>NC_072481.1:42749421-43054762 GCF_027574615.1 Eptesicus fuscus | reverse complement strand
TTCTTAAAATGCACACTGTATTTGTTTACAATAGTATTGTTTGGCAGGTACTAAACTATGTAAGTGGTAATTATATTGTCTAGTTATCCTTCAGCAATTTGCCTTTTTAGCTCAACTTTATATTTTTAAAGATTTTTGTCATGATGATATACACAGCTCCTCTTCATTCATTGTAATTACTAAATAGTTTTCCGCTATAGGAATACATGATTTATTCATCCAATTTCCTGTTGGTGGGCATTTAGACTGTTTCCTATTGACCGCTAACACAAAAACAGGATTAGAACTAAATATCTATTTCAAGAATCAATTTTTTTCTCGTTTACCCAATAACAGTTCTTGAAATATGGGAGACTGGATAGCCTATAAGCTCAGAAATCATAGAGACCTGGTATCTACTCTTGAAACTAGCTCTGTGGCTCTTGTGGCCAATTGTTTAAATCTCCCTACGCCTCAATTTCCTCACTTGTAAAATAGAGTTAATGAAAATTACTAAATATTTACAGTTGAAAGGACTAAATAAGACAGTATAAAGCATTTGGCCTGGTACACAATACACATTCTATAAATGGTAGCTACTATTATTATTAACATCTCTTTATAATCAAAATTATTTAAGTTATTTTGGGGCCTTCATAAAAGCTAATAAATTTTACTTTTTTAAAAATTGATTTTACAGAGGGAAGGAGGAAGGGAGAAAAGGTGGGAGGAAGAGAGAGAGAGGGAGGGAGAGAGAGAGACATAGATGTGAGAGAGATACATGGCTCGGTTGCCTCCCGTAGGTACCCTACCAGGGATTGAACCTGAAACTAGGTATGGACCTTGACCGGGAATGGAACCCACAATCTTCCAGTCACACTAGCCAGGGTAATAATTAAATCATTTTAGCTAAGATTTGGCTCTGTAATCAATAATGATTTTTGACAGAAGACTAAACAGCAAAAAATTTCATCAATGCAACGAATACAAGGGAGGGGGGCATAGGGAGGCCTATAACGTGGGAGTTTTAAAAAATCAGTTTATAAATAGGAATATAAGTGCCTGAGTAAACTAAAACATCTTAAGGATAAACACACTCATACTGAATCCTAACCAGTGCAAAAATAATGTGAGCCACATTACAAATTATCTCATAGCCACATGAAAAAGAAACAAGTAAAATTAATTTTAATAATATATTTTATGTAACCCAAGCTATACAAATTATATTTCAATATATGTAAATAATATTAAAAATAATTAGGTGCTTTAGACTTTTTTTTTACACTAAATCTTCAAAACCTGATGTGTATTTTACATTGATGGCACATCTCAATCCCACTGAGGCCTATTGCAAGTGCCTAACAGACAGTCACATGTACAAGGAGCCGGCCCTGTCGACAGTGCCGTTTTAACCTATGCCTTTTCAGGAAGATCCCTGCACGGTGTTTTTAGCAAAGACTTTTATTGGCTAATATGACCTCTATTCCTTTTATCAAAATAACTATCAGAGTGAGACACTCACAAACTTGAGTTCTTCTCAATAAAAATAACACAACTCCATAATTTCATCAAAATTGAACACCATAGTGGCGAAGCAAAACGTGGGAGAATAGTGGCTTATAGTTTACAAGACATATTCTCTCGTTTCATTTCAACCTCCCCAAAACTCAGTGAGGTGGATCATTCACAAATGGGAAAACAGACGACCAGAGTCAAGTGACTTGCCAAGCGTTATACTGGTAAGGGGACCCAATTCCATTCCCCAAACTCCACAGGCTGCACAGCTGTACAAACGCAAAACGTAAGTGGGCTCTACTTCTTCAGCAAAGATCTCCCCCATGACTAAAGAAAGGGTTTTGACAGGCTCTAAATCTCTCTCCATTTGCACAAGAATCTAAAGTCAGAGCTTTAAAAAAGGCATTCAAATCTAAACAAAAAACATGTGAGCGTGAAAAAACAAACAAAACACAACACACATAGCAATGGTCAGTCCAGCAATCCCAAATGTTATGGTGGAACAGCCCTGTTTCTCAAAAAAATGTACTCTACTACCAAGGTGGGCAAAGTCTTAAGTAAACCAATTAAACCCCATTTTGACTTCCCCAACCTAATGCTTTTTTGTTAAACTTTAACAAAGCAAGTACATTCAAACTGCTTAGTTATTTAGCTTAAGGATAATTATTAAATGCTTTTAAGTAAAAATGCAATTACAAGGATTACTGAATTCTGAACCACTGTCTCACATCACAGGGTTCTAAAAGTGAACTCACTACAGGAAAATTACAGATTTTTCCTTTTAAGAATACTATCTGAAAGACCATATACCATAATTTTATTAGTGGTTATTTTCAATGGTAGGTGGGATTTTTGTGTGCTTTTAGTTCCTTTTCTGAAAATTCTCTCCAATTTTTCTACAATGAATCTATGTTAGCTTTATGGTTATAAAAATATTAATACATGACTTCAACTTATTAAGGCATCCTTAAACACAGATGAGGGCTTAAAACAATTTCTTTTCAACTTTAAGCAAAGCTATTATTCTGCTCATCTTATGTGACCTTTAATAGGATCTCAATTAACAAGGGCAAATTCCTTCAGAACTCAGTTTACAAATTCTACCCATAAAGTACCTTCCAGCCACGATATTAACTTTCTAATTATTTTAAATTTCTGATAATCCTCATAAAGGCCATTAGGGCCTAGAAACATGAAGCTCATTTTAGCTAAAAGTCACGATCTCGCCTAACTTTTTCTGACGGGGCAAATGAACCCATTTGAGTTTTTACTCCCAACTCCTCCCTAGCTTTCCTTTAAAAAAGAGATGTGTGCAAATGAATTGGTAGCCAATAGGGGCTTAGACAGCCTAGAATGTGCTCTGAACACCCATCCTGGGTGTTAACTGACTTCTTTCTCTTCTAGCTCTCCAGAAGGCTTCTCCATTCATTTACCAAACACTTGTTTGCTGTGCCCCTATCAAAGGCCACACTCCAAAAGCAGCTGAGCAGCACCCTAGAGAAATAAGGCCTGAAAGGTGCACCCTCTCAATCGCGAAGACAAACGAGTCAACAACGAATTCCAATCCCAAGTGACAAGAGCCATCTGGAGCTGTGACAAAGTGCCAAGTGAACACTCCAGGGGGAGAGCAATCGGCCCGCTAGGTGTGCCGGGGCCCGGGGAGCTGGGGAGGGGGGCGGGGAAGGATCTGAAAATGCTTTCCTGAGCGGGCCTTAAAGCAGGAATCCAGCAATTACCCCGAAGGCTGGAGGCCAGAGCGCTTTCCGCCAGGTCCTCCCCATCCGTAACGCGAGGCGAGCAGAGCCCAGGCCGGATCGCCGGCCTGGGAACTCGGCTACGTGACCACCAGGCGCCCAGACAGGGGCCAAGTCGCCCCCTCGCTGGAGTCTGGGCACCCCTCCTGGTCCGGGCCCCCGAGGCAGGCCACCACCTGTTCCCTCTCCCCGTCGCTGGTGGAGGAAAGATTCCCCCCGGCTCTGGGGGCACCGCGGAGGCACCGATCTGGGGGCACCATTGGATCCCTGCCACTCCCGGAAAGAAGTGGCCGAGATTTGAGGGCCGCCAGGGCCTGCCGAGGCGGGCGGGTCAGCGGCGGGCGGCCTGGGCAAGCCCTGGCCCGGGGGGGGGGGGGGGGGGCGGGGGCCGCGGTGGGGTCACCCGGGCCGACTCGGGAGGACCGCGCCCCGCACCCTCCGCGGGCCCGGCCAGCCCCGCGGCGCCCTCCGTCTCCCGTGCCAGCTCCTCCGGGAGGCGGGCAGAGGGCGCGCGGGCAGCAGGGGCGGGCGGCTCCCAGGAGGGGCCCCCCCGGCCGATCGGGAGGCGCAGGGACCCCGCGCGCCCACGCAGCCGGGACCCCAGATTTACCTGGTCCGGCTGAGACGCGGGTGGGAGCCGAGCGGGCGGACGAGCGGGCGGGCGCGGCGTCGGCCCTCCCTCACCTGGGCGGAAGTGAGAGCCAGGGTGACCGCCTCACCTGCGGGCCCTCCCCTCCCCGACCTCCCCGCCCAGGGCGGGGCGCCGGGGTGGCGCTGGCCGGGGAGCCCCGGGCGGCGGGAGGCCGGCTCTGGGGAGGGGGGCGCTTGGCTTCTCTGCTTCCTGCAGGTAAAGTTCGATGGACGAGGGAGGCCCAAAGGGCCTGAGGAAGGTGGGGTCTGGGGCCCAGTGGGCAGAGGAGACGCCAAGAGCTGGGGGCTGCAGGCAACTAAGGGACTGGGGAGGTCGCAGGACTGGTGTCCTAGGAGGGCTGAGCCGAAGGGAGACCCAAGATCCAGGAGATTCAAGGAGGACATTGAGGAAAGGATCTGGTAAAATGGGCTGAGTGCCTCGTGGTCCTTTTCCTTTCGCGTTCTGTCATCCCTCCCTGGGTTTTCTATATCCATGGACCCACTATAACATTCTAAGTGTAACGGGGTTATTTCCGCACACCCATTTAGTTGAGAAAAGCAAAGAAACGAATCTAGCAGTACTTGCCTGCAATATGCTGGGCACTCGCTAGCTCATACATGACTTCATTTACTACATGAAGAAACTGCGCACCTGATACTAAGTGATTTGCCCAAAGTCTGGGGTCCGAGGGGATCTTCTGACTCTTGAGTCCAGTGTTGATCTCGCTATTCATTTTAACATTTTTATTCTTGGTATCCTAACTCGACTTTGAGAAAGATCTGTGTAAAACCTACCGTGGCACTATTTCACTCTCTTTAATGTAACTAACTTGAGAATTTTGATGCTGGGCCCTTTGTGTAATGCAGTACACATTGTTAAATAAAGAGAATCGATCTTCAGGAATGTATTCATTGAATAAAGGCAGTATTTGTTAAGTACTGTGATTGACTGTAAAATGTTAAAAATGGAATATCTGACTTCAAGGGATATACAGCATATGTACAAAACAATTGCAACAAAAGGTCGTCTGTTGTAAGATCATGCATTTGGAACTTTATAGCGTTATTGTTATTTTGCTGATTTTAAAGAAAAATATCTCTCGTTAGACCTGGATTGAAAAAGATACACAGTTTCAGCATGGTCCCTACTTCTTAGGAACTAACAAACTATTGAGGGAAATAAACTTACACAATAACTTAAATTACCATATAGAATGAAGCGAGAACTTTCAGAGAGTAAAGAGATCAATTATGCTTGTTGAAAGCATCTGTTAGGACTTGAACAGGTTTAACAGGTGCATGGGACTTGCTTAAGGCAAATGGCAAAGGAAATGCTTCCCAAGTTGGGGGGTGAGGTGGGGTGTGGAGACAGCATACAGGTGGAGAGCAAAGATCTCAAAGGATCATCTTGCAAATAGGTGGGTCTAGTCTGTAACATTTGGTGATAAACACTCCCTTTCTCAAAAAATAATGTGACTTTGAATTGACTGTGAAACAAAGTTCAAACTCCCTTCCTGAGGGCCCAAGGCTATCTTAAGTTCTCCCCTTCTTGCTGATTTTTCAACCTAATTTCCCACTTGACCTCTTCCAAGCTCTTTCTCTGGCCAATCAGGTCTATTCCATGTCCTTGGAATCACCACTCATGGCTTCTCTGTTGGTTACTCATTCCCTTTCCCACGCCTGGAATGTTCTGCCAGCCCTGCCCTTTCCCCCGGGCTAGACTCAGATTTCACCTCTAGGAGAAGGTGAGAAGACACCCATCCTCCACCACATTTAATTTTATTTTCCCCCCACATTTTTGTGTTGTTTATTTAATATGAGCTTTCCCTTGGCTCTTACCTGAAATTTAAATTTTTTTTTTAAATGGATTCAATACATTTTTCAAGGAGCTCATTCTGTGGCAAACATTTTCTGGCACAGAGGTGTTTTTGTTTGTTTTATCTCTGAAAACTCTTGAGGGTCTTATTCATAGAATGAAGAAGGTAAACAAACTTTTAAGAACACACCTCTAAAGCCAAAAGATCTGAGCTTGGCTGGCCAGCATGGCTCAGTGGTTGAGCATCCACCTATGAACCAGGAGGGCACATGCCCAGGTTACGGGCTTACTCCCCGGTGTGGGGCGAATAGGAGGCAGCTGATCAGAGATTCACTCTCATCACTGATGTTTCTTTCTCTCCTCTCCCTTCCTCTCTGAAATCAATATAGATAATTCTGAGCTTGAATCCTCCCTCTACCATTTTCTAAAGTAAGTGACTCTGGCAAGTTACTTAACCCTTCTAATTCTCATTAGTGAAATAAAGAATGCTTACTTTATATGAGAGTTGTGAAGGTTAAATGAATATATGTATTGCCTATACCTGACAACTAGAAAGTACTCAGTAAAGCAGCACATAGATGGGAGTGAACATGGCATATACTGGTGACACTAAGGAGACAGCCAAGAGTAGCAATAAATAAAAGGAGGCAGATGGTGGAGGACCTGAAATGACTACAGAAACTTCAGGTTGTAAGAATAGATCCTTCATCTCTAAGGAGAGGGAGGGAGAGGGATAAAGAGTTAGAAACATCGATGGGAGAGAAACATCCATTAGCTGCCTCCTGCACACCTCCTCCTGGGGATGTGCCCACAACCAAGGTACATGCCCTTGACCGGAATCGAACCTGGGACCTTTCAGTCAGCAGGCCCAAGCTCTATCCACTGAGCCAAACCGGTTAGGGCCCACTAAAAGTTTTTGAATAGGATTTTTTTTTTTTTTTTTTTACTATTTAACAATTGGTGTTTATTTACTTATTTATTTGTTTATTTATTTATTAGAAATTTTAAAGCAGTTATGTGGGCACGGCAAACTTGAGAGGAAGGTACAGAGATTTCCCATATATCCTCTGCTCTCACACATTCAGTCTCTCCCTTTATCAACATCTGTTAAAATTGAACCTACATTGGTACATCATAATCACTCAAAGTCCATAGTTCACATTATGGCTCATTCTTGGTGTTGTATATGCTATGGGTTCAGACAAATGTATAATGATATATATAATAAAAGCCTAACATGCTAAGTGTCTGGTCATCTGGCCGTCCGTTCAACCAATCAAAGCGTAATATGCTAATTATATGCTAAGGTCGCTCAACCGCTTGCTATGACATGCACTGACCACCAGGGGTCAGATGCTCCAACCGGTAGGTTAGCTTGCTGCGGGGGTCTGGCTGATCAGGACTGAGCAAGATGGGCTGGACATGCCCTGGAGCCCTCTTGAGATCCCTCACCAGATGGCCACCTCCCTTGGCCTGCGCCCTCTCACAATCCGGGCTGAGGGACCCTCCCCCCCCAAGTGCACAAATTTTGTGCACCAGGCCTCTAGTAATGATATATATTCACAGCTCTAAAAATCCTCTGTACTCAGACTATTAATAACTCCCACCCCAACTCCTGACAACCACTGATCTTTTTATTGTCTCCATACTTTTACCTTTCCAGAATGTCAGATAGTTGGAATCCTACAGAATATAGCCTTTTAAGATTGCCTCTTTAGTAAATGCACTTAAGATTTCTCCACGTTTTCTCGTGGCCTGATAGCTCATTTCTTTTAGCACTGAATAATAGTCCATTATCTGGATGTGCCACAGTTTACATATCTGTTCAGCTACTGAAGAACATCTTAGTTGCTTCCAAGTTTAGGGAATGCTGAATAAAGCTGCTATAAACATCTGTCTGCAGGACATACATTTTCAATTCCTTCGGGCAAATACCAGGAAGCTTAAAGAGGATTTTGAATGATATAGTTTTTAATACTGAAAGATTAATCTGGAAGAAGTGTGAAAAAATGAATTGACAAAGTTGAGGAGAGAGCCTCAAATCAAAAGAGGAGGGAAGTCATTATAGCAAGGTGCACAGGAAATAAGGCTCACCTAAAATAAGGTGAAAATCTAGGATAAAAAAATGAACACTTAAAAATATCAGTTGCTTACTGAGTAGATAAAGAGATTAAAGAAGAACAAGGAGAAAACTGAAGTATAAGAACCTAATTCTAAGTTTTGAATCTGATAAAAAGATATTGGTAGTGAAACTTAGAAAAGCCAACTTATTTTGTTGGTTTCTTGTTGTTGTTGTTTGAGAAGCAGGACTCTGATAAAGTCAGTTTAGATCCTACATTTGACATTCAAGATGAAATATACTTGGTATAGAGTAGGCCTTATTAAGTGATGAGTGCATTTAATTGAAGATCAGGCAGCTAGATCAGTGCACCAAAGAGAGGACAATCAGAAATACTTGAGAAACAACAGCATTAATATAGTAGAATTCAAAATGTGCAGACAACTATAATAAAGATCTACCAAAGTCCTGATATTATAAACTTATCACCAGAGGAAAAATGTTGTCCATCACAGTTAGATTAAGCTTGTATTTCTAAATGTTTCTCACCATCACAGTTAGATTAATCTTGTATCTCTTCATGGAAACAGGAGTCAGGTTGGTTTCCTCAGAAAGTTATAGGCAAAAACTATCTGTTAATGTCATTAGGTTCATGCTGGAATCTGAGGAATGGAAAGACCCACTGTGCAGAGCCCTGGAATTCAGAGGAAGCTTTGCTTCAGGCATCACTGGTAATCCTCTTTCCTAATGTTGCTACACAGTCATTTCCATGTTGGGCTGTGCTATTCTTGTCTTAGCTTTCTACAGAATTTGCATAGGATTCTATATCATTTTTAAGACAAAGAAATTGGGCATTGAAAACATGTCTAGAATTGAGACTTAGGAACTTTCTTACTAAAATTAGACAATGGAATAATCTATAATAATAAAAGCATAATATGCTAATTAGACTGGACATCCTTCCGGACTAAGCTGGGGCTGCAAGGGAAGCCCGGGTCCTGGGTGCCAGAGGGAAGCCGATGCCGGCAGCTGGGGGGGCGGGGGGGTGGGGGAAGGAAGGCCTACTCTTGCACAAATTTCGTGCATCGGGCCTCTAGTCATGTGATAAGATTCTATGCTTGCAAATAAGTAATATATTTTACTAAGCCATGAGAAAATAGATTAAGGAGCAGTAAGAAGAGAAAGTTAATTTTTTTAAATATAGCATTAGTTCAAGAGTCAAACTTTTTGTATTATTTCTTTACTTTCACAGGGAGATTCTTGTTCTTTTCAGTTTATACATTGTAAAAGAGAATGAAGATAAACTTGAGAACCATAAAAATAGATTTTGTAACCAGATTGATCACTAAAGCATAAGCATTTCCAAATAGTTAATTGTTCACAATCCAAATGAAAAATGACACAAATACAAAGATCAGCAATATTCCTACAGTGAGCAGGAAAATACAGTAAATCCTTACTAAACAACATAGATAGGTTCTTAGAACTGCAGCAAAATGATGTATAGCACAATAACCTAAAAATAAAAAAACCAAAGTGAGAGGCAACAAGCATTTATTTGAGAGTCAAAAGAATAGCTATTTTTATAGCTATATATATATTAGAGGCCCGGTGCACGGAATTCATGCACTGGTGGGGGCGTGGACTGCAGGGATCGCCCACTGTGGGAGCACCGCTCATCCAGGTCAGCCAAGTGGCTGTGGACCTGCCCTCTGAGCGGCTGCTCCCTGTTCTGGCATCTTCCATGGAGCCGGAGCACTTGCCTCTCCAGGGGACCCAATTGGGGCTGGGCCCAGGGACAGTAGTGCTGAGAGGTGGCGGAGTAGGCTTCAGTCCCGCTGTGGCCATGAACCTGCCTCCCAGCCTCCGGGGTCAGCTCTGCGAGCCCAGCGTGGTGCTGTGTGGCCTGCAGGCGTCAGGAGGAGGCAGCAGGAAGTGAGGAGGAGGAGCCTGGTGTGAGGAGGTGAAGATAGATCGATAGATTGCAGCCCGGGTTCCTGCCTGTTGGTCTGGAGTTCACAGCTGGAACAGTAGCTCATCCTGGTCAGCTGAGCGGCGCTCCCACTGTGGTAGTGCACTGATCACCAGGGGACAGCTCTTGCATTGAGCATCTGCCCCCTGGTGGTCAGTATGCATCATAGCAACTGGTTGACCAGTCGTTCTGTTCATTCTGCCGTTTGGTCGCTGGGCTTTTATTATATATATACACACACACACACACACACACACACACATATATACATATATACATATATATATATATACACACACACACAAACACATACATACACACACATATATATGTTATTGATTTCAGAGAGGAAGGGAGAAGGAGAGAAATATAGAAACATCAACGATGAGAGAGAATCATCGATTATTGGCGGCTTCCTGCACACTCCACACTGGGGAGTGAGCCCGCAAACCTGGGCATATGTCCTGACCAGGAATTGAACTGTGACCTCCTGCTTCATAGGTTGACGCTCAACCACTGAGTCACACCAGGGGAAAGAATAGCTATTTTGGAAGCACTGATTCAGACAGAACCCCAATAGTGTCCCAATTACGAGGTGAAGGCAAGGGATATTTATGAGAAGGGGAAGAGGAACAATTATGTCAATAGGAGGAAGGGATTTTTATTCATGAAGAATACAAAGTGATATATCCTAAAGAATGTTTTTCATTTTCAATCCAATAGTCATAATGTCTGCTTTCCTAGCTTTACATGCAGTCGTTTGGAATGCAGTGCTGCTGTAGGCTCAGTCCAAAGATTATTTTGCCCAGTTTTAACATTCCAAGGGTTTGAGAAATAAGACATGCAAGGTAGTTCCTCTGGACGGCAACTCTGACTCCATTTTAAATTGACTTTCTTTATATTATATTTTGTATTTCCCCTTTTGAATGAGATCTTTCCTTAAAGCATTACTGAACAATCATTGGAAAGCAACAATAGTCAGTTATTAAAAGCATTGTTGTTCCTCCAGTGGTGGGAAGGCTCCTTCCTGTTTTGTCTGTCCCACAAAGGAGCGAAAGTGGTGTTTTAGGAGCCTTAGGCAACATTTGAGCAATAGGAGCATCAGAACAGAGGAAGCCCTTAAAGGCAAACATCTTCTGTAGCTTCTTGAGGTTTCTCATATGAAGTCTCCTAAGCCTTAGTGATCATCTCAAAATGTTGAGCAACAATTGTCAGAGCATTATCTTTATAACATTGAGCTATGTAAAACAAACAAAGTTTTGTACAGCAAAAAAAATTCCTATAATAATAAGCAAAACGTTAAGTCCAATTTGAAGAATATCTGAACCAGGAGGCAATACTTGAGGGCAGTCAGCTGAAGGTATTAGAAAACCATGAAGTGTCAGTGGGCACTATATTTAATCATTTGGCTTGTGCTCAGATCTTATCAAGTTCCATCCCTATTTTACCAGAAGTGTTTTATCTAAGTAGAAGAGGTATTAAGAACAGAGCAAACCTCAACTTGTTTACTTAGGATGTGGTCAAGAGCAATCCTATTGTCTAATATAACCTGCACAAGGGAATTTAAAGATTTGTCCTGGTTGGCTATTGCTTTGGCGGTAACACCAGAAAATCTTCTCTAAGGTTTTTGATGAGTTTTTAATCAAGTACTTATTCATTGCAATACCTGCTTAAAGAAAAAAGTGTTTTTTCTAAATCTGGCACCTATACTGGGGTTGGCATCACTAGGCGTTGAAGATTCTTGACTACGTGTGTAACCAGTTGCACATTTTGACCTATGAAGTAGGTTTGAAGGTGATGCCCAATGTCACGTTATCTGTCCAGGCAGAAATTAAGGGAAAAAAGAAAACAATAACTATTGTAGTGATGCTTGGCCTCTCACATTGTGAGATAGGAAGGCGCTAAAGTGGGAAAGTTACCTTTCTGGAAGGAAAGGTAAATGTTTCAAGTCTGCTTACAAAGGTATAATTTTCCAAACTGCTATAGGTCATAGTTAGCTTGGGGGCGGGGGGGATCTTAAGATTTGGAAAACAGATTTTTAAAAGTAATATTTCTAAGATGTCATTAAATTATAATCACTTCATTCAGTCCCATGTTATTAATTCTTATTGATCTTGATCTTTTTGTTAGCAGTTTTATGAATCCAGTTTTTTTGTTTTGTTTTAGAATTCTGCAAATCTTCACCCAGTTTAATGGTATGATCTGAAAGTTTATTAGAACCCTGTATTTTAGAGTGTCAGAGTCCTCTCCATGAATTTCTCTGAAGATGAAACCATCTTTGCAGAAACACTTTTGCAAAAGCATCAGAGTAAAATAGCAACTGCCTGCAAATGACAAAAGACTTAAAAGATCTGGTGAGAGTTCTCAAATACACACATAAAAACAATGCAAGTGACTTGGTTATCCATTCTAATCTTAGTTTGACCATACAGAAAAAATTTTAAAGTTTAATCATTACACTAGTATATTTAAAATTTCCTATCACTTAAACTTTTAAGCATTAATATTCTAACTTTAAAATAGCCATCTTCTTAAGAATTTGATTTCTAGGTTCAGGAGTAGAACTAGAAGTTACTTGTTTTTCCTCCAAACCAGTTGGTTCCTAGAGATAGCATGGACTCAAAAGGTGGGGTTGTAGCCCTGACCGATTTGTCTCAGTGGATAGAGTGTCGGCCTGAGGACTCAAGGGTCCCAGGTTCGATTCCGATCAGGGGCATGTACCTTGGTTGCGGGCACATACCCGGTGGGGAGTGTGCTGGAGGCAGCTGATCGATGTTTCTCTCTCTTCGATGTTTCTGACTCTCTGTCCTTCTCCCTTCCTCTCTGTAAAGAATCAAATATATATATATATATATATATATATATGGTTGTAAATGTACAAAAAGTTTAATGCTGCCTCCTGTCTTCCCTGACCTTGGTGGGGGAGAATGGGAAGGATCCTGGTGGTGTTCCACAGCCCATAAAAAAACACCTTTTATAGGACACCAGCTTTTCTCACTGATTCTTGGAAAAGGTGACACTTTTGTCACTGGATCTTAGTGGGTGCCAGAGAAGTAGCCATCACTGAGACAGCTACTGGATCCCTGTTTAACAGAGTAAGAGGGTGCAGTCCTAACTCTTATTGAGAAGAGCTAGGTATTAATGCTGCTTAGTTGCCCAGGCACAAGTGACCACCTATTCTTTATGAATACATAACTGAAAGCCAATTTACATGCTTATATTTCAAATAAAACTTTAAAAGTAAATTAGAAATAATGTATCATAATTATTGAGCAGTCTATTGGCTAAAGAGAATAGAAGGCTTATTATGGGTAGCATTTGCCTGGACAGCACAGGGCCAAGGAAGGAGCTTTAAAAAAAAAATAGCACAGTAATGCTGCAAAATTGGCTTAGCAAACATTTTGAATATAGTCATAATACTAAAATATTATTGAAATAACTTTATGTCCTCTTATTCCAAAATTATACTTCTCATAATACAGTACATTATCCCAAGGTTCTCCAAGTGTGGTCTAGTTGTAATCTCTGAACCAGCAATACCAGCAATAGTATCAGCATCATTTGGGAACTCATTAGAAATGCAAATTATCCTACCCCAGCCTACATCTTCAGATTCAGAAACTCTGCTTGTGGGGCCCATCCTTCTGTTTTTGTGCGGTTTCTTACAAGATTTTTAAGTAGATTTTTAGAGAGAGAGAAACTATGTGAGAGTGAAACTTTGACTGGCTGCCGCCTGCACGCTGCCTACCAGGGATTGAGCCTACAAGTTGGGCATGTGCCTAGACTGGGAATCAAATCGGCAACCTTTCAGTGCATTGGATGACTGACCCAACCAACTGAGTCACCCCAGTCAGGGCTCCTTCTGTGTTTTAACAAAACCTCCTGATGACTCTGATGCTCCATAAAGTGTGGGAATCGCTGCATAATACAATTCTTCAAAATCAGTGCTACTATGGACGAAGAGGCACCATTCAAATTCAAATACTTTTACATTAGGAAAAAAAGATTAAACTTCCACTTAAAAATATATATTTGGTCAGTATAAAAGATATCCCCACTACAGAAGTTTTAGTATAAAAATGTAGAAAGAAGGGATAGAGGGGAAAAACCCCTCCAACTCTTCTGCTGCTTTCAGTTTGTCTAATTACAACCAGCTCAACTGAAAAGCCAAAGATCAATTCCTAGTTTCAAACCACTGAATGCGTCTGCATAACCAATAACTCATCTGCAAGTAAAGGAATTATATTAGAAAAGTGGTTCCCCTATCTTGAACCAGAAATCAGAATCTCTAGGGATGAGGCCAAAGAATTTACATCTTGAACAGCACCCTGGTGAATCACATGTTCACTTAGCTTTTGGAGCCATTAGGTTAGACCAGTGGTCGGCAAACTGCGGCTTGCGAGCCACATGCGGCTCTTTGGCCCCTTGAGTGTGGCTCTTACACAAAATACCGTGTGCGGGCGCGCACGTACAGTGCGATTGAAACTTCGTGGCCCAGGCGCAGAAGTCGGTTTTCGGCTCTCAAAAGAAATTTCAATCATTGTACTGTTGACATTTGGCTCTGTTGACTAAAGAGTTTGCCGATCACTGGGTTAGACAAAACAGTGATACCTAAATACCCTCGTTACCAATGAAGCACATTTATTTAAAAAAAACAACTGTAATCCAGTTCTAATCCCTTATGGCTCTCTGGAGGTATAATAATTCCACTTTTCTGTTGAAGAACCTGCTGCACTAGGGAATTGGACAGAGCCCTGTAAGCTGGAACCGGGATTTCAATGGAACTGCTGTATATTTGTTCTATAGTATCAGACAAACATCCTAAATTAAAACAACGATAAACAAAATGCCTTTCTAAAATATTGTAGTTATTTAATGTAGAGTTTAAAATTAAGTAAAAAAAATAAAATCTTAACAAACAAAACAAAAACAAAACCTCCAACGTTTGGTAATCTCTTTGGTCTCCTGTCATAGGCCCCTTCCCTCACCTAAACTTTCGCTAAAGAAAAGAGGGGTGCGATGCCCAGCTGTGCGCCAGCGTCCTTCAGTGCGGTTGGCAGCAGCCTTCCACCAATTCTCTAGGAGTCTAGGATAACAGGGAGGCCATTATATCCTCGTCCTAAGAGCACAGACTCTGAAATCGGACAAACATCACCTTTATTCCAACTCCGTCCTAAGGTCGACATGCTTATTAGGTGTCCTTTAAGCCAGGTCCGTTATCTGCAAACCCACATCCATCCTGGACTAACGGAGATGTTTGGGGAGCGCTTATCAAATCGCCGGGCTCCGCTGGCACGTTTGCAGACAGTCAGAGCAGGGTTAGCCCGGGAGTAAGCCGTGGGCTGGTTGGAGTTGGGCAAGCCTTCTCCTTTTTCCCCCCTCTGCAAAGCCAACCAACGCTCTCCCAGCTGAGTCAGCGGGCCGACCGAGAGGTGAACCTGCGAGCCGCCCGGGCTAGGTCCCTTTAAGAGCCCGCCCCCCCCCCCCCCCGCCCTTCTCCCATCCACGCCCAGCGAAGGCGGAACCGGAAGGCGTGAGGGACGCGCCGGTCCCCAGCATGGCGGCCGCCTGGCCCTCCGGGCCGGCAGCTCTGGAGACCGCGACTGTCCAGCTCCTGGGTGTCCTGTGGTTCGTGTCCGTCACCACGGGACCCTGGGGAGCTGCCGCCGCCGCCGGGGGCGAGGAGTCGCCTAAGTGCGAGGACCTCAAAGTGGGACAATATCCTGTGTGAGGCGCTGCCCCCGGGGGAGAGGTGGACGCGGGGCGGCGCGGGGGTCGTGGCGCCGGCCGCGGGCTGGGGCTGCACTGACGGGAGCGGTGGCCTGCGGCCTCTAAGGACCGGGGGACGCTGGGCGGCGAGGAGGGACGAGGGCTGGGGAAAACTTGGCCACCCTGTGTAAACTTCCTTGGGATTGTACGGTTGTGGGCGCTTTTCCTCCTGCCCCACCTGTTTGTTTTCACTGGTGGGGTGGTTTGTTCAGCCAACACAGAGGTGCTGAGCTATGCCAGGCCCTAACCTAGGCACTAGTAATAAAAGGATTGGAAGGCCTACCCTGGAGGGTTGTCGTCTTGGGGAGAGACCTGTTAGTAGTTAACAACGACAAAGCCAGGGTGTGCTGCCCCTGATTCATTCACTCCGCATGTATTATTATTATTACCTTTCATCATTCTCAAACTCCCTTGCGATGCCAGACTGTCAGGGGGCAGATGCCTGCTCCCCTTTGTAACCGGGGACCAATGATTGGAGCTAAGTTTTCTCATGACGAAAAAAGGTCGATGACGACGGACCAATGTAAAGGTCTGTTGTGATAAAACGAGCCCTGCAGGTAAATCACTTCCCAGTGCTGGGCAAAACCGCGCGGCTCGCGAGCCACATGCGCGGCTCTTTGGCCCCTTGAGTGTGGCTCTTGCACAAAATACCACGGCCTGGGCGAGTCTGTTTTGAAGACGTGGCGTTGGAAGAAGTTTTAAGTTTTAAAAAATTGGGCTCTCAAAAGGAATTTCAGTCGTTGTACTGTTGTATTTGGCTCTGTGGACTGATGAGTTTGCCGACCACTGACTTAGAATAATGCCTGGCACAGAGACGGAAGGATAGGTGTTAGCTGTTGATTGACCGAAGAGAAAACTAAGGCTGAAGGGGTGGAGTGGGTCTCTTCGATGTAACAGTTCTGATAAACTGAGGAACAGTATAAAGTGGGAGCTGCATTCAAATGAAAATAGTTACTTTTGTACAAAAATTAGATACTTTGATACAAATTGCATAACAGAAAAATTAATAGCAGAAGTCAGAGATAAAGGAAAGATTTTTAGGAGGGGAAAATCTTAAAATTAAGAAAATTCTATCCTATAGTATTTTTATGTAAGTTGAGGAGAGGCAGTGGTTATTTGTTTTTTTGGCAGAACAGCTCTTATTTGCTGAATACCATTTTGTTGAAGTTTGAGAATCATTAACTTAGCAGGTTGAGTTATTTTCTTGGCAAAAAGGTCAGGGCCATTCTCGCAAAGAAAATAATTGGGCAATGCGAAGAGTTGTGCTTTTGGAACCCTAGAGAGAAGTGGCTGAGCACATAGGACTATAAGGTGATGATAACCGGAAAATAGCTGTTACTCCTGGCGTAAAAATGAGGTTTTCAAATGCTGATTCAAAACCTTAAACAGAGACATCGTGTGAATTCCTCACTTGTCTCATTATAGTGTCAATAAAATATTTAGGAAACAGAAAAGCACCCAAGTGTTTTAAATATCTGTAAGGATATAATTATTATATCTGTTTCAAAAGGCTTAAAATCCTGTTGGGGAGACCATGTAGACCCACCTAAAACGCCATCTGCCCTGCAGTCTGATGCACATGCCCTAGGCTTGGAGTCAGGAAACCTGATTTTGCAACCCATCATTCATATGACTTTGGAGAAGTCACTCAGATTTGGAGCCTCAGTTTGTGCTTCCGTAATGAGGGAATGATAATGTGGGAATCGACCTCACAGGGTTTTCAAGGTACATGAACTTATGTAGATGGCACTACTTGGGGCCCCATAAATTAGTTCCGTCAAATCTCTGGAAACTGATTTTTTTTTTTAACCTTAAAACTTTCTTACAATAATTTGGTAAATATTTTTATTTTCTTTGTGTGTTGTGTGTGTGTTGTGTGTGTGTGTGTGCTCTGTGCTTAAACCCTAACTGATGTTCTTTAAGGATGGCATTCTTTGCTAGAGCTTTTAGTATACATTAAGTTAATATACTTTTCCTGTAATAAGTTAATGTTCAGGTATTATTTAGTGATACTGACAATATGTTTGTACTTGTCTTTTTTGACCTGGGTAAATTAACAGTCTCCCTTTACATGTGAATATAAATATAAGTATATATGAGATATTAAACAGATGGTAATGTTTTGTGTTGGAATAGAGTTCACATTTCCTTAACTTTTCTTAAATATATTTGTAAAGATCCAAAAATAAGTGATGCTACACAAGAACCAGTTAACTGTACAAACTACACAGCTCATGGTAAGACTTCCAGAAACATGTCTTTAAAAATAAGTTTTAAAACATTATTTCCTAGATTAATGAATGATCACTAAAAGTAATTAATGTGTTGTGGTGTGTGTTTTTTTTCTTGAGTTATAACATTATTCAGTTTCCGGGACAACTTAAAATTGGAGAACTGGCTAGAGGATTAGAAAAGAATTTTATTCTCTTTAATTATAAAACTGGGAAGTTTTATGGTTTCATTCATTTTTTTAAACCTTTGGAATCAATTTATATAGCTGTCTTGATGCCCTTTATTCACCAAGCTACGTTATGCAAAGGTGCTGCTTCAGATTTTTAATTACTTGTAAAGAACTTGAAATGAGACTGTTAGTACAATAAGGTAGAGTGAGCAGCTGTATCACCCACATTATGCACTTGTAAAATATACATTGGTAGTCCAGCTGGCGTGGCTCAGTGGTTGAGCTTCTACCTATGAACCAGAAGGTCATGGTTAGATTCCCAGTCAGGGCACATGCCCGGGTTTCCAGCTGAATCCCCAGTGAGGGGCATGCAGAAGGTGGCTGATCAATGGTTATCTCTCATCATTAATGTTTCTATTTCTCCCTCCCCCTCTGAAATAAATAAAAAATATATATATACTTGGGTACATCCTAAGTATGAGAACAGTATGGTAAGGATTTTAAATATGCATCATTCTTTTTTCTTTTTTGTATCAGTATTTTCTTAGAGATGTTTTGAAAATGGATAAACCCTCACCTAATGATTTTGGGGACCATATATTCTAAAATAATGTGTAATACCACAACCAGGAATTGCATGTGCCCTGACCAGGTATTGAACCCACAACCAACATCTCAGTGCATGAGTCAACACTCCAACTAACTAAGCTACACCAGCCAGGGTTGGCTGTCTGTCTGTCTGTCTATCTATCTATCTATAATGTAGCTTTTCCTATCTAAATTAAAATCTCATGTCAGATGTTCTATTGGGAGGTGGTTTGCTATATGTTATATTCTCTTGTGTGCTTTGCTAGTCTTAAAAAACAACACATAAATCATACCTTTCCTACAAGAAAAAAATGGTTTCTTGCCTTTTTCTGCCTTTAGTTCAATGTTTTCCAGCACCCAACATAACTTGTAAAGATTTCAGTGGCAATGAAACACATTTTACTGGACATGAAGTTGGTTTTCTCAAGCCCATATCTTGCCGAAACGTGTAAGTACCTTACTGAAATTAAATTTTCAAATCCCTTGCTTATGTTGTATCTTGATTGCATACAGTGAAGAGATAAAGAGTTAATTTATGGGGGAAATTCTTTACTAATTTAACTTTTAACATTTTGCTTGTATCAGAAAACTTGTACTTTAAGTGTGCATATTATATTGTTTTATAAATGCAATTTATCAACCAAGTAAAACTCTATTGTTCACTACTTGGGATAAATGAAGGCTGAATGGCCTTATGCCATGTTAATTCAGTCATTTAGGCTACCCAAATGAGTTAGGAAAAAATTCTGTTCTCAAAATTTGGGGGATTTCTAGAGTTCAAAATAAAGGACTGTGTACTTGTGCTATTAAAAGAATGCGAACTATTAAGTTATTTGCATATTAAGGGAATTTTGAAACTTGGTTTCATTTTTTGTAATAAGCATGGATGATGAATGGTAATGTAAAACAATTCAAATATTAGTTTGGGATATTAAGATAAATGGCTTTATTTTGTTAGGAATATTCTTTGTTTAAAAGACGTTTAAGTTTGCTTTTAATTTTGCTTCAGTAAAGCTAACATTTTATTCCTCTATTTTTGCTTTGTGCTAAAAACTTAGTTTTATTCACTTTTATTAATTGCTGGCACTATATTTTTACCTTTTAACTGTACATTGTTGCAGCTATTTGATGATACCTATTTGAATTTATTTTAAAAAAATAACCACTATTTGGCTTTACAAGTTCTATTAGAATACTTAGAAATTATTATTAGAGCTTTTTTTTTTTCTTTTGACCCTACTTCACTGAATTAATGAGGGGCTTTAGATTCTATCTTGCTAAGCCAATCATTTAGGATTCTTGGGTTCTAAGAGTTCTCGTTAGTAAAGTAAAAATTGTTAAAAGGAATTATTTCCAAAGTATTTAGATATGGTTTAGACAATTTTGAAATTTATAGATTGGTATTTCTACCTTAAACTTTCCAAATGACAATTTACTAAGTGCTGGTCCAAGATATTATAGGCTACTCGAGGCCCGATGCACGAAATTTGTGCAAGAGTAGGCCTTCCTTCCCCTGGCTGCCGGCACTGGCTTCCCTCTGGCACCCGGGACCTGGGCTTCCTTGCAGCTGCCGGCAGGTACCCGGGACCCGAGCTTCCCTGGCAGCCCTGGCTTTCGTCTGGAAGGACAGAAGGACGTCCGGTCTAATTAGCATATTATGCTTTTATTATTATAGATAATACAGTAACTAAGAATGTCATCTGTTGAGAACAACTAGCTACTCAGGTTGGACCTTACAGTAGTTTTCCATGATCTCTCAGAGTAAAAGGCAGTCTTTACAGTGGTATTCAAGGACCTGCATGAGCTGCTCTCTTTGCCCCCTATTACCTCTCTGACATTGTCTTCTATTCTTCCCTTTTCCGCCTCTACTCCTGCCACACTGTCCTCCTTAATAGACCTCAAACATGTAAGGTGTGCTGCCTTTGTAATAGCAGTGTGTTGTCTGGGACACTCTTCCTTCAGAGGCATGACATGGCTGACTCACCTCCCTAAGGTCTTCGCTGAAATATCACCTTCCCCGTAAGCCCTCTAATCACCTTATTTAAATGGCTCCTGTTTGTATCCCTAGCATTCTGGATTCCCTACACACCCTGTTCCATTTTTTTTCATAACATGTATGGCTTTTTTAATAGATGATTTACTGTAAATATTTTTATTGTTTGCTGCCACTAGATTGTTAGTTCTTTAGGGGCAGGGATCTTTGTCTCTTTTATTCATTAAAATATTCCAATAGCCTGGAATAGTTGTTGGCATGCAGTAGCTATCTGAAAAGCATTAATTGAATGAATGAATGAACCAATTAACAAATAAATAATAACTAGCAGTTTTGTTTTCTAAAATGTTGCATGTTGAAGGTGACACTCAGGTTCTAATTTCATGCAGAAATGGCTATTCATATAAAGTGGCTGTTGCACTGTCTCTTTTTCTTGGATGGTTGGGAGCAGATCGATTTTACCTTGGATACCCTGCCTTGGGTGAGTATGTTTCATTAAAAAAAAAAGTCCTTGTGAACCTTGTGTGGTAGGTAAATGTACCTATTCTTTTTTTAAAAAAATATATTTTATTGATTGTTTACAGAGAGGAAGGGAGAGGGATAGAGAGGTAGAAACATCGATGAGAGAGAAACATCGATCAGCTGCCTCTTGCACACCCCCTACTGGGATGTGCCCACAACCAAGGTACATGCCCTTGACCGGAATCGAACCTTCAGTCCTCAGGCTGATGCTCTATCCAGAGCCAAACTGGTTAGGGCATGTACCTATTCTTATAGATTAAATCTCTGCATATTATTAATAGTTACAGAAGTTCCATGTACCTGGAGTAGAATCTACACTAATAAAAGAGAAAGATGCAAATTGACCATATCTCCGTGATGCCCACCAGCCAATCAGGAGTGAGTATGCAAATTAACCTGACAAAGATAGTGGGTTAATTTGCATACCCAGGTGCCCAGCGGCCTGGGTCCTGGGAACATCCTCGGGACCCAGGCCGCTCAGAGCCTGTAGGCCCGTGCGTAGACCCTGAGTGGCCGGGGTCCCAGAACACCCCTGTCCACTGCTGGCCTACGGGCCTTGGTGCTGAGCGGCTGGGGGTGGGGTGGCAGAGGCTTGAGCAGGGCTGGAGTGGAGCCGGGGGGCCTCTGCCCAAGCCGCAGCACAGGCTTGATCGGAGCCAGCGGGGGCCTGCCCAAGCCACAGCAGAGGTTTGAGCAGGGCCTGAGCGGAGCCGGGGGTGCTCTGCCCAAGCCATGGTGGAGGCTTGAGCAGGCCTGGAGATGGGAGGTGTGCCAGCCTCGGCTTGCCAGCAGTCCTGCCTCTGCGCGTGAGCAGCAGAGGAAACACCTTTTCTGACCACTCATTGGCTAAGCTCCCTGTACACCACTGGTAATGTTCTTGGTAACTTGGGTAATAAGAATCCAAAAAGGTGATCTAGGGTTTTTCCACCACACTGCTGGAGGAAAAAAATGAAGGTCCGCTGCTGGAGGGCTAAGAAATGTCATATCCTGTCCTAGCCGGTTTGGCTCAGTGGATAATGCCTTGGCCTGCCGACTGCAGGGTCCGGGTTCGATTCTGATCAAGTGCATGTACCTAGGTTGCAGACTCCTCCCTGGCCAGGGCCCAGGTCAGGGCTCATGCAGGAGGCAACCAATCAAAGTGTCCCTCTCACATTGATGTTTCTCTCTGTCTGTCCCTCTCTCTCCCACACTCTCTAAAAATCAATGGAAACATATCCTCAGGTGAGGATAAAAATAAAAAAGAAAAATAAATGTCATATCCTATGAAAGACACATCTTGAAAATGCCTAAAGAAAGTTGTCATTTTTTCATGGTGAAGGGACTTGAGTCTGTGTTGATGAAAACACCTTGGTGGCTGCGGTGACTGGCAGTGGCTGCAGCAGTGGGGTGATGGGGCAGGTGCCTTCCCCTGATCAGCCCGGTCGCCTCCTGCAGAGGGAGGCCAGACTGCGACTTAGGCCCGCTCCCTGTGGACATCCCCTGAGGGCTCCCAGTCTGTGAGAGGGGGCAGGCTGGGCTGAGGGACCTCCTCCCCCCTCCCAGTGCATGAATTTCGTGCACTGGGCCCCTAGTAGTTAATATTATTCTGTGAATATAAGGCTCTATACTTCAGCTTGGATAAGAAATACGGACTTTTTCATCTATCTTCATCATTATGAGAACACATACTCGAGATAGTATAGTCACTTACTTAGGACAGTGGACCTGAGCTGTCATTGCTAATGCTGGGCACACAGTGCTTGATAAATATTTTATGAGTAAATGAGCATTTCTCCAAAAAATATTTTCTTCTATCTGAAACTCTCAGTGTTGACTTGGGAATAGAAATACGGAAGCCAGCATAAGCTGGTATGGAGCCTGACTTTTATTACCCTTAGCATCCCTCCCTATACCTTCCTCTTAGTTGGAATCTTCACATTTACCATAGCTAGTAAAGTTTATGAAAACTATTTACATTTGATGATAGCTTTTATTTAAGCAGTACTTTCACATGTCAGCCCTTATTTAAGCCTTGCATCTCTCTTGAGTTTATCATCCTCTTTAAATCTTTTTTAACAGGTAGAAAAATTGTCGCCAGAGAGGTTAAGGGATTTACTGACTCTAGAGGCCTCGCTTTATACTGTGACATATTTGTTGTTATCATTCTTGTTTTATGGATAGGGAAATTGTCAAGAGATTAAGAGATTTGCCCAAGGACACTCAGTGACCTGAATTTGAACCCCAATTTTCTGGCTCAAGAGATCATGCTTTATTTACTGTAGTACTCCGCTTCTATATTAGCTCTTCACTGAGCAAATTTAAAGTTTCTGAATGCTCTTCTTGCAGCTAGCAAAGCGAATCTTATTCTTTTCATGTTGCTACGCACTAGAGATCAAAGAAGAATCTTCACTGTGAGGGTGGTGGGAAGTATGTTTCTGACAGCCCTACCTGGAGCTCAGTGTTATAATGTCCTAAATAGAAGTCAAAGTTTAAAATACTGTATACGTGGATTTATTCAGTTAACAAAAATTTATTCAGTATTTACCACCTTCAAGGAAGTAGTAACTAAGTGCTCTGGAAATAATGATGATCACAGTTCATATTGGCTATAAAGAAAATGAATATGTTTGTAGATCAATTTATGACAAAGCACTATTACAGAACCATAGCAAAGTGCTATGAGAGCACAGAAAGTGACGGTTTTGTCATCCTTGGAGTGTGAGGGAGGCCTTCTTGGATGGAGTGACATTTGAACTATGTTTTGAAGGATAAGCTGATTAGAACAATTAAGGGCAATACTGGGTATGAAGGAGCATGTATGCATGTTGAAAGAGTGGTGGCTACATTAGCCTGTGGTGTAGAAGGAACGATGGCAGGAGGTGAAAAGTGACTGCACAGGTATTCTGTGGTCAGATTATAAAAGACTTGGAATCTTCTTAGGGAGTTTGGACTTTACCCTTTAATGTCAGAAGCCCTAAAAGTTTGTAAGCAGAGGAGTATCATGGTCAGATTTATATTTCAGGAAGATGATACTGGAGGAATTGTGGCTAATGGCTTAAATAGAGAAAGACTGGTGGCAGAGTAAGCTGAAGGAAGAGAGATTGATTCAGTAGTCCTGGCCTGATAATGGTGTAACTGTACATTCATGCCATTTGTAACAGCAACCATACCTTTCAATAACAGTGGAAAGCCATATAATATGCATGGAAGGCCTCCAAGTTACCAGAACAAAAATCATTTAGTCTGTATTACTCTTTTTAGATTATGGATGGATGGGATGGATGGATGGATGCATGGTTAGAGAAACTAGGTTCATAATGAGAAAGTAAAATGACATGGTGATATCAAATTGTTAAAATACAGCCAAAGCCTTCTGCCTTAGTCTTTGCATTTTCTTTTTAAGTTCTCTTTAAGAAAATAGGATCTATATATAGACTAGAGCTGTGGTCGGCAAACTGCGGCTCGAGAGCCACATGCAGCTCTTTGGCCCCTTGAGTGTGGCTCTTCCACAAAATACCACGGCCTGGGCGAGTCTATTTTGAAGAAGTGGCGTTAGAAGAAGTTTAAGTGTAAAAAATTTGGCTCTCAAAAGAAATTTCAATCGTTGTACTGTTGGTATTTGGCTCTGTTGACTAATGAGTTTGCCGACCACTGGACTAGAGGCCCGATGCACGAAAATTCGTGCAAGAGTAGGCCTTCCTTCTCCTGGCTGCCGGCACCCGGGCTGCTTCCCTCTTCCAGCCACCGGCAGGCACCCAGGACCTGGGCTGCTTCCTTCAGGCCTCCTGCAGGCACCCGGGACCCAGGCTGGTTTCCCTCCGGGCTGGCTTCCCTCCAGGCCTGGCTTTGTCAGGAAGGATGTCTGGAATGACATCTGGTCTAATTAGCATATTACCCTTTTATTATTATAGATTTTTTGAAACATTTCTAACTTTAAAAAAGTTTTTAAAAGATTAGGAGGAAGGAGAAAACACTGTTCTTTAGAACAGTTTATTCTGTGATGATTTTCAATAGTGAATATATTTTAAATATTTGGCATAATGAGTGGCATTTTAGCTTCTTGTAATGCTTGTCCCATGAGCTGTAATGTCCTATAGTATAAGTTAATGTTTTTGACTTACTGCAGCACATAATAATATGTTGATATGTGCATTGTGAAATTTTTTTCCTTGTACAATCAAACTATAGGTATAAAGCTCTGTATAAAACTCTATAGTAGCTTTGGTTAGTGAATGTTAGTTCACTAACTTTGGCAAGAGTTGCCTTTCTCTGGCTACTGCTACTCCAATCTATTATTAGCTTCAGTCAAAGAGAACCTTTTAGTTTGAGTCTGAGATTCTATAAATCTTCAAATATAATTAACATTTAACTTTATGGCTCAGCGTAAAGGTATTTTAAAAAAATCTTCAAATAACTCACTTTATTATCACAACAACCTTTGGATGTTCATTAATTCAACAGTTTTTTTTTTCTCTCATTCCCTCAACAATTTATTTTGACTGTTGATTTAGGATAAAGCTTTCTCAAGATTAGGTCTGTGTTACAGCTCCTGAATTTTTGTTGTCTTATCTTCCATTATCTTTATTCCATTGGGTTTGTGATTTTAAAAATCCCTTTACCATTTTTTAGTGGGATTTTGGTGTGAGAGTTGCTAAGTGGGCACGTCAAATTCATTATCTTTAACTGAAAATCCTCTTATCTCTTTAAGCATTCAAGGGTTTTTATCTGCATCTTACTTGCATTTAAGCTATCTTAATGTTAAAGATTAGTTTTATCAATTAATCTAAAATACTATATCGAATAACAGTGTTTTTAAATTTTAAATTTTTTAGTTAAATTTTAATTTTTACCATGAATCCAAGGTTAAGGAATTTTGGTATTTTCGATTTAAAGATTACTTCCATTTAAAAAAATTCTTAACTGGATAAAACAATGTTAACTGGTATATAATCCTATTTAATTGTAATCTTATGTAATCTTTATGGTTACAAAAAGCAGTGGTTGTATTTATAGATAGCTTTTTAAAATACTTCTTTTGTTTATGGTCATTGGAGTTTTATAAGAACAGAATAAATAATGTAAATCATGTACATATGAAACTTGTTTTTTAAAAGTAATTTAGTGATGAATATGATAATTCACTGTATAAATTTTACTTCAGGATTAAAAAAGGGAAATTTGTAGGGGGGGGGGGTGAAATTGCATAACACTTGATAAAAATACAAAAGTTCCTTTAAGAAAAATTTTCTTTCTGTATATTTTAAGTTTCTTGTTAGTCCACAGTTATGACTTTGTTGTTAAAGAATAAAAGTCAGATGGGTAAATTTGAAAATCTTTTTTAAAAAAAAATATTTTTTTAAAAATTGATTTCAGAGAGGAAGGGAGAGGGAGAGAGAGAGAAACATCAATGATGTGAGAGAATCATTGATCGGCTGCGTCCTGCATGCCCCACACTGGGGATCAAACCTGCAACCCCGGCATATACCCCGACCAGGAATTCAACTGTGACCACCTGGTTCATCGGTCAGTGCTCAACCACTGAGCCACTCTGGCTAGGCAAAAATCTTGCTTTTTTTTTTTTTTTTTAAAACAATGTGTAGCTTTCTTTTTCTTTTTAAAAAAAAATTTCAGTTGCAGTTTACATTTATATTATTTGAGTTTCAGGTGTATAGCATAGTAGTTAGACAATTATGTACTTTACAAAGTGTACCCCCTCCCTGATATGATATTTCTAGTACCTACCTGGCACCATACATAATTATTACAATATTATTGACTATATATCCTATGCTGTAATTTATATTAAATCCAGCTTTATTTCTTTTAATTGATTTTTCCTCGATATACCAGTGCTACTTTAGCTAGAAGCTATTTTTCACCACAAAGCCTTATATTTTAAAATAATATTCTGTCTTTGTGTTTTTAATTGTGGTAACTGTGACTTTTTTTCTATGCAAGAGCTAGCATACTTTGCTTTGCCTCTCTGTAGCATTAAAAGATTATAGCTTCTCAAAGACGATAGCTCTTTTGAAGCCATTAATAGAAGAGATGCTCTTTTCATAGTGGTATTCATTTTAAATTGTAAATATTTTCTTATTATGAGAATAACAAAGTGTCGTATGTTTTAAAGCCCATATCTTAAACATCTTTGGTTATATTATTCCTCTTTTTTCCTCTAAGTTTGAAGTTACCAGCTTGGACTGGCATATAATATCCACATAGGACAAATAAAGGGATTTGTAGGTTAAACTTTTCTAAGATTTGAAAGCTTTCCTTTATAGGCACAGACACAAAAAGAATAATGATAACCAAATCATTATAGAACACTTGCGGTTTGGCAACAGCAACTTCAATATGAAGTAATCTGTGTTCTCTAAAACAGTTATGTGGATAGAGGAATATTTGCAAGACTCAACCTGCAATCAAACAAAAAGATACCAAAAAATTTTTTAAATGCCCCAAATTAATCTCTGTTCTTTTAATTTTATATCCAGATAAATCCTTTCATTGAATTTGTGTTTTTAAAATGTAAAGTTTAAGTTACCAAGTATAAATGAAGTACACTCAAAACATGAGCTTTATTAATGTCATCTGGTAGCATAATCTTTTTGAAAGAATATATCTACAATAGTAATGGTTCAGGATAAAAATGGATTCTTCTTGATTAGAAACACTTTTATTTGGAATTTTAAAACAATTTTTTCAAATCTAGAGCTGATACTTCTTTCCACAATAAGAAGTTAATAAATAGGGTTTGTACAAAAATGACTGTTTATTTGGGGGGAGAGGGGGAAAAAGTCAATCTACTCTTGGTAGTTCACAAATATCCCATCTTTTAAAAAATTGGTATTGATGCTCAAGATAATGAAATCTATGAGAGTAATGGTTTATGTTGGTTTTAATAAATGCTGTTTAGAATGTATGCTATTTTTTGTTCAAGTTGATCACTGTTTATTTACAAGGGAGATAACTTATTTGATACAGTTTGTTCCTTTTGTAGTCATATTGACTAGGCATGGGAATGACACAGCCCTGATTTAAAGTTGCTCACAGAAGCATAAGGGAAGACAGACAAATAATAAATTCATAATAAATCATACTATGGGATATGTACTATGCTGCAACTTAAAGGTGCTGGGGAATATCTAGGAATAACATTAAATTCATCCTGGGGGCATTAGAGAAGACTTTCTGGAAGGTTTAGAATACTATTGGGGGTCAGCTACATGATTGGGAATAGTGGTGGGGAATAGGAGGGGGCAAGGCAGAGAACAGTATAGCACACATAAATGCAGAGTTAGATGAAGGAGATACAAGAGCAGGGCACATTAAGAAGACGTTGGTTAGTTTGTTGGGCTATAGCACAGGCAGAAGGAATTTGCAAGAGATGAGACTAGGTTAGATGATGCTATTATAAATAATGTGGATTTATGTTGTCTAAATTTCTTGATTATAACAATAAGTGTAGTAGTAGTAGAAATTGTGGTAGCACAAGTAGCAGCTGAGCTAACATTTATCAAATGTTTTCCATGTGCCATGTAC
Organism: Eptesicus fuscus; assembly: GCF_027574615.1. Lineage (NCBI taxonomy): Eukaryota > Metazoa > Chordata > Mammalia > Chiroptera > Vespertilionidae > Eptesicus > Eptesicus fuscus. Next base: position 43,026,240 of record NC_072481.1, on the reverse strand, counting down.
TAGCCTAAGTTTTTTACTTTGTCTCTCTTTTTTTTTCAAACCTTAATGTCCTTCCTATCTTATTTTCATGAAGTATTTTTATAATTGAAAGCTAAAGCAAATTTAAGATAGTATTATTAACAACTTCATTAGTTAAGTCATCCTTTATCTTAAATTTATAGAAATAAATGGACCATAGTTAATTAATATCACACATTTGGAGTGAGACTTAATATAAATCAATGTAATGATTTTAAATTTTGAAGTTTTTCTTTTAACAGTCAGCTTAGTTATTTAAATCTTTTTAAACAGCTTTATTGAGGTATAAATGATATATAATAAAGTACACATTTAAAATGTACATTTTGATAAGTTAGACATATGTATACACCTGTGAAACAATCACCATAATCAAGATACTGACCATATCTGTCACTCCCAAAGGTTTCCTCATGCCATTTCTTAACCCCTGCCTCTTGGCCCTCCTTATCCTGCTCTTTCCCAAGCACCTGTCTGCTTTCTGTTACTATAGATTAGTTTGCAGTTCCTTAAATGCTTAAAAATCATCTGGATTTGTTCTATACTTTCTTTAAATGTGTTCTCTCACATTTACCAAAGTTCCTAACACACACATTCCCTTATCTAATACTAGTGGCCTGGTGCAGGAAATTCATGCATGGGGCGGGGGGAATGCTCCTCAGCTCTGCCTGCACCCTCTCCAATCTGGGACCTCTCGAAGGATGTCCTACTGCCGGTTTACAGGGACCGGGCCTAAACCGGCAGTCAGACATCCCTCTCACAATCTGGGACTGCTGGCTCCAGCTGCTCACCTGCCTGCCTGCCTGATTGCTCCTAACCACTCTGCCTGCCGGCCTGCTCACCCCCAACTGCCCCCTGTGCCAGCCTGCTCACCCCAACTGCCCCCCCTGCTGGCCTGCTCACCCCCACCTCCCCTCCCCACTGGCCTGCTCACCCCCAACTGCCCCCCTGCTGGCCTGCTCACTCCAAACTGCTCCCCCCCACCGCTGTCCTGATCACCTCCAACTGACCCCCACTGATGGCCTGCTCACCCCCAACTGGCCACCCGCCAGTCTGCTTACCCCCAACGGCCCCTGCTGTCCCATCCTGGCCTGATTACCCCCCAGTGACCCAAGGTCCCAGCCCCACCTTTTTTTCTTTTTCTTCTTTCTTTTTTTTTCAGCGCCTCCTTGAGTGGAGGCCAGGGTTGGCTGGAAGCAAGTATCTAGAATTTATTTATCTTCTATAATTGAAACTTTGTAGCCTTGAGCGGAGGCCAGGGCCAACCAGGGCAGGTGGGAAGCTTGGCTTCCTCCATCGCCGGGGCAACCCAAGCCTCCTGCTTGCTCCAGCTATGTGGCCAGCTGCCATCTTGGTTGGGTTAATTTGCATACTCGCTCCTGATTGGCTGGTGGGCGTGGCTTGTGGAGTGACAGTTAATATGCATGTTTCTCCTTTATTAGTGTAGACTAGAGGCCCGGTGCACAAAATTCGTGCATGAGGGGGGGTTGTCCCTCAGCCCAGCCTGTACCCTCTCCAATCTGGGACCCCTCGAGGGATGTCCAACTGCCCGTGGGATCAGGCCTAAACGGGCAGTTGGACATCCCTCTCACAATCTAGGACTGCTGGCTCCCAACTGCTCACCTGCCTGCCTTCCTGATTGCCTCTAACCACTCCCCTGCCAGCCTGATTGATGTCTAACTGCTCCCCTGCCAGCCTGTTTGACCCCAACTTCCCTCCTCTGCCAGCCTGGTCACCCCTAACTGCTCTCTCCTGCAGGCCTGGGTCCCCCCCAACTGCCCTTCCCTGCAGGCCCGGTCACCCCCAACTTCCCTCCTCTGCCAGCCTGGTCACCCCTAACTGCCCTCCCCTGCAGCCTTGATCGCCCCCAACTGCCCTCCCTTGCAGGCCTATTCCCTCCCAACTGCCCTCCCCTGCTGGCCATCTTGTGGTGGCCATCTTGTGTCCACATGGGGGCAGCCATCTTGTGTGTTGGAGTGATGGTCAATTTGCATATTACTCTTATTAGATAGGATTAGTGTAGATTTTGTCTGATCAGGAACTTCTGTTCATTTTGAAGCACTCCTAAAAAGGGGTTCAGCAGCAGAATATCTAGATTTTAATGATCTCATTATCTTTCTCTGTTTAGTGAAGGATATTTACCAACAAATACCATTTCATACCATTGTTTTAAACAGTTGTATAATATTTTTTCCTGTTGTTAGATGTACCTGAGTATTTTGAGACAATTCCTCCCTGTTTGACATTTAGATTGTATCTGGTATTTTGATAGTCATACAACAAGTATTTATCAAACTCTTACTGTCTGTTGTGGTACTGTTCAAGGAATCCACTTGAATAAGACTGGTAGACAGATAGGATCCTGCCTTTAGGAATTTACCTGGCAATGGAAGACAGAATGAAATGAGCAAACCAGCGAATGAGGCTGTTACAGATCTAAACAGCACCCTGAGGGAAATAGGGGAGATGTGATAGAGTGCTTGGGGTAGGGGAGGGGTTGCGGATGGCATGCTGCTTTAGACTGGCAGATTAGGAAGACTTCTCTAAAGAAGCAGTTTGAGAAATAAGAAGAGCTACAGGAAGACATCATTGGAAGAGGGCATGATAAGGGCAAAGGCTCTGACTGACATGGTTATATTATCTTCATAGAGTAGCAGATAATTAAAGACGAACATTTTTTGGACCATTCTTAATATTTTTTAACTATTTTTTTTATTAAGGTATTATATATGTGTCCATATTCCCCCAATGCTCCCCCACTCCCCCAATCCTGTCCTCACCCTCATCCCCTGTTGTCTGTGTCCATTGGTTATGCTTATATGCATGCATACAAGTCCTTTGGTTGATCTCTCCTCCTTATCCCCACCCTCCCCTACCTTCCCTCTGAGGTTTGAGCATCTGATCGATGCTTCTCTGTCTCTGGATCTGTTTTTGTTCATCGGTTTATGTTGTTCATTATAATCCACAAATGAGTGAGATCATGTGATATTTATCTTTCTCTGACTGACTGACTTATTTCACTTAGCATAATGCTGTCTAGCTCCATCTATTTGCTGTTGCAAATGATAGGAGTTCCTTCCTTTTTACAGCAGCATAGTATTCCATTGTGTAGATGTACCAAAGATTTTTAATCCACTCATCTGCTGATGGGCACTTAGGCTGATTCCAAATCTTAGCTATTGTAAATTGTGCCGCTATGAACATAGGGTTGAATATATCCTTTCTGATTGGTGTTTCTAGTTTCTTGGGATATATTCCTAGAAGTTGGATTACTGGGTCAAATGGGAGCTCCATTTTTAGTTTTTTGAGGAAACTCCATACTGTTCTCCACAGTGGCTGCACCAGTCTTCATTCCTACCAGCAGTGCACGAGGGTTCCTTTTTCTCCGCATCCTCACCAGCACTTGTTTGTTGATTTGTTGATGATATTCTGACATATGTGAGATGGTACCTCATTGTCCTTTTGATTTGCATCTCTTGGATGATTAGTGACTTTAAGCATGTTTTCATGTCTCTTGGCCTTCCTTATGTCTTCTTTTGTAAAGTATCTATTTAAGTCCTTTGTCCATTTTTTGATTGGGTTGTTTATTTTTCTTTTGTTAAGTTGTATGAGTTCCCTGTAAATGTCGGAGATTAAACCCTTATCAGAGATAGCATTGACAAATATGTTCTCCCATGCAGTGGGCTTTCTTGTTGTTTTGTTGACGGTTTCTTTTGCTGTACAGAAGCTTTTTATTTTGATGTAGTCCCATTTGTTTATTTTCTCCTTAGTTTCCATTGCCCTAGGACAGTGGTCGGCAAACTCATTAGTCAGCAGAGCCAAATATCAACAGTACAATGATTGAAATTTCTTTTGAGAGCCAAATTTTTTAAACTTAAACTTCTTCTAACGCCACTTCTTCAAAATAGACTTGCCCAGGCCGTGGTATTTTGTGGAAGAGCCACACTCAAGGGGCCAAAGAGCTGCATGTGGCTCGCGAGCCGCGGTTTGCCGACCACTGCCCTAGGAGCTGTATCAGTGAAGATACTGCTTCGGCATATGTCTGAGATTTTGCTGCCTTTGTATTCCTCTAATATTTTTATGGTTTCTTGTCTTACATTTAAGTCCTTTATCCATTTTGAGTTTACTTTTGTGTATGGTGTAAGTTGATGGTCTAGTTTCATTTTTTTGCATGTGTCTGACCAAATTTCCCAGCACCATTTATTGAAGAGACTGTCTTGACTCCATTGTATGTTCTTGCCTCCTTTGTCAAATATTCATTGAGCTTAGTGGTTTGGGTCGATTTCTGGGTTCTCTATTCTATTCCATTGGTCTAAATGTCTGTTCTTGTGCCAATACCAGGCAGTTTTGAGAACAGTGGCTTTGTAATACAGCTTGAAATCTGGTATTGAGATCCCACTTACTTTGTTCTTCTTTCTTAGGATCGCTGCAGCTATTCGGGGTCTTTTTCTATTTCAGATGAATTTTTGGAGACTTCTTTTAGGTCTGTTGGTATTTTAATGGGGTGTGCATTGAATCTATAGATTGCTTTGGGTAGTATGGACATTTTAATGATATTGATTCTACCAGTCCATGAACATGGTATGTTCTTCCATCTGTTTATGTCGTCGTCCTCTATCTTTTTTCAATGTCCTGTAGTTTTCTGAGTAGAGGTCTTTTACCTCCTTAGTTAAGTTTATTCCTAGGTATCTTAATTTTTTGTGTGCAGTGGTAAATGGGATTGTTTTTTTAATCTCTCTTCCTGTAAGTTCACTATTGGTGTATAAAAATGCCATAGATTTCTTGGCATTAATTTTGTATCCTGCTACATTGCTGAATTCATTTATTAAGTCTAATAATTTTTTGATGGAGTCCTTAGGGTTTTCTATGTACAGTGTCATATCATCTGTGAATAATGACAATTTTACTTCTTTTCCAGTTTAGATGCCTTTTATTTCTTCTTCTTGTCTGATCGCTGTGGCTAGCACTTTCAGTACTGTGCTGAACAGGAGTGGTGAAAGTGGGCATCCTTGTCTTGTTCCTGTTCTTAAGGGAAATGGTTTTAGTTTTTGCCCATTGAGTATGATGTTAGCTGTGGGTTTATCATATATGGCTTTTATTATGTTGAGGTATGATCCTTCTATTCCCACTTTGCTGAGTGTTTTTATCAGAAAGGGGTGTTGGACTTTGTCAAATGCCTTTTCTGCATTAATTGATATGATTATGTGATTTTTCTCTCTCAGTTTGTTTATGTGATGTATCACGTTTATTGATTTTCAGATATTGTACCATCCTTGCATCTCTGGAATAAATCCCACTTGGTCATGGTGTGTGATCTTTCTAATGTAATGCTGGATCTGGTTTGCTAGAATTTTGTTTAAGATTTTAGCTTCTATGTTCATCAGGGATATTAGCCTGTGATTGTCTTTCTTTGTGGTGTCTTTATCTGGTTTTGGGATTAGGGTAATGCTGGCTTCATAGAAAGAGCTTGGAAGTGTTCCATCCTCTTGAATTTTTTGGAATAGTCTGAGAAGGATTGGTTTTAGTTCTTCTTTGAATGTTCAGTAAAACTCCCCTGTGAAGCCATCTGGTCCAGGGCTTTTGTTTGCTGGAAGCTTTTTGATTACTCTTTCAATTTCATCAGTAGTTATCGGCCTATTCAGGATTTTTGATTCTTCCTGATTGGATTTTGGAAGCTTGTATCTTTCTAGGAATGTGTCCATTTTGTCAAGGTTGTCCAGTTTGTTGGAGTAGAGTTGTTCGTAGTATTTTTTTACAATCCTTTGTATATCAGTGGGGTCAGTTGTTACTTCACCTCTTTCATTTCTGATTTTGTTTATTTGGGTTCCCTCTCTTTGTTTCTTGGTGAGTCTGGCTAGAGGTTCATCAATCTTGTTTATCCTTTCAAAGAACCAGCTCTTGGTTTCGTTGATCTTTTGTATTGTGTTTTTTTGTTTGTTTGTTTGTTTGTTTGTTTGTTTGTTTTTTTTGGTCTCTATGTCATTTCTTAATATTTTTTAATAAACAAATTAAAGGAAGGGAAATGTTTCCAAATTTATAAATGCTAGATGGAGAGGGATACATTTCAGAAATACAATGAGTGAGTGTACTGACTGTTCCTTGGGCAACAATAAAATGCAACCAATGAAAAAGTAATTAAAGGAATTGTTATGTAAGGTGATGGATAAAAAGGGATCTTTAGGAAACAGAAAGGCTGAAAAAATTTATTCATTCATTCAACAAATATTGATCATCTACCATGTGCCAGACAGTGTTGTAGGTACTAGACACAGGAGTAAATTAAACAGATAAAAGATGCTTCCCAGGCGTGGCCGCATACCTCAGATCATTAGAATGTCTTCCCCATACAGCAAGGTTGCGGGTTTGATCTCTGGTCAGGGCACATACAAGAATCAATCAATAAATGAATACATAAGTGAAACAACAAATTGATGTGTCTCCCTCTCTCTTTTTTAAAAAAAATATATTTTATTGTTTTTTTACAGAGAGGAAGGGAGAGGGATAGAGAGTTAGAAACATCAATGAGAGAGAAAAATCGATCAGCTGCCTCCTGCACACTCCCTACTGGGTACGTGCCCGCAACCAAGGTACATGCCCTTGACCGGAATCGAACCTGGGACCCTTGAGTCCACAGGCTGACTCTCTATTCACTGAGCCAAACCAATTAGGGCGATGTGTCTCCCTCTCTTTTTTACTTTCTCCTTCCCCCTTTCTCTAAAATCAATAAAAAGAAAAAAGACACTTCCCAATGGGGCTTCCATGAGACAGTAATCAAATATAAAATATTAAATAATAAGTGTTTTGAAGAAAACTAAAAGAATAATTTCATATAATTGTTATATTTTAAGTTTTTAACCCTTTGCACTCGCTTGCTTTTTTCTCAATTCCTTTATTCTACTCGGGATTTAATTTTTTAAATACCCCAGATTTTACAAAGTGCGGCAGTAGAATAAAAAACTGGAGTTTCTTTTCATACAACTTATTTATTTGGATTTTTTTATATTTCAAATTATTGATACATTCAAAGAGTAATTTTAATCTCGACATCCGAGTGTAAAAGGTTAAATTATTCCCAACATGTATTAATCTAGTACTTACAACATTATTCTTCTTTTTGTGTAATACGAGGAAGGGGCAAGGTAATCTAATGTACCCACATATTTCAGTCTTCTTTGTGTATTTCCAAATTGTGTGCAGGAGGTGATCTCATCCACTCTGTGATTTTAGCCGGCATCTGTATGTAGTTGAAACTTAGAACTGCCCTTTCACATAGAGTCTTGCTTCATACCATTTTTATGTCTCAAATGGGATGTCTGGAAAGCAACTCAAGTTTAAATATAGAAGAGAGATTACTCATTCCACTCTCACCCACAATCTGCCTCTTCTGATTTCATCATCATGTTTTTGTGTTATATCTTGTATATGCTCTATTGTCGTCTTTTTAGTACCTTGGCTCTAAGGTTGGAACCAATAACAGAGGTGTAGATATAGTGCACAGAATTGTTGTAGAACTAATGAACATGAGATGCTAGGAAAAAAGTATAGGATAAATTAAAGATAATTAGATTACTAATAATTTTTTTAAATTTATAATATCAGTATTTTTTCCTGATTATTTTTCTTGTGCCTTGTCATTCTTTATTTGGACATTCTACTCTCAATGTATATTGCACTTTAGACATAATATATTAAGTCTAAATGAATAAATAAAGATTTTAGGACTAAAAGTTGTTCTTTACCTTTTATTTACTGAGATTTAAAGATTTATTTCCTCATGCCTTTCTTTTTACCTTCTTTTCTAGGTTTGTTAAAGTTTTGCACTGTAGGATTTTGTGGAATTGGGAGCCTAATTGACTTCATTCTTATTTCAATGCAGGTAAGTTATTTTTCTGTGGTTTTTTTTTTTTAAAATATATTTTTATTGACTTCAGAGAGAGGAAGGGAGAAGAAGTGAGAGAGAAACATCAATGATGAGAGAGAATCATTGATCAGCTTCCTTCTGCATGCCCTCTACTGGGGATCAAGCCCTCAACCCAGCATGTGCCCTGACTGGGAATCAAACAGTGACCTGGTTTATAGGTTGACACTCAACCATTGAGCCACATCAGCTGAGTCGTAAGTTAGTTTTAATCTAGAACAGTGATGGCGAACCTATGACACGCGTGTCAGCACTGACACGCATAGCCATTTCTGATGACACACGGCCGCTGAGGCGGCCGCATGCCGAGGATGAAACATTTGCTGCTCCTGAGGATGAAACATTTGCGAAATAATGTTTTTTCCTCAAAGTGACACACTACCCGAGTTATGCTCAGTTTTTTGGCGAAGTTTGACACACCAAGCTCAAAAGGTTGCCCATCACTGATCTAGATGAACTACTTTTACATTTAAATATGATGTCTGTGATCTTCTGATACATTTTAAACATACTAGGAAGCAGTTAAGAATGCTTTTTCAATTTTTCTTCAGATGCTTTATCCAAGGGATCATGGCCATGTTTCCATGTAGCATTTTCCAACCTGTGCTCTCCCAATTAGTAGTTCTAAAAGATATAACTGCATAAAAAAAAGGATTGTATGTTGAAATATGATTTGTAAATGTGAGTTCAAATTATTTAAAGATATTTTTTTTACTGGATAACTTCTCAGAATCTTTTATAGTGTGTATTATGAATCTCTAAGAAGGATTGTGGTTATTTCTCAAACTTACTGTTTCTTTTCCTGATAGTCACAGCCACATGGTCAATTAATATACTAGGATATTGATGGGATTTGATATTTACATATGGACACCTGGAGGCAGAAACAAGATTTTCTTTTGCATTGGACAAGCACTCAATATTAGTATTTTTTTAGTTGCAAATTACAGAAACCGAAATCTATCTTAAGCCAAAAAGAGAAAAGGAATGTTTGGATTCTCTGTAGATAATTGCAGAGTGGGGCTGGTCTCCGGTAAGATCAAATCAATATAATAAAATGATGTATCAGGACTCTCCTGATATTCATCTCTGTGTCTGCCTCATTTTTTGCTACTACAGTGCTATGGAGGCAGGCATAATTTGTGAAATGCTATCCCTAGGCATTTAAAAGTGCCACCAGATGTTTTCTATTAAATTATACTGAACTGGTTGTGGTTAACTCATGAGGATTCTTAAATTAGAGAAAGATGAATTTATCATAACAAATGTCACAAAACAGCATTTCAGTAAGCATTTATGGAGCACCTAATGTCTTCAACAAGTGTGTCAGTATGTATTTTGATCATCAGCGGTTTTGCTATTCTTTCTCATACAGTATTTCCACTCCTCAGTTCAGTCTGCTTGATGCTATCCTTATGCCTTAAAAGAAAGTCAAAGACTAGGAGGTTTTGGTAGCATACTGTGAGGAGGGTACCATACTGTGAGGAGGAGGCAACATATGGACCAATAAGATAACAGAATTAAACAAGGAAAATATTTGGTTTTAAAGTTGGAATTTTCCTGTCTTTATTCATAAACATGCTTAACCAAATATCCTGCCTTCTCTGACTGTGGGACAGGCAAGCAGACATGAAGAGGCTAAGGTACATATGCTTTGAAATGGTTTCTCACTTTAATTGAGGATCCAAGGAACTTAATGTATTATTGGGATTCTTTCAGATATCCAGAATTCAGTGTCAACCATTTAGTTAATATTTTCATACTGGGTTCTTTCTTTTTTTTTTTTTTTTTAAAAATATATTTTATTGATTTTTTACAGAGAGGAAGAGAGAGGGATAGACAGTTAGAAACATCGATGAGAGAGAAACATCGATCAGCTGCCTCTTGCACACCCCCTACTGGTGCCCGCAGCCAAGGTACATGCCCTTGACCGGAATCGAACCTGGGACCCTTGAGTCCGCAGGCCGACGCTCTATCCACTGAGCCAAACCGGTTTCGGCATACTGGGTTCTTTCTTTGGTGATATCTTTACATTATAGCTTTCTTGCATGGGTGGGGTCCGGCTTGAGGGGGGAAAAGTGGGGGAGGAACCCAGGAGTTTGGCCAGCCGGCCCCGCCCCCAATCAGAATTGGGGGGGGAGGCGATCAGGGGCAGGGCCAGCCAGGAGGAGGGACCCTGGGTGGGCTGGCCCCACCCCCTGGTCAAACTCCAGTTAAACTCCCAGTCGAGGGGACAATTTGCATATTATGCCTAAACTTTTCAGAACAAATAGTTATTTTCTTGAAGATCTGGAATTGAGACTATTACATTAAAAAATTATTGAGATAGCCGAAACCGGTTTGGCTCAGTGGATAGAGCGTCGGCCTGCGGACTCAAGGGTCCCAGGTTCGATTCCGGTCAAGGGCATGTACCTTGGTTGCGGGCACATCCCACATGTACCCAGGTTCGATTCCGGTCAAGGGCATGTACCTTGGTTGCGGGCACATCCCCAGTAGGGGGTGTGCAAGAGGCAGCTGATCGATGTTTCTCTCTCATCGATGTTTCTAACTCTCTATCCCTCTCTTTTCCTCTCTGTAAAAAATCAATAAAATATATTTTTAAAAAAATTATTGAGATAGATTTAGAATGTTTGAAATTCTGCAATAAATATCCTTAAATAAGACATTTCAATAGGTATGGCCACTTTAGATTGCTTTTAGAGTGGAGGAAAAATAAATCAGTTTTCAAATGCAGCCAAATAAGACCTGTAGCCTTATTCTGAATGTCACTTGATATACTTAACATATGATGTTGACTATATTAGAAAATTTTTTTTCAGCAAATCAAATAAGTTTTTACTATAAAAATCAGAAACTGTTACAAATGTATTTTTTCCAACTTCTCATTATCTTTTTGTTTACTCTTCTTTCCTTCTTTATTTTCTCCATCCCTGATTTTTTTCCATTAAATATTATTCCCTAGTGAATTGCAGTGTTTTTCTATTGGGCTGTGATCCCAGAAACATATTGTGCATGAATTCAAGACCTATAAAAACATACTTTGCTTCACAGTGTTTATAACACAAATCCAGAAAAATCCTCTTTAAAAAATAGCTCTAGTTATTTCATCTTTGAACTAAAGAGTATAATCACACATTGCTAAAGTAAGCTTTACATGTTGCTATATGTACTGAAAATATTTCCATGAGTTTATCTACTTGCTAATAAACTTGAAAGTTTCTTTTTGTTGTTGTTGTTATTCTTAAAAATATGCAAGTGTGCCTAGGTGAATAAATGGCATGAAACAATACATAGAATTAATTCAGTTATTTTGTGCATTCAACCAAAAAACTACATCAGTGATACATGTGTAGGCTACTGTCTTTCCGTTATAGGTAACTATTGTGTATAACTAATATAATTATTCTTAAGCCAATTCTAAAGATTTTAAAACACTCATTCTTTTGTGCTTGTATATGTTTATGTAATCATGAAGGATTAGACAATTTAAGGTTTTTCAATCAGAAAAAATAGAATATTTGGATTCCATTTAAACCTCTTTTCTCACACAATCTGGACATTTTTAAATTACACCCAAACCATTGGTGTGTCCTCCGTCAAACAAAAAGAAAAGAAAGTTTCTTCTGTTAAATGGAGACAAGACAGCCACAAATCAGAAAGATGAAGAAGGGTAGTTTTAATATAGAAAGTTGTTAGAAGGAAGTATGTTGGGTTCTTTGTGACAATTTTTAAAAATTCTCTATATTCTGGAAGAAATCACTTTCATTTTCATTCCTATTGACATTACAGAATAGATTTCCTTAAAGGACTAATAACTACATAAGCAGAAATTCAGAAAAGCTGCATAATCTCCAAGACATTTATGAATTTTATAAATAAATTTATCAAATTTATAAAATATCTCAGTGTGGAATTTAATATATGTAACTCATTTTAGCATTGGATTATATATATTGCTTTTATATTTCTTAACTTTTACACCAGATCTGAACTTTCACACATAAACTTCTTGAAGAAAAAAAAGAAAAGACTTATTAATCCTGTATAGCACTAGTAGTATGCTAAACATAGAGTATGCTCTCAAAAACTTTTGCTGATTTGAACTGTAATGCATTATACCTTGTGAAAGTGTGGCTTTGTTCCAGTTACAGAGAAGATGAGAAGCTAAAAATGGTAGTTTTAAAAAACTGATTGCTTTTTTTTAGGGCCTTAAAGTTCTAAGTTTTATAAGGTCACCTAAGAGGTAATGAATGCAAATAAAAGTTGGCATGATAAATTGTAAATATTAGGTTTTATGCCATCAATGAAAATGAGTTTAATGAGCACAATTAGCTATTATAAATTGGGATGCTTGCCCTAAAGGAACTTATGATCTAACTATCCCAAGAGTTTGGTCTGATGATAAGATTTCACTTATTATTCAACATAAAATATTTTCTTGATAACTTGCAGGTTTAAAATAAAAAAAGAGTTAACCTGACTATCTTAAGTACTTTGAATTTTGCTAAAAATTTTAGAAGCCTTTTCAGTTCAGAGCATAAATAAAGTTTGGGTTAGAGTTCACTTCTGTGTAAGCCAGTTTTGTCCTGTGAAATAACATGCTGTTGATCAAAGGAAAGACTAAACATGTAATCACCCTAAATCTATTACCAGTATGAGAAAAGTTGGTCAAAGTCCTTGATAGTTCACTAGATGTAGGAGAGCAATATATAAAAACCAGTGGACATTTTATAGATAGCAAGTCTTCCAAATAGTGCAGTGTATTATTTATTTAACCCTGGTGTGATTAATTGGGGAAATAAACTGGAAAACTGAGGAGACTGATCATTTGTGTCATGTGACCTTAATTAGGTAGCTCTCAGTTCACTTATGCTATGGGCAGATTTTTACCTTGTGAATGAAAGGAATGTTCATAAACAATATCTTAAACTGGTTCTGAGGCTAATCCCAATGCTCTGTTTTCCTCAGGAGATATAATGGGGAATATTATTCATTTCTTGAGAAGTGATGTTTGTGTTGGTCATTGAGGATTAATGCTAACCAGTCTTTAAGTCAAATGATTATCTGGGTGGGCCCTAAATTCAATTCAAGTGAGTTTATAGGAAGTAGAGGAGGAAAAGACACAGACACAGAAAAGAAGGTAGTGTGAAGACAGAGGCAGAGATTGAAGTGATGTGGCCACAAACCACAGAATGCCAGAAGCTAGCAATCTTCTTCTGATTGCTACCAGAAGCTAGAAGAAGCTTAGCATGGGTTCTCCCCTACAGTGTCTAGGACACGCGGTTGTTCCGATACCTTGATTTTAGACTTCTGGCCTCCAGAACTGTGACAGAGTAAATTTCTATTGTTTTAATCCACTAAGTTTGTGGTAATTTGTTACAGTAGCCTCAGGAAACTAATATATAGAGAGAAAGAAGTTGTTTTCTTTTGTTTTAGGGCTTCTCACACCAGGGACATTGACATCCATTGTACAAACTAATTTCCCATACTGTAGAGGTCCTCCTGTTTCCCCTCTTGTAAGATGCAGACTCATAGCAAGCAACCTCAGTCCATTAATTGGAGTGAAGTGTGTAAGTGGTCTTTCTTCTCTCCATAGATTTCAGAAATTGCCTCAGTTTATCAAATGGAAATACTTCATATATGCAATTTAGCTTCAGGCTATATTTTAGAGAAATCAACTCATAATTTTAGGTCTCATACTCTGTCATCATTCAACAACTGGACATAGGCATATTTAACTAAGTAAAAAAATTCCAAGTAGGGGTTATTCTTAGAGGTTTAGAATTTTATGATTAACAATATAATAATAAGTGTATATAAGGTGCTTAAAAATAGGCTAAATTTTTAATTTTGGTGGGGGAATATGGATTTGAATAATGAAGCCTTTACAGGTGATAGTTTTCTTAAAAACTAAGTAGTGAGAACAGATCTTTCATGAGAGAATTCATAGAAAAGTACGTTGACCACCTGGTTGAGGTGTTTGCAAATGTAATTATACAAGATCTTAATAAGTACCATGTAGAACAGCTTATTCTGTTTCTCATTATGTGAATAAGAAATGCTGAAGTTCAGAGAGAATTAATCCAGCACCTGATTATTGACAGCTTCCTCTTCAGGTTTTCCTCTCAGTCTAAGGCTTTACCTCACTGACTTAATTGGGTTGTTTTTGCAACAGCTCTTCAAATTGTTTTAGCAGAGATAGCAACTGGTGCTGTGCTTTGATGATCTGGAAGTAGTATATAGGAGGCCTTAAAGACAAGTGCATTATCAGTTTTTGACTACAAGTAACAAAACTCAATTTAAATTGCCTTTAATAATATGGTAGTTTATTATATCATACCAGAGGCCCAGTGCATGGATTCATGTACTGGTGCGGGTCCCTCGTCCTGGCCTGTGGACATCCCCCAAAGGGTCCCAGATTGCAAGAGGGTGCAGGCCAGGCCGAGGGACCCCACTGGTGCATGATTGGGGCCGGGGAGGGACCATGGGAGGGCTCCAGGGCGTGTCCGGCCCATCTCACCCAGTCCCCATTGGCCAGACCCCAGCAGCAAGCTAACCTACCAATTGGAGCGTCTGACCCCTGGTGGTCAGTGCGCGTCATAGTAACTGGTCAAATGGTCAAACAGTCGGACACTTAGCATATTAGGCTTTTATTATATAGGATACCAAGAATCTGGAGATAAAGGTAGTTCTAAGATTTGCTAATTAAGATCTGAAAGACATAATAAAGGGCCCAAACCTTTCCTTCCTCATTCCTCTTCCTCTCTTCCTCCTTCCCTTCATTCCCTCCTTCTCTTCTCTCTTTCCTTCCTTCTTTCTCTTTGCCATCTTCAGGTCTTTTGGTTATCACTTTCTTACATAGTTACCTTCAGAGGCATCACTTTTTTACATAGTTACCTTCCTCTCACACATGTCTTCTTTAGGGCAAATAAGCCCCCACAGAACTCGTCTCACAGGCGATTCCATTACAGGCCCAGGCTGAACCAGTCTCTGGAGAGAGGATTGGAATTACCATGATAGAACTAGGTGTTGAGGAACCAGAGTCATGGAGTTTGAGGGAAAGAAATCTGTAATAAGATGGCTAAACTAGAGACAAAATTGGATCATGCATTCGCAGGTAATAAAACTAAACTCTGAGGATATCTTTTCTACAAATATAGATATTTGGGTTGTTTTTGCAACAGCTGTTCAAATTGTTTTAGCAGAGATAGCAACTGGTGCTGTGCTTTGATGATCTGGAAGTAGTATGTAGGAGGCCTTAAAGACAAGTGCATGGAAACAAGACAGGTGAAACAAGACAAAAATAACCCTATCATTTTTCTACATATTATCTGCTAACTTGACAAGATTATAAAGCATCTGGGCCCTAATCAATTTTTAGGTAAATAGTTATATTTCCTGAGAGAGCCAAGTGAGCCTCAGATGAGCTTATAAAAAATGCATGCTATTAAAGGGTCACCCTGTCATATATTGTCCTTATTTCCAACTTTTGAATACTTTCTTTTTCAACAGGAGTGAGTTTGTCAAAGAAGGTGGCATAGGAAGAAAAAGATAATAGGACAGTAGGCCCAGTTCTAATCTATGCACATATTCCAAATTAGGCAATGTTTTACCATTTGATTTGGTAAAATATATCTACTGCCTTTTTTGTTTCCCTTATACAGTCTCAAAACATGTTGTTACTTCTAGTCACCCATTTTTCTCTTTCTTGTGTTAATTCTCAGAGTAGTTTTCTCTGAGTTTGGCCACTAAAAAAGTTTTAATTTCTACTTAAATTCATAAGTAACATTCATAAATGTGAGGCCAAATCAATTTAATCTTTACAAAGTAAGTCAAAGTGCATTACAGTACCCAGCCTGGTATCTAGCACATACGTGCTTGTGTTCTTTGAATATTGACATTCATCATTCACTGTTGGCGGAGATTGTATCCTCTTTACTGCTATGTGTAAAACACCTAGCACAGTATCTGCAATATTATAGGAATTAAGTGTTTGTTGAATAGTTTTTAGAACCAAATTCATTTTAAAAACAAAGAATTTCCTACAGCAGTGTTAATTAAACTCCAGTTGTATAACCCCTAAAAGAATTTTTTAAAAATTCCTACCCTTTGTATGTTTTTAAGTTGACATTTAAGTTTTCCATCATAAATGTAAATAGTTGCAAAGGGTGTAATTTCTAGTTTGTAAATATTGACATATTTAAATAAAATTTACATTAGTTAAAAAATGTACCTAACAATATAAATACCATAGAATTTAAAATACCAGGACAGGGGAGGCATCTTACTCATTAGAATTAAAATATTTTAAATTTTCTGTGATTTCTGGATTGAGAAATCACATGTCATTGTAATTATTAATGATATATAATTGATCAAAACAACATAAATGTTACAAATTTTAGCAAATAATTTTTAAGTAAAAAAAAAAAGTAAAGTGATATTAGGAATGCATCCCTTTGAACAAGATATGGCAGAGCATATTTTTAGTCTCTTGATTAAAGGAGATTTCCCCAAGTCCAATATTTTGAATGATCTCTTTGTTTGGCACATCAGAGGTTTTTATACCTCAAGGCAATGTGTCATCATAAGACTCTGGATATGCTTTGATGGGAGGTGTCTTTACTGTTGTCAAGTTGGAGAAAGAGCCACAGTGAAAAGGAAGTGGGAATGGGTACTAGCTGGATGCCTCCACCATAGCATCCGGGGTATCATTTTTACCAAGAGTACATAATCGAATTAAGAATCTCAAAACTGATTCACTTAGAGCGATCTGGGCTCACATAAACCTTGGTTAATCTTTGTAATCCCTAAGGCTACATTTTTTGTTGTTAATCCTCACCAAGGATATTTTTCCATTGATTTTTAGAGAGAGTGGAAGGGAAGGGGGGAGAGAGAGAGAGAAACAAAAATGTGAGAGAGACACATCAATTGGTTGTCTCCCGAATGTGCCCCGACCAGGGCTGGGGATCCAGCCTGCAATCGAGGTATGTGCCGACCAGGGCTGGGGATCCAGCCTGCAATTGAGGTATGTGCTGTAATCGAAGCTAGTACCCTTTAGTCTGAGGGCCAATGCTCTATCCATTGAGTCAAACCGGCTAGGTCCCTAAGGCTACATTTTGAAGATTGCTGCTCTGAAGGATCATTTGTAGAGATCATGTTAATTGTATTGCCAAAAATGTGATTAAGAGAACAAGATGATTGTAATGAGCATGTGGATTTTTTTTCTTTCTTTTTTTAAAATATATTTTTATTGATTTCAGAGAGGAAGGGAGAGGGAGAGAGAGATAGAAACATCAATGATGAGAGAGAATCATTGATTGGCTGCCTCCTGCATGCTCCCCACTGGGGATCAGGCCCAAAACCTAGGCATGTGCCCTTGACCGGTATCAAACCCGGGACCCTTCAGTCCGCAGGCTAACGCTCTATCCACGGAGCCAAATCGCCGTTTTTCTTTCTTTCTATCCTCTTCCTTTTCCCATTCCATGTGGTTCTGGTAGGACTATCACACTGCCTTTTCTCCCACAGGGAGTCTGGCCTGGCCAATCATATTAATCCTATTCTCTTGGGTACAGTAATTTGTCCCACAATAGGTATAAACACGAAGCAGGTCACGGTTCTTCCCTGGAATTGGTATATAAACACTGAGGAGGAAAATCTTACTTTCTGTTGGGATCTGCTGACCTGTGAAGGTGTGAATCTGGAGCTGTTAGGAGAATGAAGGCAAGCAGAGCTAAGCAAAGAGGCTGGGAGGCCAAACCAGAGTCCTCATGGGCATGGAATTTCAGTCCTCGAGGCCTTGGTTCCTACAGCTCATTTGATCCTGTGAACTTCCCTCATATCTTTTTCAGCTACAAAACACTAAATTACTTATTTTTGCTTGAGTTAGTTTGAGTTACATTATTGGTACTACTGAAATAATTTCATTAACAAATGTAAAAATAACCTCAAAGTGTTGTGGAAATATCTTTGGTAAAATGAGTAATTTTGAAATATTTTTTCTAGATTGTTGGACCTTCGGATGGAAGCAGTTACATTATAGATTATTATGGAACCAGACTTACAAGACTGAGTATTACTAATGAGACATTTAGGAAAACACAGCTGTATCCATAAATGTTTTTAAAAAGAAACAGTAAGTGATATATATATATATGTAATCTTAATTATAGTATATTATCTGTATGAATTATGAGAATTTGAGAGCCAGAGGAAATTGAAGAGACCATTCAGTGTTCAAATCTCTCCTTTTGCTTCTCAGGAAACACAGGTCTGTTTGTGCCTGAAATCTCTCTAATCCTTTGTAAAGCATTTTCATGTATGCTCACTGCTCTTGCAGTTCTCAATTCAGACTCTCATTCTTTACAGTGAATATGGTTAAAGCAGCAGTCGGCAAACTCATTAGTCAACAGAGCCAAATATCAATAGTACAACGATTGAAATTTCTTTTGAGAGCCAAATTTTTTAAACTTAAACTTCTTCTAACGCCACTTCTTCAAAATAGACTTGCCCAGGGCGTGGTATTTTGTGGAAGAGCCACACTCAAGGGGCCAAAGAGGCGCATGTGGCTCACGAGCTGCAGTTTGCCGACCACGGGGTTAAAGGACAAAGTTCACAAGAAAAACAACAACATCAAAACAAAAAGATATTCCATAGTATTATATGGTTATGATGAAAGCATGTGTTGTAGATAGTTCAATGAAGATTATTTTTTCTGCTGTTTTTCCTAGGCTCAATATAATCTTTTAAAAAATCAATTGATTGATTGATTGATTTGAGAGAGAAATGTCTATTTGTTGTTCCACTTACAGTCCTCGGGTTACGTCGGACTTGACGTACGTCGTTTCATGGTTACGTCGCCATCTTCCATTTATTTATATAAAAAAAAGTTCCGTCATTTCGACGTATGTACATATGTGCTTTATGTTTTTTATTATTTATTTATCACAATAAAGGTCAGGAATTGTTATCTTTCTTTTAATTTTTTTTTACTGTTTCATTTCATTACTGCTGTGAATGTGCTCCATGTGAGTGACGTAGGTGCTCATGTAGGTGGGTTCCGACTTACGGCGAAAATCGCGTTGTGTCGCACTGTAGGAACAGATCTCCGAGTAACCCGAGGACCTACTGTATTTATACATTCATTGGCTGCTTCTTTAACAAAATATACATATATTTTTTATTAATTTCAGATAGTAAGGGAGAGGGAGAGATAGAAACATCAATGATGAGAGAGAATCATCCATCACTGCCTCCTACACGCCTCCCACTGGGGATTGAACCATGACCTCCTGGTTCATAGGTTGACACGCAACCACTGAGCCACACTGGCGATTGGTTGCTTCTTTTATGTGACCTGACTGGGGATTGAACCCACAACATTGGCATATCAGGACGATGTTCTAACCAACTGAGCTACCTGGCCAGGGCCCATATGATCTTTAAACCTCTTTCTTTTCTTCTTCCCTAAACCTGAAAAGTTGATACACCTCAACCCTGAACTACTATAAGTATTTACTCTAACCTAAAGTTTGGCTCTGCCCATGAAGATTGTTAACTGGCGTCAGCTTTAAATAGGTAATACACTTAGAGAAGTCAGAGGTACCATTAGTCTTCCTGATTTAACACTGGTTCTCTCGGCTACTATAAGGTTTTTATTTCCGTGACTGTACATTAGTCTATTCTAATAAGTAATCTTCCAGTAATGCTAGATTTTTCTCAGGAAAACAGTTTCCTGGCATAATCATTTTCTGTAATGGAGAAGTCCTATGCAGCATGGAGAGTGTGGGTACGTCTTAGGTGACTGTTCACTTGGAACTGTCGGCAGCTTACAGGGACAGGGAAGAGAGAGACAGGCTAGATGTTTTGGCCACAGTCATAGTCCTAAGATTTTCAGTTGACTCTATCTCAAAGAGTGCTTCTATAAGCCAGGAAGGGAATCAGCATTTATTTTCTACTAGAGGCCCAGTGCTTGAAATTCGTGCACGGGGGTGTGTGTCCCTCAGCCCAGCCTGCACCCTCTCCAGTCTGGGACCCCTAGAGGGATGTCCGACTGCCCATTTAGGCCCAATCCCGGTACCTAAAGGGGCAGTCTGACATCCCTCTCACAATCCAGGACTGCTGGCTCCCAACTGCTCGCCTGCCTGCCTTCCTGATTGCCCCTAACCACTTCTGCCTGCCAGCTTGATCACCCCCTAACCACTCCCCTGCCAGCCTGATTGATGCCTAACTGCTCCCCTGCCAGCCTGTTTGCCCCTAACTGTCCTCCCCTGCAGGCCTGATCACCCCTAACTGCCCTCCCCTGCAGGCCTGGTCACCCCTAACTGCCCTCCGCTGCAGGCCTGGTCCCTCCCAACTGCCCTCCCCTGCTGGCCATCTTGTGGCGGCCATCTTGTGTCCACATGGGGCCAGCCATCTTTGACCACATGGGGCAGCCATCTTGTGTGTTGGAGTGATGTTCAATTTGCATATTACTCTTTTATTAGATAGGATGTTATAGTGTATAAATAGGATATGAAGTATAATTTTGCCTTTAAGGTAGGTTTTCTTTTTCTTTTCTCAGTAAAATTATGGGATATGCTTTATAGATATTGTCATACGTTTGAACAGTGACTGACCCTGTTTAGATCTGAGGAATTTATTCAACTAATTGTCAAAAAAGTTTTTGAAATCTTTTTTTTTAAATAAACTGTAAGAACTTTTTGGTTTAAAATTGAAATGAAAATAAAATTGAAATAAAATAAATAATTGAAATGAAGCTTAGAGATCCATCTGCCTCTTCTGACCAGGGAACAAATTGAGACTAAGACACAGTCAGTGCAGTCAGTGTGAAACTGAATCTCACATCTAGATCTCTGTGAGTTCCACTGGTTCTTCTCCACATCCCTTCCCACCCCAACCCAGCCCCCAACAACTATTTAATTTTGTATTAAGCTTATTCATTTTGGAAATTATTATTCTTTATGAAAAGGTTTGAATAGTTTCACATAACCCATTTTCATACTGTAAATTGTATCCATTTAAAAGTATGAGATTGGCCCCGCCAATGTGGCTCAGTGGTTGAGTGTCGACCTATGAACCAGGAGGTCACGATTCAATTCCAAATCAGGGCACATGCCCAGGTTGCTGGTTCGATCCCCAGTAGTGGGCATGCAGAAAGCAGCAAATCAATGATTTTCTGTCATCATTGATGTTTCTATCTCTCCCTTTCTCTTCCTCTCTGAAATAAATAAAAATATATTAATAAATAAAAGCATGTAGATTGTTCTTAAGCCATAATATATAAAAATTAAGCAAATGTAATTTAAAATTTCTTAATTGCTTTTTAGAAAGAGAGAGAGGTGGAGATGGATTTGCTGTTCTGCATATTTATGCATTCATTGATTGATTCTTGCATATGCCCTGACCAGGGATTAAACCTACAACCTTGCTATATTGGGACCTATATACCAACTGAGCTACATAACTAGGGCCTAAGCAAATGTAATTTAAAAAAGCAATTCCATTCTCTGTAGCCTATTATAGAGACATTTAATTGGGATTCCAGACTCAAATTTAAAATTTAAAACTCAGAAGGCATATTTCTGCATTGTCAATCATATAATCTCTCTGTAGTGTATACAGAAGGTCTCTAAAAGTAAGAAAAAATGTCTTAGGTAAGTGAAGCATTGCAGTGTGCATCTATAGTAACTTCATTGGACTCTTTAAAAATCGTGTGCTTTAATGTATTTATTTTTTCTGTTTTAGGTTTCGGGCCTGATTAATTTTAATAGTGAACTCCCAGTATGTGGATTTCCAGATTTTCCTTTTTCCTTCTTCACATAACATTTTACAGATTCTTTGTAACTTTTTGTTGTTGATGATGCTTTTGTTTTGTTGTTTTAGTTGAAAGCATTTTATCCTGAGATTTAATAGGACTTTCTTTGAGAGCTGTATGTATAAGAATAGTCTTTCCTAGGCTACTGTCTCTATGAGATAGATAGCTTATCACCCGATATCCTGTAATGTCTTTTCCAAAGGCAAGTTGCCACTTGTCATTTTTGCTTCTGAAAAATAAAAGTATGACTTACTCACATTTTTTAGTGCTTTATTAAGAAACCTTAAATGTTGAAAGTAGCTGTCTTCTGCATTTTGATCCTTCAAAGTAGTTAATCCATGGTGTGAACAAATACCATTTATATTGCCTGGGGTGCAGTCTAGTGTATGACAACCCGCCTGGTTTTCTGTAGCTTTTCAGATCTGTCTTTGCCTTGGTATCCAAGGAGCTGAAGATCATCAGGGAGTCTGAAACCTTGAGGCAACATGGGAACTTCTGGCATTGGTTCAGGCCTCTGAAGTGTGAACTTTCTCCTTTTTGCTGTGGGAGTGCTGCACTAGCTTTTGAAAGACCAGATGCTGACTCATCTAGCTCCGTGCAGTTACATTTGAAGTTGGATGGACAAGGTGGGAACACTGAACAGAAGATTAATGTTTCCCATCTGCTAGCACTGCCAGCAGCTGCTGGACCAGCGCCTGAAGTGATGCACAGAGCCTGACGGAAGCAGCACCTGCGTGTTAGCACTGGTTTTTCTTACTGTGCTTTAAGAAGCTGGAAATGCATGAAATGTTGTGTCCCCATAATCCTGTTATGTGCTCTCTTTAGTAACAGGCAGAGCAATTTCAAAATTACTGAAGCCGGACTTCTCAAAAGCTAAACCAACATTTTTTATCACCCATTTTACTCAAAAGTGTATTGTATAGTCCAGTTAGCTTCATAACATGTTAGTCATTCAGTAACAGATTCTTCTGTTGGTAGGATATTCAGTATTGATATATGAAGCAAATTTGGGTTGACTCCTAATATATATCAGGAATGGTTTCTTATTCATTAATTAATGAAAATACTGGATGTCTACCATTTGGGAGGCACTGTCCTAGATGCTACGATGCATCAAGGAGCAAAACAAGCATCTCTGCCCTTAAGGAGCTTATATTTTATTGGGATCCGCTTTTTCACAGAGATAATATTTTGGCTACAGTTAAACTAGCTGGTAGAGCTTGTTTGCTAATATTTCCTAGATTCTTTTGGTTGCAAACAGTGCTTTGAAGTTCCTTCAGGATCACCTAAGCCCAGATTTGAAAAGTCCTTAAGTTTTCATAGCCATATAAGTTCAATTATATAAGAAATACTTGCCGAAACCGGGTTGGCTCGGTGGATAGAGCGTCGGTCTGCGGACTGAAGGGTCCCGGGTTCGATTCCGGTCAACGGCATGTACCTTGGTTGCGGGTACATCCCCGGTGGGGGGTGTGCAGGAGGCAGCTGGTCGCTCATCGATGTTTCTAGCTTTCTATCCCTCTCCTTTCCTCTCTGTAAAAAATCAATAAAATATATAAAAAAAAAAAAAAAGAAATACTTGCAGTCAAATCTTGAAAAGTAATATTGATTCTTGCATAATTGTTACAGTTACTAACATGGCCAGGTAAGAAGTCTGTTTTAAAGCAGGTTTCTCAAAATATTTAGTCAAGTAAACCGTAGTACTCTGGGTCATTGATACAAACTAGAAGTTTTTTCACAATACACTCTTAAAAGTTTAGACTTTATTTTCACTGTAATATCCTAAATTTACATGACAAGAGCACTTCAGCCTGTAACCGAGGTACATGCCCTTGACCGGAATTGAACCCAGGACCCTTCAATCCACTGGCTGACACTCTAACCATTGAGCAAACTGGCTAGAGCTATATATAATTCTTTAACATTTTTTTTTTTTGTCCAATTTTTTTTATGTGAATGAACTTAAGGCATGTGAATACAGTTTGTTTTTACTTTCATGGAACACTATTGTCTTTGGCTATTAGTGTGTGAGAGTATAAATTATATGTTAAGGCCTCTGTATGAGATGTTTTATATGATAACCCTGCTTTTAAAACAGTGGCCAAATGTGAGATGGATTAGCTCAGTCTTTACTCCTAAACCCTCTAAGGTGGGATGGAATGGATTATTTCAATTCTACAGAGACAGTATTTCTATCGGCCCATTTACAAATGCTAACACAATTTCCAGAAGTCCCTCTTTACCCAGGAAGAGTTCCTAGTACACTGTATTAAACGGAAGGACCTCTTTCAGACTTCAGAGTCTGCTCTGTCCACGGCCAGCTTTTGTTCCTCGGGCCACTGGGACTTTACAGAATGTTTGGGGTATGTTTTTGTTTTGTACAAAAAAATTCTGTGTCTTTTTTTCTTATTTTAACCTAGATGCTTAAGGCTAAGTATTATAAGACAGATAGGCAGTTAAGAAGATAACATAGATCTAATTAGCAAGAAACTAGTAAGAAGGAAAATTAGTTCTTAAAAAGCACAAGTCTAAGATGTTCTCTTCCTCAAACACCTTCAATGTAGATACTCCCCAGGGTTCTGGCACCTTCCCTCTTCCTTTCTCTCATTAAATCAGCATCCATTTTGCATTTTTCTATGTACAAAATTAAAGCTTACTGCAGAAATTTTGGGAAAACACCAAAAAGTACAAAGGAAAAGACAAAACTCATTTCACAGCTCAACGGTAACGGTAATATTTTTATGTATGTCTTAATACTTTTTTCATGCATGTATATACATTTTCTTCACAGAAATTATACATTATACATACTGTTTTGTAGCCTGCATCTTCACATTGTAAAGATTTTTCTATTTCAATAAAGATTTTTTACAAAATCATTTTTAATGCCTGCAGAGTATTCCATGTCGGTGTCATAATTTATGTAATTCCTTATTGCTATTTAAGTAATTCCAATAAATGAACAACATGCATGTTGGATTTTTTTCTCTAGAATTGTCCATTCTTAGTCAAAAGTGATCACATATTAAATTTTTTATACATACGTACAGTCTCAGTTAACCAAGATAATGGAGAAAGAATGAAGTCAAGTAGCCCAAACCCACATTCTAACAAAACCCCAGTCAACTCTCAAGTACCTTGTTCAGTGACCTGCAACTACCTCTTCCTCTGCAGTCAGGACACAGCTGCATCATGCTGACTGCTGCTCCCAGGAGCTGGAGAAGGACAACACTTGGAGAACAGGATAGCTGCTGGCAAAAGGGTGCTGGTGCTGAGGATTGGGAATGATAGCAAATCTGTTCGTTTAGCACAATAGCTGACTGAAGCATTTAATTGCCCTCCAGAAAGCTTTAAGAGAAGAGAGGAGTTTTAAGGAGTAAGTAGGAAGATCACATAATGGTCTTTTTTTCTCCCTTGTGGAGAGGGAAAGGGAGTTGGATCAATTTGGAAAATGAGACAAGTTGCTAAGGAGGAATGAATAAAAATTCTGAACAGTACTGAGTACCCAATTGAGTAATAGAATAATGCATTTGTTAGGGTTAATCAGCATGGCAAGAGTTACTCATTACTATATCTTCTTTTTTTAAAGATGTTTTTATTGATTTTGAGAGAGGAAGGGAAAAGGATAGAGAGATAGAAACATGGATGAGAGAGAAACATCATTGATCAGCTGCCTCCTGCACACTCCCCACTGGGGACTGAGCCCACAATCCAGGCATGTGCCTTGACTGGGAGTTGAACCAGTGACCTCTTGGTTAATAGTTCAGTGCTCAACCACTGGGCCACACCAGCCAGGCTCATTCCTATATCTTCTTAACTAGAGCCCGGTATTTTAATTCTTAAGGTATCAATGCTTTCAAAGCTAGTCATTGTCTGCTGGAGGAGGAATGTTACTTTCCTAGAAAATATTTTCAAGAAAATATGTAAGAAATATTATGGAGAAGTCTTAAATCTTCAAGATTTTAGCTTATTAAGAATTTCTTTTACTGCCCCCCATGTGCAAGGTGTTATGCTAAACTCATTATATTCTTAAATGATTTAATCCTCACATTTCTATAGTCTCCCTGAAGAGTCAATATCATTATCCCTACTTTACAGATGAATAAATTTAGTCCCATAATGATTGAATGACTTACCCAAGGTCATAAAATAAGTGGTGAAGCTAGGATTTAACCCCAGGTCTAACTGCTATTTTGCCTGCAATATGATGGTTACAACCATTGGATTCTACACAATGTACTGCTAATCTATAATAATCTAATCTAATAATAGACAAATATGCAAATTGACTGCACCTTTGCTACACCTAAGCCACGCCCACCAGCCAAAACATGCCCACCAGCCAATCAGGACGAGTATGCAAATTACCCCAACAAAGATGGCGGCTAATTTGCATATCAAGACAGCATTGAAAGAAGCCAAGAGCTGCAGAAGGGAGTAAAGCTTCGAAGAAGCAAGCAAGCGGGGGGGGGGGGGGGGGGGAGGAGAAGGGAGGAGCGAAGTCAGGGCCGGGGCGAAGGGGAAAGCAGGCGGGCTGGAGGAGAAGGCGGGGCGGGTGACAAGGGTGGAGCGGAGGCGGGGCCGGGGCGAAGGGGGAAGCAGGCGGGCTGGAGGAGAAGGCAGGGCGGGTGACAAGGGCGGAGCGGAGGCGGGGTAGAGTGCAGCAGGAAATCCTATTGCAGGATTTTTCCTGCAACTGGAACGCTAGTCTATAATAATAAAAGCATAATATGCTAATTAGACCAGATGTCTTTCCTGATGAAGCCAGGGCTGCAGCCACGGGATCAAGGCAGCCGCTGAGGCTGCAAAGGCCTACTCTTGCACTTATTTCGTGCATT
Source organism: Eptesicus fuscus (assembly GCF_027574615.1). Taxonomy (NCBI): domain Eukaryota; kingdom Metazoa; phylum Chordata; class Mammalia; order Chiroptera; family Vespertilionidae; genus Eptesicus; species Eptesicus fuscus. Next base: position 42,999,653 of record NC_072481.1, on the reverse strand, counting down.
GGACCTCTAGTGGTTGTATAATAAGAGACTTTTCTTAATATGTTGTTTAATGTTTTCAGTCAAGATGGAATTACCTGCCTATACTGAGTCTTTTTGCTTAACAGGTAGTTTGGTGGTTAAAAAATAAAAACTTATTTTTTTTAAATTCAACTTCACATCATGCAAATGCTAAAATGTTTTATGAACATTAAAATGAGACTATGATAGAGCCATGATTATTGTCAAAACCCAAATATCTCTCTGCTGCCACCATCTCATCTGTCATTTGCAGCACTTTCGGGACCAAAAGTCTGATTATGCTTGTATGACAGTGGGAGAGATGTTAGGTTGCACCATGCTGTCACACTGTGCTTAGGCTTGCTGAGGTCAAATGAAGCTCGAGACATCTGCAGGTGGTGGGATTGTGGGTGATTTTTAAATTTTTATTAACTTTTTTTTATGTTGAATTTATTCCCAGGCCATAAGTTCTTGTTTCTTCTGGGATATCCTTTTCTTCTGTGCAACCGCCTCTTCTGGTTTAGGAAACATCTGCTCTTTCTCAGTAAGGACCATTGCAATGGGGCAGGGAGAGCTCATGTAGGGGTTAACCCATGCATGAGCTCTGTAAGTTCTGTGATGCATCTTGGGAGCCTTGTTCACCTGGATGTGCTCGAGGACCAGAGAATCTACATCTAAACCCTGGAATTCAGCATTCTCAGCATTTTTAAGCCTGTGCAGCAAAAATTTAGCACTCTTTCTGGCCACTGACCCTGCGTCCTGCCCCACTGTTTGGCCTGGGCACACCTACCAACACTCCCTTGGAATGCCGGAATGGCACACATTGCTTCTGTAAAGTGACACCCTTCAGATACTTGGTTGCTTTTCAGATATGCATACCCTTGAAAGCCTGGGCCGTTTTACGAGAGTCCTTAAAGTGAACACAAAGATTTGAATCTCTTGATCTGCATGATTTTGTGGGGTTTGCTGGGTCAAGTGAATAGCGAACCATTTTCAGAGGTCACTCCCACTACTTAGGAGAAGAGTTAGTTTTTCTTTTGGCTTATGTGCATTTTGTATTTTCCCCACAATAGACACACATTATTTGCATGCAAGAATTTGAAACAATAAATAATAGTATGGGTAAGTTAGAACCAAGAACCCAAGGAGATCTTGTTCTCTTCTTCCCTACTCCCTCCTCATGATACACTTACTCTGATTTCGCATCTTATCCTGACATTAAAAAAAAAAAAAAGCCAGGTCTAACACAGGATATCAAAGCTTTGACATCAGACAGCACATTTCAATGGAAAACGCATCGACTGTGGAATCAGGCCTGAGTTTGTATCCTACTTTGTTATTTGTTTTTTATTTTTTAAAATTGATTTCAAGGGAGAGGGAGAGAGAGATAGAAACATCAATGATGAGAGAGAATCATTGATCAGCTGCCTTCTGCACTCCACACAATGGGGATTGAGCCCGTAACCTGGGCATGTGCCCTGACCTGGAATCGAACCATGACCTCCTGGTTCATAGGTCCACACTCAACCACTGAGCCATGCCAGCTGGGCTTGTGACTGAGCACATAACCATTCTGATCCCCTCTGTCTTTATATAAATAGGGATGGTAATATCATTCAGGCAAAAGTGAGAAATTAAGATGACATACATAATTGTCACCACTTATTGATCATATTTTAAAGGAATGGAATGATGGCATTAGGCACTGGGGAAGTGCTTCTGGAATTTGGGTTATAGTGTGGTTATAATTTGAGTAAAACACCAGTAGACTCAAAAGTTCTTTCACAGAGGGAAGGTGAGATGTATTCTCTGGACATTGTTCACCCACATTCTCTTATTTATAGTATCATTTTTGTTAACTGTAGCTACTCTGTAATAAAGGCCAAAATCGTCTCTTTCCTGAAGGAAATCTTACCAGCATCTTCACTGCTTTCAGACTCTCCTAATGTAAGGGGAGGCTGCGATGCTGCGGATTTTGTTTTTGTTGCTTTTTATTTATTTTTAAATGTATATTTATTGTTGAAAGTATTACACATGACCCCCACTTTCCCCCTCACTGACTCTCTCTACCCACCCCCACCCCCAGGCATTTTGTTGCTTTTTAATCTTAAATTCTCTAGAGGTATTTATCCAATACATTTAGAAATGTTGCTATGAGGCAGCTGATCAGTCTACTTTCAGCCTAAATTAAGGCTAATTGCAGCAATCACTGTGCACACAACAGAATGTTGCTTTTAACCTGTCAGTGTTATCAGAATATGCCAAGCACGTGGAGATTAAAACTTGAAAAATGATTAAGGTTAGAGCTATTTGGATTGCTTATGCCAAAGAAAAACATTGTTTTACCAGAACACTTTAGAAAGTGTGCAGTGTTTGGAATTTTTAATCGTGAGCAAAATTTATACAGCAGTGGACAAACGTAGATTTACAGTTGTTCGTATGGAAAAAGACATGCAGGTTATGATTATTAGAATAGTTTTATTAACTCAAAAGAATGTCACAATGCAATGGTAAACCTACTTTTGCCCACCCCCGAATTATCCCTGACCATCCTTTCAGTGCCTGACACATAACAGTGCTCTAAAGATTTCCCACTTGAATGGGAACTCTAGAAGGGGTTAATAGGAATGTGAATGAGACTGATGACATGATGTAGAACATCTTTTCATGTGGTTATTTGCCATCTGTATATCTTCTTTGGTGAGGTGTCTGTTAAGATCTTTGGCCCATTTTTAAATTGGGTTATTTTCTTATTGTTGAGTTTTAAGGGTTCTTTGTGTATTTTGGATAATGGTCCTTTATCAGACGTGTCTCATGCAAACATTTTCTCCCAGTCTGTGGCTTATCTTCTCATCTTGAAAGTGTCTTTCACAGAGCAGAATTTTTAAATTTTAAAAAGTCCAGCTTATCAATTATTTCTTTCATAGATTGTGTCTTTGGTGTTGTATCTAACAAATTGTTGCCAAATCGAAGATCATCTAGATTTTTTCCTATGTTATCTTCTAGGAGTTTATAGTTTTCTATTTTACATTGAGCGCTGTGATCCATTTTTTTTTTTTTTTTTTTTTTAATTTATTTTTTTTTTTTATTGAGGTATTATATGTGTACATATCTTACCATTACCCCCCCCACCCCACACCCACACACGCCCTCCCCCCCAGAGTTTTGCGTCCATTGTTTATGCTTATATGCATGCATACAAGTCCTTCGTCTGATTTCATAACTCCCCCACCTCTCCCTAACTTTCCCCCTGTAATTTGAAAGTCTGTTTGACGCTTTACTGTCTCTGTATCTATCTTTTTGTTCATCACTTTATACTGATCTTTACTATCCCTAAATGAGTGGGATCATGTGGTATCTTTCCCTCATTGACTGGCCTATTTCACTTAGCATAATGTTCTCCAATTCCATCCAGGTTGCTGCAAATGATGAGAATTCCTTCTTTTTTATGGCAGCATAGTATTCCATTGTGTAGATGTACCACAGTTTTCTGATCCAGTCATCTGCTGACGGGCACCTAGGCTGTTTCCAAATCTTAGCTATGGTGAATTGTGCTGCTATGAACATAGGGGTGCATATATCCTTTCTGATTGGTGTTTCTAGTTTCTTCGGATATATTCCCAGGAGTGGGATTACTGGGTCAAATGGGAGTTCCATTTTCAGTTTTTTGAGGAAGCTCCATACTGTTCTCCACAGTGGCTGCACCAGTCTGCATTCCCACCAGCAGTGCACGAGGGTTCCTTTTTCTCCGCATCCTCGCCAACACTTGTCGTTTGTTGATTTGTTGATGATAGCCATTCTGACAGGTGTGAGATGGTACCGCATTGTTGTTTTGATTTGCATCTCTCGGATAATTAGTGACGTTGAGCATGTTTTCATGTGTCTCTTGGCCTTCCTTCTGTCTTCTTTTGAAAAGCTTCTATTTAGGTCTGTTGCCCATTTCTTTATTGGATCATTTATCTTCCTTTTATTAAGTTGTATAAGCTGCATGTAGATGTTGGAGATCAAACCTTTATCAGTGATGCCATTTGCAAATATGTTCTCCCATGCAGTAGGCCTTCTTGTTGTTTTGTTAATGGTTTCTTTTGCTGTGAAAAAGCTTTTTATTTTGATGTAGTCCCATTTGTTAATTTTCTCTTTAGCTTCCATTGCCCTAGGGGCAGTGTCAGTGAAGAATTTCTTTTGGCATATGTCTGAGATTTTGCTACCTGTGGATTCCTCTAGTATTTTTATGGTTTCCCGTCTTATGTTTAAGTCCTGTATCCATTTTGAGTTTATTTTTGTGTATGGCGTAAGTTGGTGATCAAGCTTCATTTTTTTGCATGTATCTGTCCAATTTTCCCAACACCATTTATTGAAGAGACTGTCTTGACTCCATTGTATGTTCATGCCTCCTTTGTCAAATATTAATTGAGCATAGTGGTTTGGGTCAATATCTGGATTCTCTATTCTGTTCCACTGATCTATATGTCTGTTCTTGTGCCAGTACCAGGCTGTTTTGAGAACAGTGGCTTTGTAATACAGCTTGAAATCTGGTATTGAGATCCCTCCTACTTTATTCTTCTTTCGCAGGATTGCTGTGGCTATTCGGGGTCTTTTTTTATTCCAGATGAATTTTTGGAGAGTTCTTTCAAGGTCGGTGAAATATGCCATTGGTATTTTAATGGGGAGTGCATTGAATCTATAGATTGCTTTGGGTAGTATGGACATTTTAATGATGTTGATTCTACCAATCCATGAACATGGTATGTTCTTCCATCTGTTTACGTCTTCCTCTATCTCTTTTTTCAGTGTCCTGTAGTTTTCCGTGTATAGGTCTTTTACCTCCTTAGTTAAGTTTATTCCTAGGTATCTTAATTTTTTTGGTGCGATGGTAAATGGAATTGCCTTTTTAGTCTCTCTGTCTGTAAGTTCACTATTGGTGTATAGAAAGGCCATAGATTTCTTGGCGTTAATTTTGTATCCTGCTACATTGCCAAATTCATTTATTAAGTCTATTAGTTTTTTGACGGAGTCTTTCGGATTTTTTATGTACAATATCATGTCGTCTGCAAATAAAGACAGTTTTACTTGTTCTTTTCCAATTTGGATGCCTTTTATTTCTTCTTCTTGTCTAATTGCAATGGCTAATACTTCCAGTACTATGTCAAACAGGAGTGGTGAGAGTGGGCATCCCTGTCTTGTTCCAGTTCTTAGGGGAAATGTTTTTAGTTTTTGTCCATTGAGTATGATGTTTGCTGTGGGTTTATCATATATAGCTTTTATTATGTTGAGGTATGAGCCTTCTATTCCCACCTTGTTGAGAGTTTTTATCAAGAAAGGGTGTTGGATTTTGTCAAATGCTTTTTCTGCATCAATTGATATGATTATGTGATTTTTATCTCTCAATTTGTTTATGTGATGTATCACGTTTATTGATTTGCGGATATTATACCATCCTTGCATTCCTGGGATAAATCCTACTTGATCATGGTGTATGATCTTTCTGATGTACTGCTGGAGCCGATTTGCTAGAATTTTGTTGAGGATTTTGGCATCTATGTTCATGAGGGATATTGGCCTGTAATTCTCTTTCATTGTGTTGTCTTTATCTGGTTTTGGTATTAGGGTGATGCTGGCTTCATAGAAGGAGCTTGGAAGTGTTCCTTCCTCTTGAATTTTTTGAAATAGTCTGAGGAGGATAGGTTTTAGTTCTTCCTTGAATGTTTGGTAAAACTCTCCTGTGAAGCCATCAGGCCCCGGGCTTTTGTTTGCCGGAAGCTTCTTGATGACTGCTTCAATTTCGTCCATAGTTATTGGCCTATTGAGCTCTTTAGATTCTTCTTGATTGATTTTAGGAAGGTTATATTTTTCTAGGAATATGTCCATTTCCTCCAGGTTGTCCAGTTTGTTGGAATAGAGTTGTTCGTAGTATTTTGTAACAATCCTTTGTATCTCAGCGGGGTCTGTTGTTATTTCACCTCTTTCATTTCTGATTTTGTTTATTTGGGTCCTCTCTCTTTGCTTCTTGGTGAGCCTGGCTAGAGGTCCATCAATCTTGTTTATCCTTTCAAAGAACCAGCTCTTGGTTTTGTTGATCTTTCGTATTGTTTCTTTGGTCTCTATGTCATTTATCTCCGCTCTGATCTTTGTTATTTCCTTCCTTCTGGTTACAGTGGGCTTTTCTTGCTGCTCTTTTTCTAGCTCTTTGAGTTGTAGGGTTAAGTAATTTATTACCATTGATTCTTGTTTTTTGCAATAGGCTTGTAGAGCTATGAACTTCCCTCTCAAGACTGCTTTCGCTGTGTCCCAAAGATTTTGGATTGTTGTGTTTTCATTGTCATTTGTTGCCATGATGTTTTTTATTTCTTCCTTGATCTCTCTGGTGACCCAGTCATGGTTTAATAGCATGCTGTTTAGTCTCCATGTGTTTGATTTCTTTGGATTGTATTTATTGTAGTTGATTTCCAGTTTAATGCCACTGTGATCTGAGAAGACGCTTGATATAATTTCTATCTTCTTGAATTTGAAGAGACTTTGCCTGTGACCCAGCATATGGTCTATCTTTGAAAATGACCCATGTGCACTTGAGAAGAATGTATATTCTGTGGCTTTGGGGTGAAATGTTCTAAAGATGTCAATTAATTCCATCTGGTCTAGTGATTCATTTAGGATTGCTGTTTCTTTGCTGATTTTTTGTTTAGAGGATTTGTCCAGTGGTGATAGTGGGGTATTAAAGTCTCCTACTATGATTGTATTGCTATTAATCTCTCCCTTGAAATCTTCCAGGAGTTTTTTTATGTATTTGGGTGCTCCTATATTGGGAGCATATATGTTTACCAGAATTATTTCTTCTTGTTGGATTTCTCCCTTTAGTATTATGAAGTGGCCTTCTTTATCTCTTGTTATGGCATTTACTTTGAGGTCTATTTTGTCAGATATAAGTATTGCTACCCCAGCTTTTTTTTCATTTCCATTTGCCTGAAAGATATTTTTCCATCCCTTCACTTTCAATCTGTGTGAGTCTCTTGTTCTGAGGTGGGTCTCTTGTAGACAGCATATATATGGGTCGTGTTTTTTTATCCATTCAGCTACTCGATATCTTTTGATTGGAGCATTTAGTCCATTTACATTTAAAGATATTACTGAAAGGTATTTGTTTGTGGTCATATCTATTTTTGTGTCTATATTCCTTCTTACCTGTTTATTTCTTCTTTTTACAGTATTCCCTTTAGCAATTCTTGCATTGCTGGTTTGGTGGTAATAAACTCCTTAAGCCTTTTTTTATCTGCAAAGCTCCTGATTTCCCCTTCAATTTTGATTGATAGTCTTGCTGGATATAGTATTCTTGGATTCAGTCCTTTGCTTTGCAACACTTTGTATACCTCCGTCCATTCACTTCTAGCTTGTTGTGTTTCTGTTGAGTAATCATTTGACAATCTGATGGGTGTTCCTTTGTAGGTAACTCTCTGTCTCTCTCTTGCCGCCTTTAAGATTCTCTCTTTATCATTTATATTTGCCATTGAAATTATGACATGTCTTGGTGTGTGTCTTTTGGGGTTGATCCTGCTTGGGACTCTCTGTACTTGCGTAACTTTTATCTTTCCCATATCCGGGAAGTTTTCTGTCATTTATTTCTTCAAATAGATTTTCTAATCCCTGCTGCTCTTCTTGTCCTTCTGGCAGCCCTATTATACGCATGTTACTTCGTTTCATGTTGTCCCGAAGCTCCCTTAGGCTTTCCTCCTGCTTTTTAATTTTTTTCTCCAATTGCTGTTGAGATTGAGCTTGTTTCTGTACCTGATCTTCTAACTCACTAATTCGGTCCTCTGCTTCTTGTAGTCTACTGTTGAAACTTTCCATGGTGTTTTTGATTGTAGCTATATCACTTTTCATTTCTTCCTGATTCTTGCATAAGTTGTTGATTTTCTCATCCATCCGATGTATAAATTCCACGACCATTACTCTAAACTCCTTTTCGGTCATGTTGCAAGCTTCAGTTTCACTGATTTCCTTTCTTGGCGACTCCACATTTTCTTTCCTCTGTGAGTTATTTCGTTTCCCCATTCTGGCTATCACCAGAAAGCTCAAGCTTCCGTTTGCGTGGACCTGGGCCGTGTGCTGTGGGGACTTCACTCCACCCGAGTTTCACTGAAGTGCTCTGACACTAGGACGTGTGGCTGCCTTTGGTTGGTGGGAACCAGACTTGCCCAGGGTCAGTGTCCCCAGTGTTCCGTGTGGTCTCGTGTGCACACTTAGATTCAGGGGCCCTGTCTGCACCACACTGTTGGTATGTGCCGAAAATGAGATCCTTAGCAAGTGCCAGGAGTCAGAGTTTCCCTTTGTCTGCACCAAGACTAGAGTGTCAGAGTCTCTGTTGCCTTGTGCGGTTTCTCGTTGAGACTCAGGGTCCCTATGTGTGCATGCACCAACAATTGGGGTCGCTGGCTCTTAGTGTGAATGCGCTGTGAGTCAGGGATCCCAGGCAGCTGTGTCCGGCGTGCCAAATTCCCTGAAGTGGAGCTGCGACCTGTGTGTGCTCTCTCTGCTGAGCCAAACCGGCTAGGGCGCACACTCTTGATTTCCTGAAGGTGAGCTGGCTCCGTGCACTCTACTGGAGTCCCGGAAGGGGGGCGGAGTCTGTCCTGCGCGCCAAATTCCCCCAAGGGAAAGCCCCTCTGTGCAAGCACTAAGATTCCCTGAAGGGAGAGCTGTGACCCGCAAGCCAAATTCCCCCAAATTCTCCGAAGGGGTGCCCTCTGTGCGCACTGACAGATTTCCCCAACAGGGAGCTGATTCTCTCCTGTGCGCTCTCGCGCGCGCCAAATTCCCTGAGGGGGAGCGAGTCCCTGCGCAAAGCTCTGCGGCTTGGGAGAGAGGCGGATCTATCAGTTAAAATGGCGCTGTCTGCGCGCCTGCGGGGAGGGGGTAGGCTCTTTGACTCACGGAATTCTGCCGGGACGTCTGGATTCTTGTTGTTTGTTGGTCTGAAGCTGTGATAGCAGTTCTCTGTCCCCAGTGGCTGCAGGGTCCTGGTTTGTGTCAGAAGCCAGGATCCGAGTCTCAGGCAGCTCTGTTTCTCAAGATGGCGTGGTCTCCGCGTCCGCAACAGCCGCGGAGATGTGTCCGTTTTGTGCGCGGGGCTCCGCTGTCTAGGACTGCCCGGTTAGGCAGCCCCTTGGAAGGCGTGCAGAGTCTAACTGACCCTAGCTCATACACACACACACCACACACGTCTACACTCTTCTCTATGGGTTCCTCACTCACACTCTCTCTCTCCCTACCTTCCTGCCGGTCGCCATCTTTTTTTTTTCCTCGCTGTGATCCATTTTGAGTTAATTTTTATGAAGGGGGTAAGTTTTGTGTCAAGATTCATTTGCATGTAGCTGTCCACTTGTTCCAGCACCATTTTTAGAAAACTCATCCTTATTTTAAAACTTATTTCTTTGGGGGGGGGGCAATGGTAAGATATGTACACATATAATACCTTAATAAAAAAATAAAATAATAAAAACTTATTTCTTTCCCAGCCGGTGTGGTTCAGTGGTTGAGCATTGACCTGTGAACCAGGAGGTCACATTTTGATTCCTGCTCAGGGCACATGCCCAGGTTGCAGGCTCCATCCCAGTAGGGAGTGTGCAGGAGGCAGCAGATCGATGATTCTCTCATCATTGATGTTTCTCTCTCTCTCCCTCTTCCTTCCTCTCTGACATCAATAAAATTATATTTAAAAAAACCAAACAAACTTATTTCTCCTTTGTTCCTCATGGCAGGAAATAACAATACATCCACTAAGAAACTCAGAAGTCATCTTTGATGCTATCTTCTCCCTACATTCAATGGATCACCAACTTTTAAATTCTACCTCATGAACACTGAAATCATTACTCCATCCTCACTGCACCCCTGTTATTTCAGGCCCCTGAAGTTCTCCTATTCTGGGACTAAACTCCTGCCTGTCTACCTGGCCCAGTCCCACTTTCCTCTCATTTCACCTTTTCTGCTTCCACACGAATGATCTTTCTGAAAAGCAAATCTGATCATCTTCATCCTGCTTAACACTCTCCGGAAGGTCCCTATTTCATTTAAGATAAATCCAAATCCCTTTTCCTGGCCTAAAAGGCTTATCTTGATTGAGTCCCAGCCACTACTGATCACCTCCACTTTCCCGTCACAGTCAGGACTTCTGAGATGACCCCTTGAGGTGATAGAAATTGGCCCTGATCCTCCTCTTCTGAGACTTTTGCTAACTGCTGCTCCTGCTCTGAAACACTCTGGTCACCTCTCCTAAGTACCTTTTACAGGTTGTTGAGGACGTGGCTGAAAGACCGAAGTCCAATCTGGTCTCACTAAAATGATAGTATCTGCAGGGAGTGTCGACTGGAGGCTGTAGGGGAGAATCCACTTCCTTGCCTTTTCCAGTTTCTTTTTAAACTGGGTTAGATGTCGCTCTCTGTCCTTCTGTCGTACTCAACGCTTCCCTGAGCGGGGCACTGATGATGATTATTGTGATGATAGCTTTTGAAAACAATACTACTACGACTCAAGTTCATTGGTTTTGGCCTTACTGTCATACATTACAAACAAACTAAAATGAAGGAAAGCAGTGTACGAGGCATCTGGATACTCCGCACTGAGATGGAATATGTTAGTGATTTTCCATATTTGTTTCAGATTTCTCTCTCCTCTCTTGGGAAGTAAAAGGTATGACATAACTAATGCTCCGCCTGCCCCAAACCTTTCTCCACCTTCCATCCCTGAAAGTAAACACTAACCCGAGGTTCGTGTGGAAAAGATTTTTCACTCATCCATCTCCCTCACTTAGCAGTTGGCGCCATAAGGGCAGGCAGGGCAGATGTGTGTTGTTTCGCTGTAATCTCCCTGTTGCCAGGCTCAGCACAGGGCTTGTCAATAAATGGTCGTGAGCAGCTGGCTGGATGGAACTAGCCTTGGCCTGATGGCCTTTAACTTGCCACCTTCCGAAGCAGCTCTTTCTGTTTTTTGTTGTTTGTTTGTTTGTTTTGTTTTAGACAGCTCTGCCTGTCATTCTTCCTTAATGGACATTTGCTCCTTCTCAGAGCAGGGCTGAGGTTATGGTGGGGAAAGAAGAACCGGAGGACAGAGCATGAAGTTTGGAATCACAGTTAGCTGGGTACGTGCCTTTCGGCACTTGCTTAATCTCTCTGGATGTTTAATTTCCTCTTTTGTAAAAATGAGGCTAATAATACTCATTTAGCAGGGGATTTGTGGAAATTAAATGAAATAACAAATGTGAATGTCCCCTTTATGGTGGAATAGGTGCTCAATAAATGTTACCATTCCCATAAAAATAATTAAGTATTTTATCTTCTCATTTTTCTTTCTCAGATGCCCCCTTCCCCCAACCCCCAAGCTTTTAATTTTCTTTCCCCATTTCCATGCTCACTGGCACCATGGTTCCTTCTTTCATTCCACTACTCCGGCCTGGAAGTCAGCTCCTCTACACCCACTGCCTGTTCATAGTCAAGGACCCTTCAAGGTCCAGCTTTAGCTAATCCTAAATATTCCAGCTTTCTGGCCTTCTTTCCTTCATTAAATGTAGGTCATAGATCATTTCACATCTGTGATATATTCCCTCTAATATAGCATTTATGTTGAAGTGATCTTTCTCATGCTATTTGTGAGTTCCTTAAAGGCCAGGACTGTGTCTTAGAGTTTTCCATTATTTTCCGTACTTCTTAGCACTAGCATGGAAGATAGTAGGATATGGATTCAGATTGCCCGAGTTCAAATCCTTGTTCTGTTACTTGCTAACTATGTGATCTTGATCAAGTAACACAACTTTTCTAGGCCTCAGTTTCCTTAGCTGTAAGTTGACAGTAATAATAATACCTATCTTACGATATGGTTCTGAGAATTAATGAGATTCGTCCATAAGGCACTTTGTACTGTGTTTCTCCCTGAGTGCTCAATAAATGCTGCCTGTCATTATAATTATTATCCATTAAATGATACATTGTTATGTCAGTTATATCTCAATAAAAAAGACTCGTTATGTGGTTTATTAATGTTAATATATTAGTCTTCTATTGCTATGTGACAAATTACCACAAACTTCTGGCTTAAAATGATGCACGTTTATTATCTCACAGTTCTGGAGGTCAGAAATGGGTTTAATGGGCTAAATAAATGGGTTAGGGGAAAATGGGTTTAATGGGCTAAAAGGGTCTGCAAGACTGTGCTTTTTTGGAGGCTCTATGGGAGAACCTATCTCCTTGCCTTTTCCAGCTTGTAGAGTTTCCTCATATTTCTTGGCTTATGGCCCTGCATCACTCCAATTTTGTTGTCCATCTCCTTCTCTGACTTAGACTCTCCCTCCTCCCACCTCCCTCTTTCACTTATAAGGACCCTGTGATTACCTTGGGCCTACCCAGAGAATCCACATAAATCTCCCTATCCCAAGATTCTTAATTTAATCACATGGAAAGTCCCTTTGCTATGTAAAGTAATATATTCAAAGGTTCTGGGAATTATGATGTAGACATCTTGAGCGGGGGTGGGGGGATTTATTTTGCCTACCACACCAATAGAGTAAGAACTCATTCATTCATTCATTCATTCAACAAATATTTACTCATCATCTACTCTATTCTAGGCCTTATTTTAGTTACTGGGGTTGCAAACACAAATTAAAAATTATTATTAGTCTAGTGGAGAAACTTTGTTGACAGTGGATCTGTCTTATGATAGTACTTGCCAAAATGTGGAGGGAAATGAGATTATGTCACATTTAAAAGTTACCCAACCATAGTGCCATTTTGACTAACAGAGAAGTAGAAAACGGATGCAGCACAGCACATGTTAGGTTATACTTACTAGTATATGCCTTAGACTTGAATGTGTGAACACATGTCAGTTAAGTTGAGGTATTCTTGAAATTGCTCTCCTAATAAACCACCAGAAACCAGACACAATTTTCAAGTGAGAAAGAGAATATGAAAGGACAATATTGCCTTTTATTTCCTGTTTAGCACTAAGGTTGCAAGGGTTAGGGGAAAAGGTTTTCTTTGGGCATTATCTGCCTAATAGAGTAAGCTCAGTTCATTTACCTTTCTACCCATTAGAAACACACGATTTTTTTTTTCTTTCACAGTCATGCTTTCAATGATTGATTGCCAGGATCATCAGGGCATCATCACATCCTAGTCACAGGAATAAAAAGAGAAGAATGAATGCAGGACTAGGAAGTACCTGCCAGATTTCTTAGAGATGTGGCTGGCAAGGCAAAATTCAGGAAAAGAGGACAAATCAAATATAACATTTCCAAGTGTCAAGCTATACATGTCTTCTATTCCCTTTTCAGAAGTGAATAAAAATACTCCTCTCTAGAGCCCATATTTCCTACCTAGTAATTATTCTATCTGACTCCTTTGAACCAAAACTTCCCTTCCAAACTTTTCTTCTCCTCTGTAGTCTTCCTCCTGTATGACTGCCAGCAAGTGGGCTAGAAACACCAGAGGGACAGAAGCTAGAAAGGTTTGCCTTCTTTCCAAGTAGTTTGCCACATGTCACATTTTGTTGTTGTTGATTGGGACCTGGGCTTGTTTGTACCTTGTCTTCTTTATCTCTGAAAGGACCATACGTGGCTGGAGTGGCCTTCATAAAATGCAGGAAGTTCACTCCAGTTGCCCTTTTGTTTATTCATTATTTTAAATGGTGAGAATTTTGTGAGTCACATTAGATTGTAGAGATCACACAGGTCATTTTGTGAGGGTTACACTGCCATCGTCTCATTCAACAAATATTTATTGGGTACCTACTGTGTGAAAGATAGGTGCAGTAGGGCAGGAAAGGAATTGACATCCACTGAGCTTCAGTATGTGCATGCACTGGAATCTTTTAGGCTCGTTTAATTTGCCTAAGAGGTATAAGTCATTATACTCAGAGGATTTCAGTATGGCAGGAGGTTTCTTCTTCCATGCCAGCTCCCATTGTCTATCTGTGGCACTATGTTGAGAAGGATTATAAAGCGGAGCTCAAGCATGATGGGAAAGCATATGACACCAATGAATAATGTCTGCTATAAGTGTGAGAGGGGAGACTGGTGACACATGTCATGTAAACTTCCATTTACTCATTAAACTCCCACTGAATACCAACCATGTTCTAAGCACCGTGAAGGCATATGTGAGCATAAATGCAACAATACAAGGAAATATGCAAACACATCATACCAGAGAAATGCACAGAAGTGGTCAAGAAGTCACTAAGAAACAGCTGTTCCATGAAATGAGCCTTATTTCATCAGAGAAGCAAACCATTGTGGGTGTAAGGGAATCAGGGATTTGTTATAGCAATTAGACGTTACATAATTGTGAGAGGACCTGCGAAAGTAAGATCTAGCAACGAGAGCTGAAGGATCAAAAATATCATCACTAACTAGCCCTCCTGAAACACTGGCACTGGTAGATAAATGCAAATTTGCAAGGGAAATCTGGAAAGCCAGGTGTATCTAGCTACTGTAGGAACAGTAGCTAGATGCCAATGGGAACTGATGGAGCAGCCCATGGAAGATTGTTGACTCTGCACCTGGTGGTGGGCTGGGGAGTTGGTCATCAGGACCAGCAGTGGGGAAGAAGGGCTGGCCGCAGAGCAGGGGAGAGCGAGAACAAGTTTGAATCTGCCAGAGCCTGTGTGTGTGTGTGTGTGTGTGTGTGTGTGTGTGTGTGTGTGTGTGTATGTGTGTGTGTGTTTGTATCTCACCTAATCAGGACTTCAAACTCCCAGAACTCTGTTGGTCAACTCTAACCTGAAATGCAACCCTGGAAAATGTAGTTCCAGCTTAGCCAACTTGACACAGTTCAAAACATCACACCTCAAAAAGTGGAACAAATTTGCATAAGAGAAAAAGGAGTGAACATAGAATATGGGGAAGGCTTGCGAACAAAGTTTTGGAGGTAGAAATAAATAAGACAGTGTGTAGGAAACCATAGATTGGCCAGGTAGAGTAAAGGGCTCATGCTGGAAAATAGTGGAAGATAAAGGCTGGTAACAAAGGTTGGGATCATTAATTAATGAATTAACTAATGTATTCAACCATTATTTATTGAGCACATATCTACAAGGCACTGCATTAGGTGCTAGGGGTATAGTGATAATTGAAAGAGATAGATTTTGGAAGGATTTAAATATTAGACTTAAAATGTTTGTTCAGTTTTTGATCCATCTCTTGAAAAATAGTAGACTCTTCCAAATTGGAACAACTAATCAGTTGGATTTCTGCCTTTAATTCAATTCAACCAACGTTTAAGTTCCTTCTCAATACAAGCTCCTCACAGGCACACTGTCATTGTCCTTTCACACTGTGACATGTGGCTGCACCTGATAATACTGGTCAGAGTGGAAGTACCTCCTTCCCTAGGTAAATTTCTAGAATGATTTGTGCTCACATTTAATTTTATGCCATTATGTCCTTATTTCAAAGCAAAGCTACTTTATTAGTCATCTGAGTGAAACAAACATGCAGATTAAATTGCCTAACCGCCCCCCCCCATACATTTTTGTTGAAGTATGTGTCACTTCAGAATTCTGTCAAAATGTTGACACATGATTCACATGAGCTTATCTTGGGTTGTACATGAACTCTGGGCTAGTCAAGTGTAGCACACTGAGCATTATGCATCTTGCGTGGCATATGTGATCTCATTTAACCTCCCTAAAGCCCTAAAAGGTAGGTACTGTTATTGGCCCAATTTTGTGGAAAGGAAAGCCAGACTTAATGAGATTCAGTACCTCTTCCAGGATTATATAACTAGTAAAAGGCTGAGCTGGAATCCACCCTCCTTAACCACCTCAGTAAGTGAGCAGCCAACTACTCTACAGTTTGGCAACTATTGACTTAAAGTCTCCTCCAGATGACTCAGTTATCTAAGATATATCGCTCATTGTCTTAACAGATACATGTTGAGGATAAAACACCTGTGGGAGGAAATCTGCAAAGAGCAAAGTGAGACCTTTGAAGTCTTTGGGCTGCACTCCAACTGTGCGAGTTGGCATATGAGCATTTCCTCTGGATTCCAACAGGCAGGCACCTGCGTGTCAAATCCTTCCTTGTGATGTTTGGATAGCTTGGAGCACTGGGTGATGGGGTTCTTTTTTCTTTACAACTGAACTTCTTACTTACTATGCTGCCGTGTCTGCAAACGAGGAGAGAGAGCGAGCGAGCATTGAATCTTTGCAGAGTAAGAACTGAACTGAAATCAAGGACAACACCTGGTCCTTGCAGGGTTTGCCATGAAGTCAGTAGCATTTCCTTCTTCTCATTTCTATTTGACTACTTTCTGCTGCCCCGGCTCCTTACTGAAGTGCTTCTACCAGCTCCACAGATTCTCCCTGTTCTTTGACTCAGAGCCCAGTAGCCGCACGGTGGTGTATCTGGCAATTGATTTCAACCTTACTTTGTAGGTAACCAAGCAGGGTTGCATTTCACCTTCATAGCAGCTCAGTGACGTAGACAAGGTTAGAACTACTTTTTCCATTGTACAGAAGGGAAAACTAAGGCCAAGAGAGTTGAAGAGACTTGCCCAGCTACTTAATGGCAGAAGGAAGACTAGTTCCTGGTTTTCTGCTCTGCCGCACAAATAATGTCAGTCCTGGGAAGGAGAGCACCATCGTTATGAGTGATATTTTTTTATTTTTTTATAAAATTTTCCCATGCTGACATCCGTTTTTTTTGGGGGGACACTATAGTTCAATGGTATTCATCATATTTGTAATGACCTAATTTAATGTATGTTTTCTTTTGGACCTATTTAAAATTAATTTTTTGGTTGGGGACATGAGGTTGTGTTGTTGAGGGGGAGAGGATGGACAGGAATCCAAAGCCCACAGGCCTATGACCAATGGGCTGCCTACTTTACCGCACCGACTCTTCAAACCAAGTGTGACAAATGGGCAGGATCTCATAAGTATTCCAGCTCTTCACTTCCCGAGTTTGATTACATTGTACCGGATGGCATTCGGAACTCGGTGCAGGGTGCATAGAGCTGAATTATGCAATTTGCAGATATGCAATTAACTGGAGTAGCAACACATTCAATCTAATGGGGGCCAGACAGAGACTGCATAATTCTTGGGAGCACCAGCTGATTATGCAGTTAAGTGGTATGCACTTAAGAGAAGTGCACCACATCTATCTGATCCCATTTCTTCCAATAGATTCTTCACGGCACTTTATTCTAGCCTTTCTGCTTTTATGGCCAAACATATTCTAACCTGTATCCACTTGAAATGAGAACCTTACAGTTCATATGCAGATTTGGGATTCATTTCTTTTAAAAGTTAACCTTTAAAAATCTTAATTCTTGGATGCAAAAATGGATAGGCATTTGAGAAAGGAAAGGGGTGAATCTGGGGCTCAGTATGTCTGGGCTTTAGAGATAGGGAACAATACCTGAATTGTGCAGTTGAGGATGCTCTATTTTTCCTTTCTTCTCTCTCTCTCTCTCTCTCTCTCTCTCTCTCTCTCTCTCTCTCTCTCTCTCTCTCCGCCTTCCTTGCTTAGGAAGTTGTGTTTCAAATGCAAACGTGAGGTGCATGAAAAGGTTTCTTTTTAAAAGCAAAGGGCTTTGCAGTCAGTACTTTTTTTTCAAACTTGAAAATGGATATTAGTAGAAAGGGGGCCCTTTTACGAGAAACGCCAGTTAAATGACAGTTCATTGAGTATAGGCAGTTTTAAGTTACTCTGATGATGATGGATCGTTAATTTAATTTGGCAGGTTTTACTGGTTCACTGTATGCTTGCTGTGTGCCCTGGACTGACCTAAATCCTTTGGGGGGGGGAACCCCAATAAGTATAAAAATATGGCTGTCTGTCCTCAGCCTCCTTGGGAGGTCATGACTCATGCATACAAAGTAATTGAGGAATAATAAGATGCAGCATATGATTAGGTATCAAAAATGGTTGCTGAAGAGAGTAAAAGATAAATCGGAGAAGGGAGAAAATGAACTGGGCTACAATCTTTCATCACTAGAGGGAGACAGAGGGAGAAGCAAGGATGAGTGCTTCACATAGATCAATCACAACTCAAAACCCCCCAATTTACAGACAAAGAAACCGAGGCTCAGGGAGATCAGGGAATTTGCCCGTGATCTACAGGCAGCAGGAAACAGTGTCAGAATTTAGAATCAGAAAAGTAAGCAGGGCCAGATTCTGGAGGGATTGGGATTTGGATTTTGCTGTAATAACAATGAGTCCTGGGAAGATTTTGAGTAAGGAAGTGACATGATCTCGGTTTCATCATATCCAGACCACCCTGGCTGCTCAGTGGAGAGAAGGTTTGGGGAGGACTAGTGAGAACGGGGACTAGTGAGAGCGGTGAGAACAGCATCGCGGTCGGCTGGGTCAGAGACGACGGTGCCGTGGACAATGGAGGAGACTGTGAACTGGAAAGTAGTTATTGGCTTCGGGATTTATTTTGGATGTGGAGCCCATAGGACTTGCCGTTGAGTTGAGGGATCAAGGGTGACTTTCATTTCGGGATTTGGGTTTGGACAACTATTTGAGTGGCAGAATCCTTAGCTGAGAATAGTAGGAGCATGTTTGTGGTTCACTTTAGAATGGAAAAGCATTTTCAAACTACAAAGTGCTCTCCAAAAGCAAACTGATATGAAGAAAGAAGCCAACATAAATAGCACAGCTTTAAGAAACTGAATTCTGCCAACACCCTAAGTGAGCTTGGGCGTAGATCCTTCTCTCATTGAACCTCCAGATGAGAATGCAGCCTGGATGACGTCAGGATCGCAGTCTTGTGAGACCCTGAGCAAGGGAGCCAGCTCCCTTGTGTGTACTCCGCACCCACAGAAGCTATAACAAGTGGGTCTGTTTCAAGCTGCTACGTTTGTGATGATGTGTTGCACAGCAGGAGAAAACTCACACAGGCGAGGAGTAAACTGTCGAGTGGCAGAAAGCCCTTGGTCATCATGTTTTGACCATGCTGGCTTCCTTCTGTTCCTCAAGTGTACCATGACCTTGTCTGCCGCACAGTCTTGCATTTGCTTTTCCCTCCACCTGGAACTATCCCTGGACCTGCACATGGCTGGCAACTTCAAAGTATTCAGGTCTCAGTGCAAGGTCACCACTTTTCAGAGACTATCCCTGACCATCTTTTGCAATGTAACAGCCACCTGTGGTCCAAAATATCCTCCTTCCCTTCCTCTCTCCCACCCTCCCTTCCTCTCTCCTACCCTCCCTCCTGCCTCCCTCCCTCCCTTTCTTCCTTCCTATCCTCTTTTCTTCATTTGATGGTTCATTTTATGTGTCAACTTGACTGGGACATGAGGTGCCAGATTAAACACTACGTTGCGTGTGTCTGTGAAGGTATTATTTCCAGGTGAGATTAACATTTGGATCAGTGGTTCAGTAAAGCAGATGGCCCTCCCCACTGTAGGTGGACTTCATCCAATCTGATGAGGGCCTGACTAGGGAAGATAAGACAGAGGAACATCATTCAAAACTGATTCTGGTGGTGGTTCTACGAGTGAATCACATGGCTCCGTGCAATGAAAATGGATGCATTTTACCACCTGTAAACTCTACTTCCATAAAGTTGACTTAGAGAAACAAGAATCAAGAGAAACTGACAATTTGGATAACTCATACTTGATAGTACCTGGAACTAAAGAAACACCATCATCTAAGGAAACAGAGAAAATATTTCTTTTATTGCACAGAGATTCCAGTAAAAGGTCTCAGCCCCTTCTTGGAGTGAGGGGTGTAGAGTGTTTTTGCTTTCATGGTTTGGGAAGGAGAATGTCTGTTGCCTCCCATCAGTGTTGCTCCTTTGTTCCCGAAAGGTAAGGGATGTATTCTATTACTTTATAAAGCCTTCTCAAGTTCCCCCCCACCCCCCCATCTTCCTTCACTGCCCTCCCTGTTCCCCTTTCCTATCTTCCTCTCTTTGTGTTTCTTTGCCTGCCAAGTTTGGTGCGTTTCTGAATCACAGAAAACCAGATCAACTCATGTTAATCTCAAAAGCCAGGTTCAAACAGGAAAAGTAAGCAGGAAATTTTCAGACAGTTGTCTCGAGATAATCCAAGAAAAAGTGCGGCTTTATACCTACTTCTCATAATAATCTGGGTTTCTTGGCACGAACAATGAAGGCTAATTCTTCATCATCTTCTTCCTCTGTGCCAGTGGAGAAATATGGTGATTCCGGGAGTTTGGAAAATTTGTAGATCAGAAAAAATGTCTGTAAAATACATAAATACTTTGTAATTATTTTAGTAAATACATTTCAAAAACAAATTGCAAAAAAGTATTCTCATTGTTCGAGCCCCCCTCCCAAATAACCTTGTTAGCTTGTTAGTGAGCCTCTTTCTTGTCTTCTATATTTTGTTTATTATATTTTGTTTATTATGTTATATGCCATACTATATGTGCTGTTCTGCAACTTGCGTTTTTCAGCTTCCAATATGTTTAAAATTTTTCATGTCTGTACATATATTAAATTGAACTGTATGAAAATGCTATTTCTATAGATATAAACAGGAAAGACATGGCATTTTCATGTAATCAACCTAATACATATACTTTAACATTTTAATGGCTACATAATATTTCATTGTGTGGTTGTACCATAATTTAAAAAAATTATTCCCTGTTGGACATTTGGGTTGCTTCCATTTGATTTTACAAATACATCCAGAACTGTAATGAATACATATGCACATATATATTCCATATATTTTGCATATATGTGTATACATCTTTGCATATAAACATATATACATATATATCTTTGTGTTTATGCCTATATATATGCACATATATATCTTTGCATGTGTGCGTTTACACACATATACACTTATAAAATTGCAAAAAAGTATTCTCATTGTTCAAGCCCCCTTTCAATATTGTATCAGTATTTCTTTTTATTTTTTTTAAATTTAAATTCTTTATTGTTTAAAGTAATACCTAAGTCTCCCTTTTCCCCCATTGACCTCTCCCCAGCCGCTCCCATCCCCCAGCACATGCTTCACCCCTGTACTCTCTGCGTCCATTGGTTATGCTCATTTGCATGCATACAAGTCCTCTGGTTGATCTCTTACCACCCCCTCCCCTGCCTTCCCTCTTAGGTTGGACGGTCTGTTTGATGCTTCCATGACTCTGGCTCTATTTTTGTTCATTAGTTTATGTTCATTATATTCCACAAATGAGTGAGATCATGTGATATTTGTCTTTCTCTGACTGGCTTATTTCGCTTAGCATAATGCTCTCCAGGTCCATCCATGCTGTTGCAAATGGTAAGAGTCCCTTCTTTTTTACAGCAGCGGAGTATTCCATTGTGTAGATGTACCACCATTTTTTTAATCCACTCATCTGCTGATGGGCACTTAGGCTGTTTCCAATCTCAGCTATTGTAAATTGCACTGCTATGAACATAGGGATGCATATATCCTTTCTGATTGGTGTTTCTGTTTTCTTGGGATATATTCCTAGAAGTGGGATTACTGGGTCAAATGGGAGTTCTATTTTTAATTTTTTGAGGAAACACCCTACTGTTTTCCACAGTGGCTGCACCAATCTGCATTCCCACCAGCAGTGCACGAGGGTTCTTTTTTCTCCACATCCTCTCCAGCACCTGTTGTTTGTTGATTACTGCATCAGTATTTCTGTGGAATAGATCGAATAGGTTTCTAGACATGTAACTACAGTGGTCAAGGGGTTTACACATTTTTATAATTACTACCAAAGTGTCCTCTAAAATGACTGTAATAATTCACACCCCAAGACTGTCTTTTTCTCCCCACACTCTCAATAATTTGATGGGTGAGTTAGTTTTTGAAGCATTTCCAAACTTGTTATTTTATTCAGCAAAGCTAGAAGAAAGACCTACCATATGCCCAGCTCTGTGCTAGGCCTGAGGAATAAATATGTACATAATTAACATGGTCGCTACCCTGGAAGTGTGTGTGTTTTGATCAAGACTGGTGCACACACATATACACATACACACACACACACATGCACATAGTGGCAATGATTTCCTTGTCATAATTACCAATCATCTTTAGCAAGATTAACTGAAAATGTACCCACTGCCTACACGGAGGGTCCATTGGGGTCAGACAGAACACATACAATTCCAGTTCCTCCACTGACTCTCTGCACGACCCTGAGTTTCTTTATTTGTCAAATGGAGATCATAGCAGTGGCGCCCTCATAGGGTGGTTGTGAAGATTAAAGGTGGATGCCAAGCGCAGTGCCAAGCCCTGGGCAAGGACTCCACGAGTGTTGGCTATCACCACTCACCTTCATTTCAAGAGAGCTCACCATCTTCATGCACCTATTGTTATCCCTCTTATAACGTGGCATTAAGCCCTGGATATGAAAACTACTTCCTATGCGGCGTGTCTAGCCCTGAGGAGACAAGGACGATTGCTTTCCTCGTTCTGTACATGATATTTCTCTTAGTACAACCTGGTGCTAAGGTTTCTGCTCTAAAGTTATTATCCTCTAAGAACGCTAACCAAAGGGGACTTCCTCATTGCTATTTAACAAACCCCTAGTTCTCGATTGAAAAAGAACCATTTCAATTACCACCAGTGTATTTTAGAAGGAAGATGGTAAGGGGCTAGCACTGTAGATATTTTGAACCAAAATGGGTGCAAAGTTAAGCCATGGAAATGTTTACCCATAACAGACAAATTCCCTGCATCTGTTATTAATGATTCATAAAATACTTCTTTCTTCCAGATATGTAAATTTTGTGTTCACTGTGATAGCATAATCAGGGGGGTGGAAAAGTGCCCGGTCCATTATGCATGACCATGAATGTACTGCAGTCCAGAAGCATACAGCCCCCTTCTCCAGTATATTTGTTTCATCTGTTCCAGTTAGTGGTCTGTTCAATGCTCAGGTGGCTGCAGCAATTGCTGCTCAATGGAAACTTCCAGAAAAGATCAGAGAAATTTAAACAATCAACAGTTGAACAAGAGGGCCTTGTTCCCACTGGAAACTCATTAGAAGGAGAGACTATGTTGCATGTAAATAGCCTTGGGAAGGAGGCATCTCCACCGGCTGCTGAGGATACCCTGACAGCATGGACAGGTCTGGATTGATAAGCGGCAGCAAGGAAATGCTAAAATGCCACTTAAAGGCAGGGCTGAAACCATTCCAGCTGACTCAGACCCAGGGTTTTCTGTGTTGGGGTTCTATTGGCATAACTATTTGTAGGCTACCTACAGGGTCTTAACCTAGCTTGGGTCATTGGATTCCTTTGACCATCTGACAAAAGTTCAAGTTCCCTTCCCCAGAAAAATAGCCCTGCACATATTATATACCTAAGATTTTTGCATATCATCCCTGGGACTTCATTGATGTCCCGGAAACTCCATGGGCCCTGGATTAAAAAACCCTACTTGGTGCTTGCTTCCCGTTTTCTTTACTGGTTACTCAGCAGTGACAGGGGTAGTTTTTCCTTCTCAGGATGGATGTCTACGGATGTCCCCTTTCTTCAAGCCCATTTCTTGTTTACACCTCCCTGGAGCTCCTAGGGCCCATGGAGTTGGTAGGACTCAATTTAGTACCCAATAATACAGGGCGGGCAAAAGCAGGCTTACAGTTGTGAGTACGTGAAACAGAGTTTATTCTTGTATTATTGTTTATTAATTATTTACCACACAAATAACTGTAAACCTACTTTTGCCCCACCCTGTATCTAGGACAGTGATGGGCAACCTTTTGAGCTTGGTGTGTCAAACTTCGCCAAAAAACTGAGCATAGCTCGGGTAGTGTGTCACTTTGAGGAAAAAACATTATTTTGCAAATGTTCCATCCTCAGGAGCAGCAAATGTTTCATCCTTGGCATGCGGCCACCTCAGCGGCTGCGTGTCATCAGAAATGGCTATGCGTGTCAGTGCTGACACGCGTGTCATAGGTTCGCCATCACTGATCTAGGATATCCTGACCCTATCAGTAACCTGACATTTATATTTTCATCCATTCAACGTATTTAGTGAGTGCCTACTCTGTGCCAGGCATTATTCCCAGACTATTATTGTAATACTAGAGGCCCGGTGCACAAAATTCGTGCACTGGGGGGGGGAAGAGAGTCTGGGGGGGAGGGTCCCCCAGCCTGGCCTTTGCCCTGTCACAGTGCGGGAGCCCCACAATAGATCGCCCCAAAGAGGTAGGCCCCACTTACTCATCCAGGGATCCTCAATGGATTGCCCCAAAGAGGTAGGCTGGAGCTGGGGGTCCCACCTCTGCACTCCGCGGAGCCACGTGACCCCCAGGCCTCACCACGCAGAGCCGCGGGACCCCCAGCCTTGTCACATGGAGCTGCAGGACCCCCGGCCTTGCTGTGGGACCTGCCTCCATGCGGTGCACGCAGTGTCAAGCCCCTGCCCACCTGCACACACCCGCTGCGCATGCAGCCTCCTGGTAATCACTTGTTATGGCATGAGGGCATCATGGCATGAGGGCATGACAACCACATAGGCTTTTATTAGTATAGATATTAAAATCAAGATCATATGGTACAGCCCTACCTGGTTTGGCTCAGTGGATAGAGTGTTGGCCTGCAGACTGAAGGGTCCCAGGTTCGATTCCGGCCAAGGGCACATGCCCGGGTTGTGGGCTCGATCCCCATTAGGGGGCATGCAGGAGGCAGCCAATCAATGATTCTCTCTAATCAGTGATGTTTCTATCTCTCTCTCCCTCTCCCTTCTTCTCTGAAATCAATAAAGAAATATATTTTTAAAAAAAGATCATATGGTACAACTTGTCAACTTCCCCAAAGACTGCATCCGAAGAGGGGAGGACCAGATCTCCCACCTTGCCACCTCTTTTTCTCTTGCCTTATTCCTGCTCACCTGACAAGGTTCAGTTCAAATATCCTCTCACCTGGGCTGGGTTAGGATTATCTGGCACCCTGTGCTCACCACTGTTGGAACTCGTGCCATATTATTTTGAAACCATCTAATTTCATATCTGTCTCTCCAACTGTACTCCCTGTAGGGCATGGTCTTATATCCAGTACAGAGGCTGCAAATAGTAACACTCAGGAAGTATTTGTGGAATATCTAAGCTTTCTCTCTCCTACAGTCCTTCAAACATACTGTTCCCTCTGCTTGAAATATTCTTCCTCCTTTATTGCTTGCAAATTCCTACAGCTTAAACACCTCCTTGGGAAAGTTTTTTATTTTATTCCTGGATGACGTTAGGTCCCCTCTCCAAACAACTTTGAACATCCCCTAGCATTGCATTTAATTGTAATTCCTTCTTTAATATTTATATTCATTGCTAGAGTATCGACTCCATTAGGGCAGGGGCCATGATTCTCTTATTTGCCTTGAGATAACTGAGGGCTAACTCTTGTGTAGTCCCTGACTACTCAAAGGGTGCGGTTCATGGACTGGCAGCATCGGCAGTCCTCGGGAGCTTGCTAGACATGCAGACTCTCAGGCCTGACCCCAGACCTTTGGAATAAGAATCCCAGGTGATTTACCTACATATACAGTAAGGTTTGCAAAACAGTGTTCTAATACAAATGCATTTAATAATTATATGCCGGATGAATGACTAATTATGTGCCGAATGAATAACAACTATTGGATGGAACAAAATGGGACCAATTCAGCCTTGGTTGCCCCTATTGTCTATCATGAAGCCTAGTACATAGTAGGCACCCGGAAAGTGTCTGAGGAACAAATATTGTCTTCCATTCATGTGTATTTATTGCATTTTCTTCAACTAATTTATAAGCCAAATTTGGGGGTCCCGGGTCCTATTTTTCCCTTAACTCTAAAACTACTAATTCTACACTGTCTGCATAGTAGGTCCTCAATAAAGACTTTCAGCCAACCCAATACTTCAAGGTTAAGTAATATAGTGTCAGCAGATTGGATTCAAGCACACTAGTTCCAAGGGTGGGGTGTGTATGAAGTGACCAGGGATGTTTTCTGCTATCTGGGGACCCTCAAACCCTGATAAATGCACTTGTAGTCTACAGCCTCATTTCCATCAGGAATATCTCATGTAGGGCAACAAAATAGGGAGGCCATGGCAAGGAGAACCTTGATTTCTGGTTTTTATTCTTGTCTCAGGACAATGTTTGGCTTAGAGAGGTCTAATTATGCCACTTCCACAAGCAAAAACAGTGAAACAGATCCTTCTGAGTTAGTATGTTTTAGTATAATTACCTCTTCCAGATTTTCTCAAGGAAAAAACATTTGCTTTTTGGCTTTTGGTCTTAGTATTAGGACAACTTACAGACTGTGGGCAAAGGCTTTGTGAAAACAGGCATATTGATGCATGAGGTTAGCCTTTTTTTTTTTTTTCTTTAACTAGGTGAAAATAAAAATTTGGCTTTAAAAATTATATTAATGCATTTCAAGTATGCTCTGCATGTTTTGGAAGAAGCTTGTGCTGAGTTAAGCTCAGCAGATACTCTGAGCACCTCCTGAGTTTGGTGTTACAGAGCCAATCACTGACCTTAAGGAACTCTAGTCCTTTTTTAAGAAAGTCTACTCATTCAAGCCCTGACCAGTGTGCTCAGTGGTTAGAGCATTGGCCTTGGGCAGTGAAGGGTCTCAGGTTCGGTTCCTGGTCAAGAGTATGTACCTTGGTTGTGGTTTCTCTCCCTGCCCCCGGTCGGGTGCTTGCAGTGGGCAACCAGTCCGTGTGTCTCTCTCACATCAATGTTTCTCTCTCTCCTTTTCCCTCTTTCCCTTTGACTCTCTCTGAAGAGCAATGGAAAAAATATTTTCAGGTGAGGATTAACAACAACAACAAAGAGTCTACTTATTTGAATATCAAAATCTAAGAGACTGTGGCAACATTTTGTTTCTTTAAAGCGGTGGGATTTTAGAAGAAGAACTGGAACCCTGGACTCTTGGGGCCTTTGACGTTAAAACTGGAGATCCCAAACTTTCCAAAAACAGTTTAAAGATTATCCTGCAATGAAGAGTCACTGGACCACAGGGCTGGCCTTCAAACGCCATCCACGCCTGACTCTGCCCCTGCCGGTTCCGAGAGAATTTCCACCACCTCCCTTCCTCTCCGATGGTCCTGGACATTTTCAAGCAGCTGCTCGCATGTACCCCCCCTTCTGATCCTTGGCTACTCGGTGGTGCCCACCAGGCTGGTCCTTGCCTTCGCTAGCCCCTTGCAATGCATCTCCTTTCATGACAAAGCTGTCCCCTGGTCACCACCGAAGATGCTCTAGTTGCAGGCCCACCGAGGCCCACCGCAGCTGCTGGGGCCACGCCTCTGTCAGCGCCTCCACCAATTCTGATAGAGCCACCTACTCCGTCTATAGATACGGTCGACGCCTTTCCTCTCCTTCCCTGCCTGTGGCCAAAAGGCTCTAAAACAAAACCAGAGCACACACCTGGATCCAGTTACCAATCTGTTCAGGAGCCAAGTAAACAAGGAATTTCTGAGTCACAGCCTTTCTATCCCTCACTCCCTTCTACTTGCTGCTACCTCACAGGCAGGGGAGGCCTGACATCAGAAGCTCCATCTTTGCTTCAGATGTCCCAGACCCTGTCCCTTTTTCATTCTCATTTACCATCCCCAGGGAGGAACCAATTTAACTCCAAATAGATTTAGGGAATCTATTGTGAGGTGTGCTTCCCCCACCCCCCCAAAAAAAATTAGCCCAGAGAAACACTCCCTTTCTCCTACAGTCGGCCTTGTCTGCCAAGGAGAACCACATTTCCTGAGGCTCTTTGTCCTAGACCTTCCTACTCTCAGAGGGGTCCTGGCTGCCTCATTCTCTTGCCTGTCTTAGAAAGGAGAACAATCTGGATTGGTCAAGACTTGCAGGGGTCCTCAAACTTTTTAAACAGGGGGCCAGTTCACTGTCTCTCAGACCGTTGGAGGGCCGGACTATAGTTTAAAAAAAAACTATGAACAAATTCCTATGCACATGGCACATATCTTATTTTGAAGTAAAAAAAACAAAACGGCAAAAACACCCGCATGTGGCCCGCGGGCCGTAGTTTGAGGACGCCTGGTCAATAGGTTCAGAATCCCAGCCGTGTACCCAGCACCCAGAGCAGTGAGGAGTACAGGCTTTGGTAGCCAGATCCTGATTCAGCCACTTTCTGGCCACTCTAAGACTGTCCCTTTATCTATAAAACTAGAGGCCTGATGCATGAAATTCTTGC
This sequence comes from Eptesicus fuscus, assembly GCF_027574615.1. Classification (NCBI taxonomy): domain Eukaryota; kingdom Metazoa; phylum Chordata; class Mammalia; order Chiroptera; family Vespertilionidae; genus Eptesicus; species Eptesicus fuscus. Next base: position 42,971,522 of record NC_072481.1, on the reverse strand, counting down.
AAGGGGCTCGGCCCTCGCAGCCCCGGCTTCGTCTGGAAGGTCTTTCAGAAGGTCCTGTGGCTGTCCGGTCTAATTAGCATATTATGCTTTTATTATTACAGATGGGGAAATCCTTGTGACAGTGGGGAGCACTCAGTAAGGATATATAGAGAGTTTAGCTTTGAATCACAATAATCACTGAATTATTGGTTGTTACTAATAATAGCAAAAATAGCTAAGTGATTTTTTAAAATAGTAAGACTTATGGCAGTAGTGTTATAACATGTCTCTAGCTTTTTATTCTGTGCAATTCATTTTCATTCAGCTGCTAGACTCATCTACCCAGAACATTTTGATCACATTACTCCCCTATGTGAAAATGTTAGATGTCTGTCCTGACCAGTTTGGCTCAGTTGGTTGCACAGCATCTCCTGCACCAAAAGGTTGCTGGTTCAATTCCAGGTCAGGGCACATGCCCAGGTGGAAGGCTCCATCCGCAGTGGGGGACGTGCAGGAGGCAGCCGATGGAGGTTATGCTGTTATACTCTCACATCAATGTTTCTCTCTCTTTTGCTCCCTCTCCCTTCTTCTCTTTCTAAAAATCAATAAACTCTTCTTTTAAAAAAAAGTTAGATGGCTTCCCATTATTTACAAAAAAGTCTAAAGTCCTTCTCTTTGCACTTAATACTCTTTGATCTAGTCTCCTTTTCTCCACTAACCCTCTTCACACTTTCTCCACTCCAATGAAAATGAGCCAGCATTCCTCACACACACCCACACCCTGTGCACTGTTTGTCTTTTTATCAGAATCCAGATCTTATCTCTTCTTGGTGCCTGGCTCCAGTGCCACCTCCTCCAACAAGCCTTCCCCAGTCCATAGTAAGCCCCATAGCTCTTTAAGGACCTCGAAACCCTTTCTTTTATCACCACATGGGTATCTTTGTAAACTGTGCTTCAAATTTATACATACATCTCCTATAGCAGGTGATTAATGATGATCTCTGTCTCATTCATCTTCATAGTCTTAAACCAGGGTTTCTCAGCCTCAGCCCTATTGACATTTGGGGCTGAATGATTCTTTGTTGTGGTGGGATGGGGTGTGTATTGTAGGCGGTTTAGCAGTATCTCTGGTCTCTACCAGTTGCCGGTAGCACCACCCTACCCCCAGTTGGGGCAACCAGAAATATCTCCAGACATTGGCAAACGTCCCCTGGAGAGCAAAATCACCCCCTGCTGAGAGCCACTGCCTAGACCAAGGTTGGAAGTTTGAACATGGAAGGATCTTAGTAACGCTTATGGACAGAAGAAAGGAGTTTGGTTTAGGCCCTTTTAAAATTTAAACAGTAGAGGAATATTCAATGAATGATATTCTTTCAGTAATTAGAAATAAAAGTATAGCGTTCCCAGGAGAAAGAACTAGAGGTAGAGATTTGACCTCCAGCATGGAATCAGCCAATAGGTATTTGTTGTGTAATATAAAGTTTAAGCGTCCGGAGTCAGATATGAATTGGGTTCCAACACGGACCTCCCACTGTAAGCTGCCACCATAGGTGAGGATCTTAAACTCTCTGAGCTTCATTTCTCTCATTCTATAAAATGGGATAATAATTGTAACCACCTGGGGTTGTTATGAGACTAAATTAGATAATGCATTTAAAGTGGTTAGCAGCGAGCCTGCAGTGTAGTAAGCACTTCATAATAGTTCAAAGCTGTTATTAATATTGTGATTATTATTGTAAGAATGACTCATTTTTATTCCCTTCAAAGGCCTTGACAGTATTATCTCCATTTTATAGACAGGCTGCTGGTAGCACATGGATCTTCTGATCCCCAACTTCCACTGCATCACACGCATCTGACATAATGCAAATGGAATCCCATTTATAAGTAAAATCTTCACCTTTTAAAAAATTTTATTTGGAAAGTGAGTGCTAACTGCCTACAGCAAAAATTCTTTTTCAATTGGTAAAGACCATCTATAACTCTCACCGGGAAACTCAAGAACTACTTATTAAGCACTTTGGATAAGTAGATGTGCAAGATATGGGATATAAGACACCTGTGTTGTTAAAACAACGCACCTGCCTGTTTGTGGCTTACCAAGCCCGAGAGCTTAAAGATTCTGTCCTGTCGGCTTTAAGAAATGAATTCACAAGGTTAGCCACCAGTTGGCATCAGCTCCAGGCAGCATGTGAGTTTTGGAGTAGAGCCTCCCCAGCAGCTGCCTTGGCCCAGAGCAGGAGCTGGGACAGAAGCTCTGGGACAGGACAACAGGTAGGTAGGGAAGCCAACTTCCTCCCGAGACGGCCAATCGACGGGAGTAGCCACGCAGACCGCTCCACCTTAAGGCAGAATCAGTCACGTGCTGCAGAAAACAACCAGCGAGAAGGTCAGGGACATTTAGCTCCGAACCAGTTCTATCATCAACAAACCGGCTGGCCTGGGTGAAAACTCTCCAGGCCTCTGTTTGCTCATCTATAATAATAAAAGTATAATATGCTAATTAGGTCGGACAGCCGAATGACCTTTCAGACGTCCTTCTGGATGAAGCCGGGGCTGGGAGGGCCCAGCCCCTTACACGAATTTCGTGCATCGGGCCTCTAGTCTGTAAAATAAGGGCATGAGATGAAGTGAGTAGTTCTTACTGCTACTCAGGTTGGAGGTGGAACACTGGACTCGTCCCCTTAGTGCCCGGTCCTTGAAGCAATAACTAGCCATTAACAAAGTGCCCCCCGTCAATACACCTGAAAAGCAATAGGATGTTTTTTTTGGTTTTTTTTTATGACATTGGTCTCTTGTTTGACAGAGTACATTTTTCAGGGGGCCGGGTTCATTTGCTTGTTCACTCATTCATTCAACCCTTGAGCACAAGCTAGGTGCTGAGCCTGTACTGGGGACCAGACACTGCCTTTGCCCTCAAATCCATCCATAGGTTCCAGGAGGAGGCATGATGTATTGATTCCTCCAAGTATAAATCCCTGTGCTGAATCTGATACGTCGCCTTTGATCTGGTGATGGAGATCCCTGCGTCCCAACTCCTTACACTCCATTCCTGCAGGCGGGGGAGCTCCAGGCGGTGGTCAGAGGGGCCCCCAGCCCCACCCGCTGCCCGTGGAAGCGGAGGTGCCTAATTGGTTTGCCCGCGGATTCCTGCAGGTGGAGCCAAACGCCCTGGCAGGCGGCTGCGGGCCTGCTCTGCTCTCTGCTCCCTGCTCCCTGCTCCCTGCTCCCTGCTCCCTGGCAGCCTCCCCGCGGTGGCTTTCCCTCCCCATCCCTCTTTCCCTCTTTCCCCTTCTCTGCTGTGCGGTCTCCCTCCACATCCCGACCCACCGAGTGCGTCTGAGGGGAAATCGTGCCAGACTCAGAGACGGCTGCCAGGTTTCTCTCAAGTCTTGGCTTGAACAAAGGAAAGCAAATTACAAAAATGGAAATTTTCAAACTCGCGTTCCGTGGTATTCAAATCGACGTTTGGGTAGCACGCAGGCACAGACCGCATTCGTGCTGTTTTGTGATTAAAATGATACCGAAAATACCTCCTTGCTGTGGTTTTTCCATCTTCTTACACGGCTCGCTTCTTTCCCTCGTCGACTGCCCCCTTCCTCCGGGGAGCGGCCAGCCCTGGCCACCCTGGACTCGCTCGGATCTGCATCTGTGGAGATCTCGCCTCCGCTGGCTTTTCTGGAGAGCTGAACTTTACAAATGCCTGTGCTTTTCAGCCCCGAGCAAAACGGATCAAGAAGTTTGGAGGCGCTCTCCCAGGGAGTGCGGTGTTCTGTGCGCGGGGCTGCGGATGCTGGGAGAGAGCGTGGATCGCGTGCGCGGTTCATCCCAGGCAGGAGACACCACCGCGCGCCTGCGGGCTGCGGGTCCCTGGTTTCCCTCTCAGCTGGCGTGTGCTCTGTCTCCTCCCTCGGAAAAAAATCAAAAACAATCAATCAATCAAACAAACAAACAAACAAAAAAACGGTTCTAAAGTGGCTCTTGAGTTGGGTCTTGAAATCTTTTACCTAACATGTAGTTGAACAAAACAAAAAGCCCGATCCTGTCCCTTTTTGCTATTTTTTGCAGTTGCTACACAGGTCCTGTCCCAAGTGAGTTTGTGAGAAAGGCACCCCCAGAGTTACCCGCCTCCCACACCTCCCAGACAGAACCATTTCTTTCCCGGGAAGCTCTGTCTCCATCTTACACAGCTGTGTTTGCAGGGCCTGGAGACAGGTGGGGGAGCAGCCTCCAGGCCAAAGCTGCTAATTCCCTCTCTAAGGGCCGTGAAATTTAAAGGCCTCTCTCTCTCTCTCTCTCTCTCTCTCTCTCTCTCTCTCTCTCTCTCTCTCACACACACACACACACACACACACTTTTTTTTGGGGGGGGGGTGGTCACTCACTGTTGTACAAGGGCAGCTCTACAACCAATGGCACCAATTTGCCAGACAGAAACGAAATGTCTGCATTCTCCCGCTCACCTAAGCATTCCCTTGGGCCACTGCTACATCTTTCTAGGCACCTTGAAAGCTGGGTCCTGTGGCCTTGGCCAAGTTGTGGGACTGATTACGCACCATGGGAGAGAGGACCACCCATCTCAATAGGTAAATCCGAAGTTCACAAGAACACGGGCAATATTCAGGCAGTAATTACACGAACAGGTCTCTGTCGGGTCCAGCCTACACAAATTAGTGATGCAGGTCCCTGCCTGGGTCAAGTGATAGCAAATAGATCGTGTGAGGCTGGAAGCGTTTTTCAGACTTCGGAATGGAAGGACGACTCTCCCGGTCTGGAATCAGACCCCTGTGTGTGTCCCCCAAGGCCTTGAGCTCCCCGTGCTCCTGAGGGTCCTCATGCCCCGGCTTGTGCTGTTCCCTCCTCCTCCTGGCATTTCCCCCATCCTCTTCCCTGCTTAGCAAACGCTTGTTTGTCTTTTAAAGCTTGTCTCAAAGGCAACCCCTCTGAAGTCTTTCATAGCCATGCCCAGGTGCCAGTCCCCTCTGTAGAATTAATAATCCTGTCATCTGTTAAATAGAACTGTGTGGCTGGATCTATGTAACACACGACACTATGCTATGCATATTTCTTTATGCCTTTTTCTCCCCTGATGGAATACACTCTTTGCCAAGGCAAGGAACACATCTTATTTAACCTCATACCCATCCCACTAAAAACGTTCAGGGAAAAATCCATTGAGTGAGTAAAGAAACATGCTTGGTTTTTAAACATTTGAAAAGGGGCAGTTTGTTTTCTTTCAGGGTCTCCTAGTTCAACTGCCAGCCACCTATGACTGTGTCTGCAGAGATACCGGTAAAGATTTTAAGTTTAGATTAAAGTCTGATTTTCATAGCTCAGACACATTCTTCTGCTTATGGTAAGGAAAGTTCGATGTGGACGCAGGTGGGAAATTTCTGAATCCCCTGCACCGAGTTAATGCATCTGCTCCTACAAAATCCAACGAGAGCAGCGTGCCACTGCAGGGACGGAGCTTGTGAGCGTAGTTCTCCCATGGCTTTGGTGTAGCCTTAAATGTCCTCCTAACAAGTCGTTGTTTATTAGACTTTATTCATTAAGTTGTTCCAGCTAGAAACCTGGAAAAGTCCTTGGAACCTCCCTTCCCCTCACTTCCCAAGCCCAGTTATCACCAAGTCATGTCACATTTTCTCTAAAATATCTCTCAGATTTGTCCACTGTTCTTCATCTCTGCCATTGCCCTGTTCCAAGCCACTATCGCTTCCCACCTGGACCACTGCCAAGGCCTTCTAGTTAGACTTTCTGCTTCTTGTCTTGCCTGCCTCCCATCCGGTCTCTCCCTGGCCCACCACCTTTCAGTGGCTGCACTTAGCATAATCCTTTACGTGGCCTTGTGTGGTCTGTCTCCACGTCTTTCTCACCGAATATACTAGCCTTCAGGTCCTTGAACTTGCCAAAGTCTTGCCTACTTCAAGGATTATCCACGTGCTTACTTCTCCTGGGAAGACTCGTTCAGTCTCTTGGATCACTTCTCATCTTTCAGGAATCAATTGCAATGGCACTTTCTTGGAGATGTGTTCCCTGATTCTCCTTCCCACTCCATCTCTCCTGGGTAAATCAGATCCCAATTATTGTCCTTCCTGATGCGCTATTTTTCCTTCATGCTACCACAGGTTGTCATTTAAAAAATATTGAAGTTTTCATTTGTTTTAGGTCTGTCTCCCACTCACAGTAGATCACAGGAAGCAAGGACTGTATCTTTGTTCAAAAGAGTTTATGTGTTTGCCCAGTGCACAAAATACTCTTTGGAGGGTGCTGCAATGAGAAATGCTAGCAGGTCCCGTGTAACAGGACTCTGACATGAAAATAATTTCATGCAAACAAATAAATGGTAATCTGAAATGAGTCTCAAAGATGTTTATGCACATGAAGCAAGCAAGGGGAAGACTTGAGTTATGATATGATATCCCACGGCCTTTCTCAACGGCTATTTGAAAAATAAGAAGAGAACAAGAACAAAAATATTTGTTTTACAGCTCTACCAAGACTCAGCCCTCCCCTTTCTCTCCCCCTTGCATCAAGTACATCCTGTACTTTTGGCAACATGTTGACTGGATATTTAAAAGCTGTGAACTGTTCAGAAAATTTCACATACTGGGTTATGGGCCATGTGTGTTTGATCAAAATTCAATTACTACACTGTACCATACTTGGAAACCTATCATCCCAAGTTATGAAGTATGACGAAATAGGCGAACCTAATTGGTTCAGTATGGGAACAGTATCAACCAAGCTTGTTATGATAAATAGCTTCCTGTGTTAAAGGTTCTCCAGGGCTTATAAGTATCTTGGCTCACCTCCTCAGTGGAATAGGAATATTGCTCCCAGGGACCCCCTAGATCACTGTCCCTCTAGTGCAACGGCAGTTCAGTTTTCTTCAACTTACTGCCCCTGAAAAAGAAAAACGCTGTGCAAATTTTCCTCTTCCTTCTCATTTCTTCATTTAGAATTTGAGCACCTGGTAACTTCTTTAGCTTTTTTTTTTTCCCTTAGAAGAACAATTTTAGAAATCATGAAGCATTCCAAATAAATTAAAAACAAAACAGACAAAACATCAGATATTCTTGTACCAACCACTAAGATTTAACAAATAATATATTTTTTCCTATTTCCATTAGATAAATCTCTTGTCTTTGTTTTTTATGTGTCCTTTATCTTGCTTCTTGGGACCAAAGATGGACCACCAGTTATTAAACTACAGTATTTATGAGACTTAGAAACTAAGTCCTGAGATACTCTAACATACTAGAATCAGGAGGATGTACATCTCATTACAAGTTGTAAGTCTTTCAGGTGTTGAAATGGACTCAGTGAGAATTCCTGGTCTTTATTGTAGATGGGATTATAAAGATCCATAGAAGAGGAAGGTTGTTGAAGGTGTGGGGAGGGAGATCAAGAAATTGTCTTAACAGTTTAGAAAAGCTATAAAAATAAACAAAACCAAATACTTCCATGCTTTGTGGTCATCACCGCACATGCACATAATTTTTCTTTAGAAGTGACACTTTGGGTTGGATTAGAAGTATTTTCTTCTAGTGATCTCCATAAAAGGCAAAACAATTGGGTGACTGACATTTAACTTCCGGAAAATAATCAGTAACACTGGCATTTTCCTCAGAAGACAGCTTTAAGGCCAGGAAAATTTGCATATATTTACCCTTAAATCAAGCCTACTGCTTGCAGTTGCTTTTCTGAGTTTGTTCTTATTTTAATCATCCTTTATATTAGATCATCCACATTAACTCATTAACATAATGCATAATGCTAAACTTGCATTTCTCTCCTGGAAAAAGTTTTGTGTCCCATGAAAAGTTGTTTTGGTAAAATGTAAGAGCCTCGGTTGTCCTTGACAATCGTTCATCCATCATGAGTGCTGCAGTACATAACCAAGACACAGAGACAGATCCTTGGTGAAGGCCAATCTGCAAGCCCACACAAGGGAGAGTGAAGATACCGCGTGGTTTAGCAGTTTGAAATCACAATGCTGCCAAGGTTAGATTAGATTAGATTAGATTCTTGTTCTCTGCAGTACCCTTAGGTTTACTTTAGAAATTGCAATTAGCTTAAAAGTTGTGATTTCAAAAATAGCCCACTTGCACCCTGGCTCCGATGAAAGCATCAGCCTGCTCACCAGAAGGGTCAAAGGTTCTATTCCTGGTCCAGGGCATATACCTGGGTTGCAGGTTCCATCCTCAGCCCAGTTGGGGAGAGTGTGGGAGGCAATTAATCGATGTGTTTCTCTCATATTGATAGTTCTCTCTCTCCCCCTACCCTCTCCTTCCTCTCTCTTTAAAAAAAAAAAATCAGTGGAAAATATCCTCTGGTGAGGATTAAAAACAAAGGCCCACTTGCCTTTCTGTTTCCCTCCATCAGGAGGATGCTAGTATCATAATCTTTCATAATCTTTACATAGAACTTCTGATAAGAGGTGCTCTCTAAGAGCCTTCAAAGAATAGAATGTGACTGACTGTTGACACTTATGCTGCCATATGTGTGTGTGTTTCACTTAACAAATGTCTGATTTTTGGCAAATCAACTTTTTTTTCATTGAAACTTGCCTGATTGAATACCATGGGAGGTGGCAGAATAAATGCTATTATCTATGTACAGTAATTAAGGAAATAGTCCTTGTTGCTCCAATAGGGATCAGGCTCTTCCTGCCTGTAATAACATCCTATCTAATAAAGAGGGAATATGCTAATTGACCCTCACACCATCAAAAAGATGGTGGTGCCCACAGCCAATAAGGAGGGAATATGCTAACTGACTGCCACACCCTCAAAGATGGCAGTGCCCACAGCCACAAGATGGTGGTGCCTGCCTCCAGAGTCCCCCAGTCCCCTCAGCCCCCCAGCCGCTCAGGGCCAGCCCGAGGTGCAGGCAAGCCTCGGATGGCAGCTGCCCAGCTGCCCAGGGCCAGCCTGAGGCTCAGGTAACCAGGGCTGACCGAGGCTTGTGCTGCTGGCAGTGGCAGCAGCAGAGGTGTGATGGGGCATTGCCTTCCCCTGATCACTGGGTCACCTCTCACCCCTGAGGGCTCCCAGACTGTGAGAGGGGGCAGGCCAGGCTGAGGGACCTCCCCTCCAGTGCATAAATTTTCATGCACCAGGCCTCTAGCATATATATATATATATATGTATATATATATATAGATATATATATATATATATATATATAAAAGCCTAAGTGACTGGACCGACCAGAACAACTGGAACGACCAGTCAACCAGTTGCTATGATGCACACTGACCACCAGGGTGCAGACGCTCAACACAGGAGCTGCCCCCTGGTGGTCAGTGTGCTCCCACAGTGGGAGCACTGCTCAGCTGAGACCTGTCCCGGCGGTCCACCAGCCAGGCAGCATCCACTCACTCCCATAGTAGTCCTGCAGGTCCAATCTCCAGAGAACAGACCAGGCACCGATGGACCAGTGCCGCCGGCACGATCCCAACAGCGCTGCCAGCCTTTTGGAAGTTGGCCTCAGGCACCGCGGCTGCTTCCCCTCCCTAGATGCTCTGCAAGGAAGAAACAATATAAAAGTGGCTGCCAGTTGGCTCCCAACAACTGGCGCAAATGTCAGTGGGATGTATCCAGATCCCAGACCAGCAAGGGTGTCCCACTGCCCGCCTGGAGGGCTGATTGTGTCCTGCCCGCCCCCCACCCCAACCTGGGGACCCTACCCATGCATGAATTCATGCACCGGGCCTCTAGTTAAATGATAAGAATCTCTGAAGTGTAGCAAAAAATAAAGGGATGTCAGTTACTAGCATGTGGTTGTTCTAGATGAATAGTAGATAAAATGGAGAGATACATGTTATAGAGAATAATGAAGAAGTTAAATAACAAAGGCATTAACTTTTCTAATTTAATGAAATAATTATTCCAGGGAAAAAAAAACTCTTCCATGTCTCTCTTTGGGAAGAGTTAATGTTTCCTTCATTAACTTCAGTGTGTTATTTAAAAACAACTCACCAAATACAGGTCAAACTCTACCAGAATAAACATCAGTTTTAAGATAACAATCCTCTCATTTTACTGTCATAAAAATAGTATTGAGCTTTGGAAATAACCACATTACAAAGTTCTGAATGAAGCTGTCAGAAGGAAAATTTCCCTATGGACTCAGTGTGCCAAAGTGTTGTGTCCCGTCTTTTCCTCTGATGTTCTCTATTGCTCTCTTTCCTTCTCTCTCTGTGTACTATCTATCTTGGCTACAGTAGTCCCCCCCACCCCGCTTATTCAAGGGGGTATGAGACATATCACCCCCATGACTGAAACCATGACAGTACTGAATCCTATATATGTACTATTATTTTTTCCTATGCATACATATCTATGATAAAATGTACTTTATAAATTAGGCTCAGTAAGAGATTAAAAACAATAACTGAAAATAGGCCTGGGGTGGGGGACTGGTGCAGGCTAGAATGGGTCAATGGGGGGAAAAAGGGAGACATATGTAATACTTTCAACAATAAAGATAAAAAGAAGAAATAATTTATTTGGGAATGTAAAATAAAATAACTAATAAAATAGGACAAGTACAACAATATCCTATCTAATAAAAGAGAAACATGCAAATTGACTGTACCTCTGCTATGCCCACAAGCCATGCCCACCAGTCAATCAGGAGCGAGTATGCAAATTAACCCAACAAAGATGGCAGCAGCCATGGAGCTGGAGCAAGCATGAGGCTTGGGTTTCCCCTGGCGATGGAGGAAGCCAAGCTTCCCGCCCTCCCTGGCCAGTCCTGACCTCCACTCAGGACTACAAAGTTTCAATTATAGAAGATAAATAAATCCCAGATACCTGCTTCCAACCGGCCCTGGCCTCCACTCAAGGAAGCACTGAAAAAAATAGAAAGCAAAAAAGGAGGGGCTGGGAGCTTGGGTCGCCGGGGGCCATGGCCAGCCTGCAAACAGCCATCAGCCCCTCACCCAGGCTGGCCAGGCACCCCCAGCAGGACCCCCACCCTGCACCAGGCCTCTATATATATTAATAAAAGGGTAATATGCTAATTAGACTGGGAGACCTTCCAGGAGACCTTCTGGATGTTCTTCTGGACAAAGCCATGGTGGTGGGTTGAGGTAGAAGCGGTTAGAGGCCAAGAGGGGAGGGCAGTTGTGGGTGATCAGGCCAGGATGGGATGGCAGTTGTGGGTGATCAGGTGGGGGCGGGGCCATTGGGGATAAGCAGACCAGCAGGGGGGGCAGTTGGGGGTGAGCAGGCCATCAGTGGGGGTCAGTAGGAGGTGATCAGGCCAGCAGGGGAGGTAGTTGGGCGTGAGGGAGGGAAGGTGAGGGGGTAGTTGGGGTGCACAGGGAGGGAAGGTGAGGGCAAGCAGGCCAGCAGGAGAGGTAGTTGGGGATGAGCAGGCCAGCAGGGGAGGCATTTGGGGGCGAGCACACTGGCACGGGGGGCATTTGGGAGTGAGCAGGCTGGCAGCGGGGGGCAGTTGGGGGCGAGCAGGCTGGCAGGCAGAGTGGTTAGGGGCAATCAGGCAGGCAGGCAGGTGAGCGGTTAGGAGTCAGCAGTCCCGGATTGCGAGAGGGATGTCCAACTGCCGATTTAGGCCCGATCCCTGTAAACTGGCAGTAGGACATCCTTCGAGGGGTCCCAGATTGGAGAGGGTGAAGGCCGGGCTGAGGAACACACACACCCCCTGCACGAATTTTGTGCACCGGGCCACTAGTACTTTAATAAAAGTTATGTGAATGTCATCTCTCTTTTAAAATATCTTATTGTACTGAACTCACCTTTTCATTTAAAGGAAGCAATTTATGGCTCCTCTTTGGCATCTCCAAATACCCAGCATCACTACTCTTGCACTTTGGGGCCATCCATAAGTAAAGTAAGGGTTACTTGAATACAAGCACTTGCAATGCCAAAAAAAATTCACCTGATAACCAAAATGACTACTCAGCGTTGAATGGGCAGGTAGCTGATACGCTGGACAAGGGGATGATTCACATCCAGGTAGGAAGAAGCAGAATGGTGTGAGATTTAATCATGGCACTCAGAATAATGTGAAGTTTAAAACTTATGACTTCTTTCTAGAATTTTCCATTTAATATTTTTGGACCACAGTTGACTGTGGGTAAGTGAAAGCATGAAAAGCAAAACTGTGGGTACAGAGGGACTACAGTATCTCTTTGTTTCAAACATGGAAAAAAGGAGCATAAGAGCACTGATAATCCTTTGCATAAACCTCACCCTGAAGCCATGAAATACAAGAGAAACAGTTTGTTTTCTTTAGAAGAGATTGAAGCAGAGGAAGGAGGCAGCAAGTACTGTGTTAACCATAATCTTGAACATTGTTAGGTTCTGTACTTTTGAAGACCTGGTGCCGGGGTTGGCAAATGTCTTCGGTAAAGGAACAGACAGTAAATATTCTCAGCTTTGCCCCTATGCAGTGTCTGTCACAACTACTTGAGTCTGCTTTGTAGCACAAAAGCAGCACAGATACCATGCAGACAAAGGAGCATGGCTGTGTTCCAATAAAGCTTTATTTATGGACACTGATATTTGAATTTATTATATTTTTCAGGTGTCATGAAATATTATTCTTCCTTTCATTTTTTTTCTCAACACTTTAAAAATGTAAAAACCATTCTCAGTTCATGGGCCACAGTAAACCAGGTGACAGGCTGGGTTTGGCCCATAGGCTGTAGTTTGCTGACTCCTAATCTAATTGATCATAATTTTTTTTTCCACCTAACAAATGTCTATAAGCACCTTCTTTGACCAAAATGCTTTTAAAGCATTATGATAAATATTAAAATGTAGAAGACATTCAATAAGTATGTAATACATATCCATTGAGCTCTACTAGGTCCCAGGCACAGGGCTAGGTGCGGGAGATATGCTGGAGAACAACATAGACACTGCCCTGCACTCAAGAGTTTTCTTTCTTTCTTTCTTTCTTTCTTTCTTTCTTTCTTTCTTTCTTTCTTTCTTTCTTTTTTTTTATGAGTTTTCATTATACTGGAACATGGGGATTACAGGGATTGTGGGAGCACATGACAGATATAACCTAACTTCAAACAACTTCAGTTTTTTAAAAATCTAATTCTTCCCCTGTACATCACTATCTAATGCTTCTTCTTTTAAGATAGAGTATGATGACAAATCTCTGAAGTAAACCATACCTAGAACAACTTTGTGTCCTAGTGAGGACAAATGGTTGCCCCTCCATTATGGATATGGTCTAGTTAACCTGCCACCAGATGTCCATCTGATCTCCCCAGGGCATGGTATCAGACAGGGGGCTAAGTTTGGGTCTCTGCTATTGGAAGAGTGAGTACCCAGCAGCAGTGGCATCCAGACCCAACATGGTGAGAAGTATCTTTCTATGACATTGAACCCATAAATAACAGCCATCTCTGCCACTATGTCCACTTACTTTATTTGTGAACACACCAAGCAAGCTCTGGCATAACCAGGAGAGATGCTGACTTATATTCACAGATCAGATTACCGTTTCCTATTGTGGTGGAGAGACTCCTGCAGTGGGAGCCCTCTGATGAGTATTCACATAGAACACAAATATTACCGCACTCTAGGGCCATCTGTGAAGTCTGTTCTTACAACTCTTTCCAATTCATCCCTATTACCAATCCTCCAATCTCATCCCTCCTAAGTCTATGACCCTCTAGCTAAGCCATTAAGCACTACTCACAAGTTAGTGTAGCTATGTACTTCTCCTGTTTCCTTCCAGGCAGAGGGACAATCATATGTAGTGCTTGAGGTTCTGCCTGCTGAAAGAATGACCTTTCCTTACTGTCCTTCAGAGTCCCTCTGCAGTAGGGCACACTGCTCTGCAGTCCACTTTTAGCTGGTGCATATTCTGCAGGTTTTCCTGCTTCCTCTTAATAAGCAACTCCCCACAAGGGTGTTAGAATGAGTTGAAGAAAAGATGGCAGTACTTCTTACGTACGTAAGTGCACTGGGAGTGTGAGTGACCTGCCAATGCAGCTTACCACAATACCTTTACCACCTGCTTAAGTAAAATCTCATGTTTAAACTTCCACTTGATTTTGGAGTGTTGCTGTGCATGCCAAATACTATGACTTGATGGATTAGATAACATACAGTTGATAATGGGCAGCTTAGGTCACATGGTCCCTTGGTATTCCATGGCCAAATATTCAGTTTCTACCAGCCAGGAGATGTTTCTCGAAAAGAGACTATGTATTTGTAGAAGAGTGCATGGCTTTGCTCCAGACCCTAGGGGCTTATATTTTGGTTCTGCTATAGGAGCTGTCTGCCCAATATCCAAGAGTCATATACATTTTGAGCACCATGATTCTGCTAGATCCTATGTCCAAGCTGCTTGTTCTGCCTCCTGGACTAGCTGGAGAATTGGCACTTGCTCTGGGACCTAATCAAAGTGGACAGTCCTTAGGGCTTATTTGGTAAATGTAGCCCAGCAGCTGATCCAAATGGGATATGAGTTGTCTCCAAAACCGTGAGAGTCCTTCTAAGCATCTCTGTGCTGAGATGGCAGAATCCTGGATTTTTGTGAGGTTTATCTCACACCCTTTCATGCACACATGTTTTATCAAGGAGTCTAGGATTGCAGCTGCTTTTTATTGTCTACGTCTTAAGGATACAGTATCATCAATGTACTGAACTACCATGATGCCTGTGGGATGGTGAAACGATCAATGTCCTGTTGACTATTTTTTGACAAAGAGCCAGGGCTGCTGTAGCCCTGGGGTAAAACAGTACAGGTGAAGAGCTTACCTGTCAGATGAAAGCAAACTCCTCTGGTATTCTGTGCTTATTGGTATAGAGAACAAAGCATTTATCAGATCAATACCTCTCTATACCAAGGGCAGGGCCTTTGTTGATTTGCTCTGGCAAAGACACCATATCTGAAAAAGCAATTGCAATTGAAGTGCAACTACATGAGTGAATTTAAGAGAATCTATTGTCTTTCCCTAAAACCTGCAATGGCCACCGTGGTGAATTAAATGGGGCTATGGTAAAAATCATCACCCAGCATCTTTCATTCATTGTTTAATAGCTTGGTGAATTAATTTAAGGTGCACATCCTTGTAAGCAACACATGGATCAAAAAAATAGAACTTTGCCAGTTACCCCAGAAGCCTCTACACCTGCCTCATCCTAATCACAGCCCTCTTCCTCCCTCCACAAGTAATAGCTGTTCTTACTCCCACTTCCTTGAATTTTTATGCCTTTATTACGTAAGTGTGTATCCTCAAGTATTACAGCTTAATCATGCCCATTATGTTTTTAAGTTGCTTTTAATCTAAGGTTCCTTCCCCATTTCCCTTTTTATTTTTATCATTTATCCTAGCCCATTTGGACTGTAGAGTTTCCCGAAGTCTGGATATTTTTATTGGATACTCATGGAGCAATTCAACGTGCTTCTTTCCCTTTGGATACCCTGCAGATTGGCAGCTGGATCCAGAGGCTTGATTGGACTCAAGTTCAATCCCTTTGGAAATACTGTGAGTGATGTTATGTTCTTTCATTAGAAGACACGTAATGACTATCTGATTTTCACTCTTTTTATGATTTCAACAGCTGGTGATGCTCAAGGCCTAAACCCATTTATTTATCAGAGGTTTCAAACTGTGATGTTCTTCATTGTGTTTTCATATTAGCTGGAACAATTTTATAAAGGGACAATTCCCTTTGTCTATTATTTGGTTAGCCAGCTGATGTAGAATAGGCAAGATAAATGCTTGATTCTTTCCTTTTGTTTATCCAGTTCTCAAGGAAGTGAATTGAGTTCCTTTTCATCCTCAGAAGGTGACCAGTTAGTTTTTTTTCTTTTTTACTATTATTATAAACACGTAAATTTAAACTTATTTGATGCATTTCAATTTACTGCAATTTTTACTGAAGCTGAAATTGTCTATCCTTGGCTAATATGAGCCTCTTCAAGTTTGCTCCTGACTCTTTTTGACATGATGCCAGTGGTCTTTAATAGCTTCCTTGCTATCTGGTATGTCAAGATGTTCCAGTTACATCGTGGACATATTATTCCCCAGACCTGGAACCAGTCATTTCTCCAAAAATTCCTGGTTTATTTAATGAAAAATGGTCTTTCAAAACCACAATCTGGGCACTGGGGATACTCATATTTCTGGGTCACTAATGGGCTCTAGTTCTTACTGGTATTTTTCCATTTAAGTTTAGGCTACAGGATTTTTTACTTAATTTCTTCTATTTTACATTTGTATCTCCTTTCTTCGACACTGAGAACCTTGGTTCTCAAGGACATGATAGAAGTAGAATATCCCATAATTATTCATTTGTTTTGTCCCACATTACACACATAACAGTCTCAGACTCACAATAACTAATACTACCACCATCAATTATGATTACGAGAATATAATTTTAAAATATTTCTATTTTGCATATGCTATTTCCATCTCCCCCATTTTTATGGTTTTACTACATCCAGATTTTCAAATCATACAGCTATTATCTATAATAATAAAAGGGTAATATGCTAATTAGACCAAATGTCCTTCTGGGTGTCATTCTGGACGTCCTTCCGGATGAAGCTGGGGCCAGAGCGAAGCAGCCCAGGTCCTGGCGTGCTGGGGAAAGGAAGGCCTACTCTTGCACGAATTTTTGTGCATCGGGCCTCTAGTATACTATAAGCTCTTATTTCAAACCCTCATTTAGTCTTAGCTATTCAATTAAGTATATATTTAAACCCCACTATCAGTTTCAATGTCAATGTTTCTCTAGTCATTTTTGTTGTCAGAAGCTCACTGGCCAAGATAGTGCTACCTGGTAGAATTTTCTGGGATAATGAAAATGTTGTATAAATGCATGATCTAGTATGGTAGCCATTAGCCACATATACTTCTTGAGCACTTGAAATGTAGCTAGTTTGATTGAAGAATTTAATTTAATTTAATTCATTAAAATTAAAATTTAAATAGCTACATGTGGCTTGTGGCTATCATATTTGTCAGATTTCTTAGGAAGGGCTCATGGGAAAAATATCCCTTGAGTTCTTTTATGTAAATAACAGTTTGTCTGCAACTTTTATATTTGTAGGTCAGTTTTGCTGTATTTAAAATCCTTGGTTCACATTTTTTCCCTCTGAGCATCATATTTATGTTACTCCATTTTCTTCCGGCATAAAATGTTACTGTTGAAAAATCTGATAATACAATTTTTCCCTTCTAAGTCGTGTGTGCTCTTTGCCTAGATGCCTGAAAGATATTTTTTTTCATTAAAGCTCAGTAATTTTTCTAGAATATGTCTTAGTGCTTGTATAGATACTTCATCATAATCAATCACAGATGATAATTTTATTAATTGTGAATGCCACTGCATGCCATGGATTACCTAGCATTCCATTTACATTGGCAACGTGTTCAGCACTTTGTTCTAGACCAAGGATAATGAATGAATCAATCCTCAAATCCAATCTTTGAGATTTTGAGGGTCTGTTTCCTGGAACCACTTCTTGTACCAATTTCTGTATCAGTGTTTAATTAGGAGACAGAAACCATACCAATAATCAGAATAGAGAAAATTTATTATAAAACAGAGACAATAACTTCATAAATGGCATGGCCATTTTTGATATATTTTCTCAGGCACACAATATACTCTTTCAATATGTAATTTTAAATACTTTTATTTATTTATTTCAGGAAAGATTTTAGTTTTTTTTTTTTTCTCCATCTTTCAGGGATTCCCATTATCCATATGTTGGATTTTCTTTGCCTATCTTTAATATTTGTCATTTTCTCTTGACTTCTATTTTATTTTTCATCATTTCTATGAATTAATTTTTTCTTTTTTTACTCTCCATTTTAAAGGCATTACACATTATATATATCTGCAATATTTATTTTTTAAATGTTTTTTCCCTTTTATTAGTAATTCTTCTTTGAGTTCTGTTACATTACTTCTGAGTTTTTCTAATTCTGACATGCTATTTTTCCATATATTGTATTTTTTATTAATATCTCTTAGCTAATTTTGAAATAGTATGTTATAGTTTTGATTTGTCTTTGAGCATGTCTTTCAAGTGTGCTTTTATTGTCTGTAGAGATATTCTGCTCTGTTTCTTTTATTTTTTAAATAGTAAAGTTTATGGGTTTGATTTTGATACTTTTTTGTTTGTTACTTATTTTTAATGTAAATTTGGTTTTATTAAACTTTTTAAAAATATTTTTATTGATTTCAGAGAGGAAAGGACAGGGAGAGAGAGACAGAAATATCAATGATGAGAGAGTCATTGATTGGCTGTCTCTTGCACACCCCCTATTGGGGATCGAGCCTGCAATCCAGGCATGTGCCCTTGACCAGAATTGAACCCGGACCCTTCAGTCCACAGGCCGATGCTCTATCCATTGAGCCAAACCAGCTAGGGCTGGTTTTATTAAACTTTTAAAGGAGGCTTGTTTCAGATAGATTTTCTAAGTTTATAGTGCTCCCTCTTCTGTCACTTTATGTAGTATTAAAAAGTATCGTGGCTTGTTTTCTTAGATTTTCTGGCTCTATTTTCCTCCCACAGTTAGAGCCAGACTTTATTTTGCATTCATCTCTGTTGCTTCTATCCCCTCAAGTTTAATTCTACTGTAGCAGTTTCTGTGGGATTCTGTCTTGGAAGGAAGCCCCGTCGGTGGTGTTTTTTAACAGACTCATAGATACAGAACATTTAAAAATGTATTTTATTGATTTCAGAGAGGAAAGAAGAGAGAGAGAGAGAGAGAGAGAAACATCAAGGATGATGAGACAGAATCATCAATCAGCTGCCTCCTGCACACCCTCTAGTGGGGATTGAGCCCACAACCCGGGCATGTGCCCTAACCGGGAATTGAACAGTGACCTCTGGTTCATGGGTCAATCCTCAACCACTGACCCACACCAGCTGGGCTGTTGGTGGTTTTAAGACTGCTCCAGCCCCATTTAGTCCTTACTCCTGACCCGTGACACTCGTTCACTATTTTGCTGCTCTCAAATTGGCCTGCTGAACATCTAGTCAGTATCTGTTGCCTTTTCAGTCCATCAGTTGCATTGTTGCTTTTCTCTGTTTTTTTGTGTTTTTTTTCCCCCCACACAGATGGTGATAACATATAGCTCGTGTTACTGTAGATGTTTTCCCCTCACCCATTTGTATTATGGGGTTTTGGGGGATATTTATTACCTAGTTTTATTGTAAATATTGGTAATATTTGGTCTTATATCTATTTTATGTATATTTTTATATAGGGATTCAACGAAGTCTAAAACTATGCTGCCACTATCGTTCCCTTTCAAGTCTTTGATGGTGGTATTAATATGTAATTTCCTCAGGGATATGATATTGTTTTTGATTCACTATTTGGTTTGTTTCACATGGTCCTTTCCTTTATGATAAGAGAATGAATGTGGGGATTCTACCACTTGCCAAAATGTTGGTCTCCTGGAATGGGAAAAGAACCACAGCCTGGGTTCATGGACTTTAGTGGTTCATTACAAGATGAATTCTGGCCAAAGTGCATGTATCTCTGACTCTCCTAAGTTCTTATTCTCACTAGTGGATCACCGTTGCCTGTTGTGTCCCTAAGGATTAATGTTAGCTAAGAACAAGTGTCTAGGAATACATCCCAGCGTCTCAGTGCACAGTTACTCTGGCAAATGCCTTTGGTTTCTTTAAGGAGACAAAGAGGAAAGTTACAATTCATTCTTAGGACAATGCTGCAGGTTCTTTCCTCATGGGTACCTGGCCTTTTTATTCAATGGGCTCAAATGGAACTGGTTCAATTTGTGGGAATTGGGTAAGGGAATCTGACTTTACACTGAGGCAACTAAATCAGTTGCCAGATTTTTTTTTCTTGACTTTTTGGCTTCAGTCCTAGAAATCCCATGATAAATAATATAATCCTTGAGGTCAAAACATTTGGATTATGACTGTATTTTTGCTGCTTATAGGGGAACCAGTTAGTGCTGCCACTAGACATCTGCCACTCCAGAATATATTATTACCACTATACCCAGAGAGCCTATTTCAATATCAGCATCACCTATGTAGGGCAGGCCCTATAGTGTTTTAAGGGATATTGGTGCTTTAACCAAGTGTATTTCTCTGCCTTAATTAAAGGAACATTCTTTGGACCCTCTTTGAGAACATAGTTAGATGATGAACGAACAGGTCATAAATAATAATTCCATGTCAACATTATTATCTCCCATAGTCTTTGGGTTTTTCCCCTCCTCTTCTACATTTTGACATTTCAATCTCACTTTGGATAGGCCTCTGTTGAAACCAGATTTAAGTTCATCAATGGAGTAAACAGATGCATTGCTTTTAATTAGATCACTGAATTAAAGATCTCTAATAAATGTTTTGATAATTTCTTCTTGTTGACATAGTCCTTCCCCCATCTGAATCCATTATCACACATATTTCCCAGATTTCTATAGATGTAAATAAGCATGAAATTGTAACTATTTTAGTAGATAAACTCTTCACTTCTCTCCCTGATTTGACTTTTTTTATAGACCAAGAGATAATGAAGTGTTGTGGAATATGAAGTTAACTGGTGTCACCTTGCAGGTAAGGTAAGTGCAGGGTCTCTATGCAAGTCAGAGCCAGCTTTTTGAGATGAGGAGGAAGGACTGCTTCTTCTGACAAGTGAGGCGCAGTGGATAATGGGGGCTCCAAGGACTCATATTTATCTGAATTTTCCCTAATGTTCTCATCTCAGTTTTCAGGGTTTTACTCCTTCTTATCAAAATCTACCTTGATCATAAAAGACCTGGTGAGGTTGTGAATTCAATGTAATTTGTAATTCAAAACTCTCATGATCAGCCTTGGCATCTTACTTTTGGGCATGTAATCCCATTGGCTTTAAGGGATTAGAGATTGTTTGATGGTGGTTATAGACATTTTCCAATCCTCTAATTTTGCCTAGAGCATATAATTTAAATAAATGTAAAGGCATGAGCTTACGCCTCCTTTCTTTAAGCTTTCCAGGGCTTCCGAAGTGTCCAGCTTTCCCTATAGTCCTTGTCTGCACCATTTTTATCTTACAAATCTACCAAAACGCTTGCCTTCAATGGGCACCTAATGTAAGCCTCTGAAAAATGTGATAATTTCAATAACTTTATTGTAACTATACCACGGACTGCCAGTTCCCATTTTTCAGTGATAACAGAATCATCTCTGCCTTGAAATCCATCCAAATCAGACAACCACTCCCAAATCCTGGTTGTTGAACGTCTGTTGTCTATAACCACGTCCAGTTTCACAAATTACATTAAGTCAGGGCTCAGTAATACCCATGAGCTAGAAAATACCCTAGGCATTTTAAACATGAAATAATTTTATAGAGGAAATTGGGTGCTTTAAAAAATGATTGAAAATGATTTTAATGATACTCATAAAGGTGTTAACCAGACCTGAGTCTGGTCATCATGGCCCCCACCTACTTTTTTGAGACTCATGTTTTCATAAGCTTGCTTGTTAGCAGGAAGAGCAGCAGGAGGATAGCCTCTGTTCTATGTTGGTCTTCCAAAACTTCTGTGAGTGTATTAATTGGCTGAACCTAATTTGTATCTAGAACTCTAGCTGCCAGAAAGTCTAGGAGATTTATTTTTTAATGTTCTAGGCTCTTTGAGGAGGTGAGAATGGATGCTATCCAGTATGTTAAAAAACGAAAGTTTTTTTTTTTTTTTGCTTATGTTTTTGTTGCTTCATGCAAAATGGGAGATTAACTGTAGTGAGGTGAAGAGTTCATGGGAATGAGTCTATAAACAGCAAAGACAGTACTTTTTTTCAAGAAGTTTGTATATGAAGAAAAACGACAAGATGATAATTTGTGGGAGAATTCAGAGGAAAGGGACAGTTTAATTCAGATGTAAAGAAATTTAAGCATTGTTATATAGGTCAAGTGGGAGGAAAGAGTAGAGGATTTAAAATAGGACATCAGGGGCAATTGATGGAAGAAGGCCTGGGGAAGATGGGAAGGTAGGAATCAAGGTTGCAGACATCAGGGTTGGCCCCAAACAAAGAAGTAAGAGGAGCAGTTTTGTTCTAGGATCTTGAACATCAAAAGATCATATACATGCGAGGACCTTACCAGATGTGAGAAATAGGGGAGCGTGACCATAGGTGAACATGTGCCTGTGTCAGTCATTCAAGAGCAGTTTGTGTAAAATAGATGACCAGATGTTCATGTAGTTTCAGTTTTTCAAAGGAAGGACTTAGTTTGGGGCATCTAACCTTTCAAATACTTTAAACTGCTTGTTGTCAGGTATTTACTTAGGACAGATAAAAACCCAACCTGTATTGTGTAACATATGGACACTGTCCCACAACTACCTTGAAATCAGCATTCTTCCCCCTTGGAAATGTGTGAAACTGACCAACACTAGAACAATGGGCCAGTCAGGATTCAAAACTGCTCTATGCAAGCCTGGTTCTTACACAGATCTCCATTTCTGCAGATCTCCATTTAGCTGTGGTTGATGTGGTCCTTCTCAAGCATCTGAAAAATAAGTTAGCTTCGGTTGAAAAGAATAACATACCAGTGAGGTTATATCCACTGTAAAAATGTCTACCCTTAGGAGTGAATATGATAACAACAGAAATTTTGAGCTAGGTTATGCAAAAGACTCAGAGTGGGTGCTTAGGGCAGAGTGCAACCTGCCTTCACATCTGTCTTTTGCTGGGCTGGCTAGGTTTGAAACCTCTGGGCAGGGCTTTTGTGTGTCAGGGAAAGTGAAAAGCAAAGTGAATTCTGTCACTCTAGTGGATGCTGAGCAGATGCTTGAGTGAAGTGGTTACTTGGAGGGATCTTTCCAAGGGAAAGTAAAAGGATTTCCTTGTTCCTCTTCTTTGGTCAGCCTTGGGGTGAAGAGATCACTTGGGTAGGCCCTAAACTTGTCCCATATAATCGCATCCTCACCTTCCTACACATCCATCAACCATCCAATTAAGAGTGGTGTGTCCGCCCTAACTGGTTTGGCTCAGTGGATAGAGTGTTGACCTGTGGACTGAAAGGTCCTGGGTTTGATTCTGGTCAAAGGCATGTACCTTGTTGTGAGCTTGATCCCTGGTAGGGGGTGTACAGGAGGCAACTGATTGGTGTTTCTCTCTAATCCGTGTTTCTAACTCTCTATCCCGCTCCTTTCCTCTCTGTAAAATCAATAAAAAAAGAGTGGTCTGTCCAATTACATTGCAAATGTAATGCAAATGTTTTCTCAAGACAGTCCCTGAGCAATCCTTTTCTACCAGCAGTAGCCCCAAGCCCTTCTTATAGAGATAGTCTGGGGCCACTACAGTCTTTGATCACATAGGCTTGCTCCAATGATAAATTATATTATAAAAACAAAGTTGAAAAACACTTTCCTGCAATGTGTTAAAATTTTTGTCTGTGATTCTCCTTTCTCCCTGATACATTTCCTACAGGCTGATGCCTTTCACTGCCCCAGTTTGCCAAGATCTCTGATTTCTTACCCCCCCAAATCGAGGGTCCTTTTTAAAGACGAGTCCCACCTGTGTCAGTTTTTCTGAGGGCTCTGCAAGGTGACTGGCTAGCAAATTTAATTAACTAATGCACAACAAAATTCCATTGGCTTCATGTATCACTCTTTGAGGATAACATTTGCATTTTAAATGAAGCTTCTTAGACTGTCAAGTTCAGCATGTGGCTTATAGATCATCAGGACAAATGCACTGATTTCACAGAGGAGGCGGCTGAGGCTTGGAGGCCTCACAGAACTTACAGGGGATCTCAGGGCTAGTAAGGGGCAGAGCAAGACTGGAACTGGTTTGGGGTATAGCGTACCTTGCACCATTGCACACAGATCTGATGACATGGTTAGTCAATGAGAGAATTTTTAGGTACTAAAAAGAAAAATATTCTAACTTATATATTTATTTAATATTCAACATACATTTTCATACAAAGGTATCACTTCTTACCTAGTATTTCTATTCTCACCAGTATTTATCTCTGTGCTAAGGAGAGGGGACTATAATTACTTCTTACTTGTGTGTCTCCCCAACTGGACTCTGAGTCCCCAAGGACAGGGATTGGGCTTTATTTGTCTTTGTATCCCAGAACGCAGGCCAAGGGCGTACACAGTGGGCATTCACTAGATGTTGCTGAAAGAATGAATGAACAATGTATGATGGCCAGGAACAGGGCGAGGACCTTAGGCGTCACATGTTCCTGGTTCTGAACAAAGTTGTTCTATTGATGAGGCATCCTTTCTAACATTCTTCAAGTCAGACCAGACAATCACCTTCCCCCTCCATTTCCTCTGAAGGCTGCTGGCTTTAAGTAATGTTTACTTTTGTGCCATTTGACTGTCATATACTGAGGTTAACCTCTCTAGTTTCTTCCACTCACTCCATAAGGCTTCTTTTCCTTGTACGGTTATCATCTTCCTTTTGCTAGATTGAGAAATGACATACTTAACAAATACCAGATTAATCTGTTCTGATTTTTTTCTCAGCTAGGGATAAAAAAAGAGCCTTTTGAAGAGCCTTCAAATCAACAGTAATTTCAAATTTTCACAACATAAAGAGGCAGAGTGCAAAGTGAATCTGACACTTGGAAAAATGCTGTATGCCTCCCAGTAGACGGAGGAACATGCTTCCACCTCATGAATGCTGGTTTCGTAAGTGTTCCACAAATACCGATGTCAGGGCCGGGAAGTAATTAACATTAACCTGTTGAGAAAGTGTTTCTTTTCTACGTGGTTGATTTCCAGTGGGAAGACTAATTAAATATTAAAGACCATGTGTGGGATGTGTTTTATAATTACAGTTTCTAGCTGTATTTACGAATGGTGTGTCTATGTGCAGAGTAATATGTTATCAATCCTTTTTATTCCCATTCAGAATAATAGATTTTTTTTTTCAGTCTGCAACTTCTTGGCCTAAGCCTTTAATTACCCTTCACAGTTGCCCTCTATGATTACAAAGGCTACTGTTCTGTGTTTTCATGCCTTTCTGTTTTCTGTCTCCAATCGTCTTGAGTGATTTCTGTCAATTCATATTACTTAAGTTATTTATAGAATAAACTCATTTTGTATGATCAATATGACCCACCTCAGGTTAGTTGAGTGCTTAGATCTTGGGGTTTGGGTAAAGTTACATCATGAAAATGCTTACATAATTTGAGTGTTATCTGGGGCATCCTTGCCCCTTAACATCTTAAAATTAACCTGAATCACATTCTACACCCCATGGGAAAGTCTAATGCCCTCCCCAGCATTTGTGAAATTTTGATGCACCTTAATTTTTTATAGTCATTTCTGAATCCTGTCTTATATTTTTACTCAATTCTCATTTGCCATTTTGCCTTTCTGTGGCTGATCATTTCTCTGCTTCACTTTTGCTCTCAACCCCAAAGGATTCAAACACTTTCTTTCTGCATACATGCATATAAATACTCATATATAATAATACATACATACATGTGTACATATACATGTGTATCTATACATACCAGTATACACATGTGTGTATATAAATTTTATTTATTTTTAAATCACCAAAGCCTTCTGTGTATGTGGCAAACTAAAATTTGGTAAGGCTAAAGGGAGATATAGCAATATAGATAGATTAAAAGAAAACTTAGACCTGTTCTTAAAAGTTTTTCTTCTAGTCCCCCATCTGCTTGCCCATTGCTTCTCTTCTCTATCCCCTCTCTCTTTCCTCTGCCCTCTTCCTCTCAGGAACAAAAAGGCTTTCTGAAATTCTTCTCAATGTTTATGCAGAGCAATATAAACCTCTCACCTATTCCAAACCCCTACACACCCTGGATTTTTTTTTGTAAATGCAAGAACTCTGTCAAAGCAAAAAAATCACTGCATGTAGGAGCCCACACCACTGCATTCTTTGACAGTCCTCATTTGTGCTGGGGGATGGGTTTATACTTGGCTTGGGCTCTTTCATCACACTTTCTTTTCAAGCACAAACCATCAGATGCTTTCAGATCTTTCTAACCACTCAAGAGCACGTGAACAAGGCAGTTCTTTTTTTTCTTTCTTTTGTTTTGATGTATTTATATTTTGCGGTAAAAATACATCACACTTTCGGTGATTTTTAAATTAATGACCTTAAGAAACAATTGAAAAGGAAAATTTCAGAAGCATCCTTGCTGACTTTGCTGAATATTTATATGAGTTAAGTGGTTTCAAGCAGGATTGTTTCTGATGCAAAGAACCTTGATTTGTTTTTAGTTTATAAGATGCTGTGACTTTCATGGGTATGTTGACAGAGGTTTAGACTTGCTGTGTTTCAAAAGGGAGAAATAACTTGGAATAGAACATTTACCTTCTATGAAGAAAATGTTTCAAAATTATATAAAATTTGCTAATTAAAACAAAACAAAACACTCCCTCCTTTTCTTCCCCTCAAACCAAGGAGGGGATTAATTTAACAATGGTTTAGATACCCCACTTCCCTTCAAGGCAGAATACTCAGCAGCTACACACTTGAGGACTTACCCAGGTGATCAATACCTGCAAGAAGGACGGTCACTCCTTAGACTTGATCATCCCCAGTTACAAGACTCAAGCACACCAAAGTCAAGGCCCCCTTGACAAAGTTCAATGTCAGATGAAAAGCTTCTAAATCTTTTTTAAAAAAATGTTTTATTAATTTTTTACAGAGAGGAAGGGAGAGGGATAGAGAGTTAGAAACATCGATGAGAGAGAAACATCGATCAGCTGCCTCCTGCACACCTCCTACTGGGGATGTGCCCGCAACCAAGGTACATGCCCTTGACTGGAATCGAACCTGGGACCTTTCAGTCCACAGGCCGTTGCTCTATCCACTGAGCCAAACCAGTTAGGGTGCTTCTAAATCTTTTTGTCCAGTGCATTGGACCAGGCATGATGGCTTTTATGATAAGAGCTTTCCTAACTTTTGGTTCATTGAATACTTTAGGAAAATAAGAATGCAAACTGGAGTTTTCCAAGTGTTTACAGGTGAATACACGTGTTAGGCACTTGCTAATGAGGCAAATACTCTTTAAGGAGAAACCATGTGTAGACACGGGTGATGTTGACCCCTCCATCAAGATATAAGAAGTGCACTGTTCATGAACAGCAGACCCTATGCAGTTTTAGGGGCGGAAGGAATTCAATCACACAGAGGTAACTTATTTGATCATCCATGTAACATATTTTTATTGAGATCTGCCTGCCAGGTACTGTGATTCAAAGGGGACACAAATCCCACAGATGTATTAGTCAGGATTCTTGGTGGCAAGTATAAGAATGTAACTCCAATGTCTTAAGCTCAAAAGGAAATTTATTGCCTTATATGATGGGAAAGGCAGAATGTGCTTACTTTCCATATACTAGATCCAGGGGGCTAATATGTCACTCGGGTTTTATTTCCATATTCTGATTGTGCTTCCTTCTCTAGGGTCAGCTTAACTGCATGGAATTGCTCTCTTCGGGCAATGGGAATGACGACTGTTGGTGGTCCAAGGCCTCTGTCATTATAGCATTCAATAAAAAATAAAAAAAGAGGGACCTTCTCTTTCCAGGATCCATATATTAATATCATGGAAAGACTCTGTTCAATAACATGCCTATATTTAGAGCAGTCACTGTTGTCAAGAGGATATGGTCCCAGTATTTGCCTGGGTCACATGCCACGCCTGCTGCAAGCAGGTAGACAGGGTGCTGTGGTGAATAGTATTAGTAGAACCACATGGGATGGAGTGGCAGTTCCCTAATGAAAAGAATGGTCCTGGGAAGACAAATATAACTGATGTTCATAATAAGAGACTTATTAATGCCTTCCTCAAGAAACTCTGAGTGTAGTGAAGGAGGTGGACAGGCAAACAACTGCAATACATAGATGAATGCTACTATGGTGCAGATAAGCACAGAGCCTATGTGAACTCAGAGTAGGGACCTGTAAGTCACATTGGGACAGGGATGAGTGATGGTTTCCTGGATAGTACACCCCTTGGTTGAGTATTCCTGGGCAAATAAATAGGGGTTGTCAGGTGTCAAGTAGAGTGCAGAATAGATAGCTTGGAAGCAGAAGAAGCACCAATAAAAGATGACAGAGATACAATAATATTTGCTAAATGAATAGAGGAATGATTTGCCTAGAATTGCTATTTCTAAGGTTATTTGTGATATACTATTTACCAAATTCAGTGAACACCTTCAAGTCTTATTTCTTTGCTGGTATTAATGCTTTAATCCATGGCTTTTCCTGCCTACCTGGTTCTCTTCCTAATTCGTTTGCTCAAAGAATTGCTCAGGTCAAAAACTTTGTAGTTAAAGAAGGCTCTTATCTCTTGCCTTTTTAAAAATTATGGTTTTTATTAATTTTAGAGAGGAAGGGAGAGAGAGAAAGAGAAACATCAATTCAATGCTGCCTTCTACATGCCCCCCACTGGGCATCGAGCCTGCAACTCGGACATGTGCCTTAGCTGGGAATTGAACCAGTGACCTCTCAGTGCATAGAAAGACACTCAACCAACGGAGCCACACTGGCCAGGTCAAGGCGCTTCTCTTTTCTTCACAGTACCAAGTCCTGTGGGCACCAGCTTCAAAATATACTCTGAATTTGATCACTTCTCAACACTTCCTCTTCTGTTACTGCCCCAGGGCTTCCTTATGCCTCATGGGGACCAGTGAAGGAGCCCTGCATCTGGCCTTCCCTTTTCCCCTATTGCCTCTCTACTGCCATTTTCCCACAAGGTAGGCAGAATACTGTTTTAAAAATGTAAATCAAGTGATGTTCCTACAGAAAATGAAATGTGCTAACAGTTTGATAATCTAGGGGAAAAATATCCCAGAAAGAGAAAATAGCAAGAACAAAGGCCATGTGTTGGGAGAATATTTGGAGTGTTTGAGTAGCAGAGGAGAGGTCAGAGGACTGTTTTGCATGGGCCAGGGGATTATGGTTGGATGGGGTCTGTGAGGCCTTGCAAATTTCTTCTTTCTCGCCCTCCCTTCCCTATTCCCAGCTTGCTCTCCAGCTTCTGACTCTTTCAGGGTGTGAGCAGGGAGGGGAGGAGAGATAAAGGTCACGAAAGCCTTATTTGAATTGGTTGTAACATAGGCTGGCGTCATGCTCTTGGGCCTGAGAGGTGTTTAGAGCTGTCCCTTTTCCAGTGGAGTGCTTTCCCAGGGCCCTTCTGGAGGTACCCAGTCAGGCTCTCCAACAGTAACTGCAATGCATACTTTCCTTGGGCTTCACCGTTCTCCTTTCTGCAGACCCTGCCTCACACTTGTTGGAGTTCTCTCACCCAGGAGGTTCAAATGGACAGAATGTAAGAGGCCTGCAGCTCAGCTCTCTCTTCAGCATCGCCATGTCTGTTCACTGAGAAATACTCACCCCTGGTCCCATCAGACTAAGGGTAGGACTTTCCCCAACTCTGCAGCCTTTGGACTCCACCATCAAAGTTCCCATTGCTTCTAGATTTCCCAACTGGAGTCAGAGTACAGGCCAGAGTTGTATCTGCCAACACACTGCTCTCACCATGTCACCCAATGAAAGCCCCCTCCATCTGACTAGAAATGAAGGAGATATATTCCCTCCATTACCAATCTCCATCTTTCACCAACTCACCCACACACTTTTTTAGGAAGGTGTAGCAACTCCAAGCACTGCTCAAACAGGTCTAGATTATACACTCCAATTAGAAAAGGAGAAGGCTGTCAATTTTAAAGGCACTGAGTATACTTTCTACTTCCAGCTTCAAGGTCAGAAAGAACCACTTATCCACTTAATGTGGACATGAGATGGTGACAGCTTCTTCCTTAAATAGATGAAAAGGATGATGCTGGGAAAAGAATGCTGACCTTAATTTAAGAAAGGTGCTGTTAAAATAATGAGTCAGTATTTCAAATGACACATCGAAGGAGATGTCCTAGCCAGTCATACATATTTTGTTCCTAAGAGTGACATCTTTCACATAGACCAGTGGTCGGCAAACTCATTAGTCAACAGAGCCAAATATCAACAGTACAACGATTGAAATTTCTTTTGAGAGCCAAATTTTTTAAACTTAAACTTCTTCTAATGCCATTTCTTCAAAATAGACTCGCCCAGGCCGTGGTATTTTATGGAAGAGCCACACTCAAGGGTCCAAAGAGCCGCATGTGGCTCGCGAGCTGCAGTTTGCCGGTCACGGACATAGACCAACAGAAAGTAGGAGACGCAAGAATGGAGAGGTTCGGAGAGAAACCAAGATGGCGGCATAGGTAAACATCTATACTGCTGCCTCGCACAACAATTTCAAAACTGCAACTGGAAGACAGAGTGGACATCGTCCAGAACCACCGGAAAGCGGGCTGAGTGGAAATTCTACAACTAGAAGGAAAGATAAAAGGACACTGAGACCCAGAGGAGCTATGGAGGACAGGTGCGGAGACCCGCGTATGCGGAAAGGGCGGGCAGCTGAATACGCGGCTGGCTTACTCGCGGCGCTCGGAGAGGGCGGGCAGCAAGCGCAGCTAGCTTTCTCATTAGGGAGGAAAACAAAACCTCCCGACTGCACTGAAATCCACTTCCGGGTGAGACTTTGAATACCCAGACTCATTCGGGGAGATACTGGACTGTCTGGCAGTGGGCGAAACTCAGGGCAGCCTTCTCTCTCTTTTTTTTTTATAATATATTTTATTGATTTTTTACAGAGAGGAAGAGAGAGGGATAGAGAGTTAGAAACATTGATGAGAGAGAAACATCGATCAGCTGCCTCTTGCACACCCCCTACTGGGGATGTGCCCTCAACCAAGGTTCATGCCCTTGACTGGAATCGAACCTGGGACCCTTGAGTCTGCAGGCCGACACTCTATCCACTGAGCCAAACTGGTTTCGGCAGGGCAGCCTTCTCTTAGAGGTGCGTGCAGCCATTGCCGTGGGACACTAAGACACAAAGGCCTCATAGGGTGGGGCTGACGGGAAACCAAGGCTGTCTGTTCAGCCCTGAGACTCTGCCCCATCCAAGCTGAGCACAGAAGCTCTCCCAGTGGGGACACAGCTGATCCTCACAGCCAACTGGCCTGGAGGTCAACTCCCCCCCAG
Organism: Eptesicus fuscus; assembly: GCF_027574615.1. Classification (NCBI taxonomy): domain Eukaryota; kingdom Metazoa; phylum Chordata; class Mammalia; order Chiroptera; family Vespertilionidae; genus Eptesicus; species Eptesicus fuscus. The sequence continues at coordinate 42,940,518 of NC_072481.1, read as the reverse complement.
TGATACTAACAACAATCTAGGCTTAACTACAACAAGACTGCACACACAGCCCACAAAGGGGCACACCAAGAGTGTCCACGTCAGGTAACTGGGGAGGCTGAGCCACTGGGCCCTGCTAGGACACCTAGCACACAAAGCCACTCCATCAACTCAGGGAAGCAGCCAAAATGCGGAGACAAAGAGGCAGGCCACAAATGAAGGAAATGGAGGAAAGTAAATGAATGGATATAGAGTTCAAAACCACGGTTATAAGGTTTTTCAAGAATTTCCTAGAAAAGGCCGATAAATTTAATGAGACCCTCAAAGATATGAAAAACGATCAACTAGAAATTAAGCATACACTGACTGAAATAAAAAATATTATACAGAAACATAAAAGCAGACTAGAGGATTGCAAGAACCAAGTCAAAGATTTGAAATACAAAGAAGCAAAAAACACTCAACTGGAAAAGCAAAAAAAAAAAAAAAAAAAAGAATCCAAAAAGTTGAAGATAGTGTAAGAAGCCTCTGGGACAACTTCAAGCGTACCAACATCAGAATTATGGAGGTCCCAGAAGAAGAGAGAGAGCAAGATACTGAAAACCTATTTGAAGAAATAGTGACCAAAAACTTCCCCCACCTGGTGAAAGAAATAGACTTACAAGTCCAGGAAGCACACAGAACCCCAAACAAAAGGAATCCGAAGAGGACCACACCAAGACACATCATAATTAAAATGCCAAGAGCAAAAGACAAAGAGAGAATATTAAAAGCAGTAAGAGAAAAACAGTTAGTTACCTACAAGGGAGCACCCATACGATTGTCAGCTGATTTCTCAACAGAAACTATGCAGGCCAGACGGGAGTGGCAAGAAATAGTAAAAGTGATGAATAGGAAGAACCTACAACCAAGATTACTCTACCCAGCAAAGCTATCATTCAGAATTGAAGTTAGATAAAGAGCTTCACAGATAAGAAAAAGCTAAAGGAGTTCATCACCACCAAACCAGAATTATATGAAATGTTGAAAGGTATTCTTTAAGAAGAGGAAGAAGAAGAAAAAGATAAAGATAAAAATTATGAACAACAAATACGTATCTATCAACAAGTGAATCTAAAAACCAAGGGAATAAAAAATCTGATGAACAGAATAAACTGGTGAATATAATAGAATCAGGGACATAGAAAGGGAGTGGACTGACAATTCTGGGGGAAAAGGGAAGTGGGGGGTGCGGGAAGAGACTGGACAAAAAGCGTACACCTATAGATGAGGACAGTGAGGGGGAGGTAAGGGCAGAGGGTGGGGTAGCAACCTGGTGGAGGGAACTATGTGGGAAAAAAGAGGAACAATTGTAATAATCTGAACAATAAAGATTTATTAAATTAAAAAAAAAAAGAATGGAGAGGTTCCATTGCTCATGATTACCTCTAGAACTTTCATACCCACCAGGGAAATGTCTTTATCAGAAAAGCGTTAGCTGGATGAATAGTAAAGGTTACTTGGGCAGTAATAGTTGTTGCTGTTTTCCTTCCCTGTATGGATAAAAAGCATTTATTTACTCAACAAATATTATTTTGAGCAGCCCCATGTGTTAGCAAAGAAGATGCTACCAAGGGGCTTATCATCCTGTAGTAGATAGAAAAGAATGCTGATTTGGGTGTTACCTGGCTATTTGAATTACACAAACAAGATGCTTAAAGAAATCTATAGCATTATCTATAATATTTCTCAGATAAATTTTCTCTGAGAAACAATGATTTTGTATTTTACTACTTAATCGACAGGCTGCCAGACATTCTGAATTTAAAAGGCAGTGGAAAATGGAAGAAGGAATAGAAAGAAATGAATAGAAATCATTAGGAACAAATATTAGATTTAGTAATAACACCATAAATTATAATTGTAGTAATCATTTTTATAAGTAACGTTTATTGAGCACTTATTATGTTAGACCCTATGCCAAGCACTTTCATCTGTTATATTATTCAGTTCTCATAACAATACTTTTAAATAAGTATATAATTATCCCCATTTTATAGATATGGAATTTGAGGCACAGCTAGTAGGTGACAGAACCAGATTTGAAAATGTCAGTCTTACTGTGAAAAGACTAGTCAGCCTGCATTAGTGTGACTGTAAAGGACCTTACGAGGTGCTGCTCTACCGAATGGGACGGATTATCATGGCGTGGGGGTTTCCATAGTAACGCAGACCCAGTGTCTTTGGGGTACCTGCAGTGTGCAAAACAATTTGACTTCAGTGAGCATAGTATCTAAATGTTCCAATTCAGGACTAACCCATATTTATTACAAAAAGATATTCTCCCCGAGTCCCAGGTTCCCTTTAAACATTAAGATGTAGTGGCTTTCAGAGGGGAGTTTCCTGTAGTGCTGTTTCCTAGTGGATTTCAGTAAATTCAATTCCACAGCTCAATCAATGAATAATGGTACATGTAAGTGTTCTGGTTTTAATAATATAACACATTTCACATTTATCCACACAGTAACAATGTAATGTGTTAATGTAAATAAAATTGCTTTTGATATTCAGGAATAAAAAAAAAGAAAGAAAATGCCAGTCTTGTCTTAGCCACTGCTTCCTGCCATCTGGGATGTAATGCACTACACAGATTCCTTCCGTCATTTCTCCGCTGGACTCAGGGTAACTGAGCCTGTAACAAGGGCCTGTCCTCAGGGGGTTACTGCACGTAGCCCATAGTTTCTCGGGCTTCTGACCCTCAGCTCCGTTTTGTGATTTGTCTTTGTGTGTAAATAGAAAGGATCTATACTAGATTTTCTCCTGGAACATATTTATCCCACTAATATTCTCACCCTTGCCTGCTTTGTGTTTGAAAATCAGTGATATCCTATGGTCAGCTTTCATCTTACTTGCCTTAAATGAAATCATACTGAAAGAAGTAAGGTCCTTGGAAGCGATGAACTTCACGAAATTGTCCAGGCATCTGGGAATATCAGAGCCTTCATGGCGTCTTCTCCTTGGCCGTGGGCTATGTGAGCCCCAGACGCATGGCACCCTTCACCAGGAAGCCTCTCCCTTCCCCAGCAGCACCGAGACCCTCTCCTAGAATGCCTCCTTGCCTCCCACAGCTGCTCTGTTAGTGATTTTGAACCCTTCTCTTTCAGAATCAGAAAGAAACTCATGGTCCCAAGGTGAAGAGCTGAGAACCCCCTGCCGTGCACTTGACAGTGTGAAGTCGAATTTTAGCCATCTCTGCTAGAGAAGAACAGACCTCATGCTGAGGGTCGCCCAAGTTGAGCTGGCTCTCTGGAAAACAACTGGATATCGTATTGGTCTTTATTACAGTTTCCGCAGATGTAAAAAAAAAAAAAGTTGTTTATAAAACAAAAGCCACATACAATTTGGTATGGTAACATTTTTTAGAGTTTTGTTTTGCACAGCGGAAACCAGGGCTGATGTGGTCATGGAGGAACTGGAGCCAGCTCTGTTACCCCAAAGCACCTCTCCTAAAACATGCGTCTGAGTGAGCCAGGCCGGGCCTTGCCAGGAACAGCCGGTATTGTTTGGCTCTTTGGAAAGACTTCTGGGACAAATGCTCCAAAGGACCTCAGCAAAGCCCCGCACCATACAACAATGTGCCCACGGCACACCCAGCGCTCACATTTCCAGGAGTGGAGGAAAACCTCCCAGGCCCCCTCCTTTCTTCCAATCCAGTGAGAGTTAACCGCGCTCATTGGGTCATTGCTTCCTGGAGGATACGGTGGTATTCGTGGTTCTCGCCTTTCCTCTCTAGCACTGACACCCTGGGCCAGTGGAGATGCCTCTCTTGTTTGCAGTTCTTCAGTTCTCAGTCAGTGAAAGACGCCAAACGAAACATCCAAGTTTCCGGATATTTCGAGCCAGATCGTGTGAAAACTAAAGAAAATCCGTGTTTGCTGGCTTTGAGAACAGGAGCAACAAACTACTTTGTAAGCACAAAGGAAGTGAGTTACCCAAAGGGCCAGAATCATGGTGAGAAAGTGAAGTGTGTAGGATTTGATTAAGATTTGGGCTTCGGGAGACCTTCTATTGGCTGTGTCTTCATTACCCATATGACTGGGATAATTTATCGTCCCTCTTCCTGCCATTCTGTAGTGAAAAGTTAAATTTGGGGAGAAAGACTTCTTATATTTTGGAAGCTACTGTATTAAAGACACTATTTGGATAGCTTTTATACACATGTTTTCCTAGGAAAGTGAAAAATGAATACTTCATTTGTGTGATTCATTCAGTGGCATAGTGACTCAGGGCTGGACAGATGCAGACCAGGCTTCTACCCTCAGGAGCTTACATGTGGTAAGTGTGGGGAGATAGATAATAAATTCATAAACTCAGAAATAGATCATGTAATTTCTAAAAGTGATAATATTTTAAAGAAAAATAAACAGGGTAAGGAGATGGAAAATGAATAGGCGAAGTGGTCAGAAAAGACCCCTTGGAAAAGAAGCTATTTGAGCAGAGGCCTGTGGCCTGGAAGGAGTGATCCATGCACTGTTCCAGAGGAAGGGCGTTCCAGGCAAGGCTGGTGGCTGAGGCTGAGTACAGGAGGGAAGTGAGTGGCAGCTGAGATTGGAAAGGTAGGCAGAGGCCAGGGCATGTAGGTTCCTGTTTGCTACTATACTATATAATAAAAGGCTAATATGCAAATCGACTGAATGGTGGAAGGACCAGTCACTATGATGCGCACTGACCACCAAGGGGCAGATGCTCAACGCAGGATCTGCCCCTTGGTGGTCAGTGTGCTCCCACATGGGGAGTGCCACTCAGCCAGAAGCCGGGTTCTTGGCTGGCCAGCTCAGCGGAGGTGGCAGGAGCCTCTCCCGCCTCTGTGGCAGCACTAAGGACCCCTCGGGGGATGTCCACCTGCAGGCTAAGCTGGGGGAGCAGGCCAAAGCCGGCAGGTGGACATCCCCCCAGGGATCCCGGATGGCAAAAGGGTGGAGGCTGGGTTGAGGGGACCCCCCCCCCCACCACCAGTGCACAAATGTCGTGCACTGGGCCTCTAGTAAGGAATAAAGATTATATTCTAAGTGTTATGGGAAGTCTTTGATTGCTTTGTTTACTATCTCCACCTATTTCCCAAAAGAGATAGAAAGGATTTCATCCATTTATTCGATAGTTATTTATTGAGCTCAGACTATATATCAGGTTGGGTCCTGTGCTTAAAAAGTTGTGAACCCTGTTATCAAATGAGGGGATAAGAAACTAACATGAACAACCAGAACCAAAAAAAAAAAAAAAAGGACAATGAAGAAAGGCCCAGAAGAGAGGGAATGATGCTAATATGTAATAAGAACACAAACTGCAAATATTAATGCTGATTAATTAATACCAATGCTGTGCACTAGGTACGATTCATATATGTTTTTCACAACGAATCAATGTCTTATGTATTATTATTGCTATTCCCTGTAAAGGAGGAAGCCGATGTCAGAAAAGCAAAGTACCAATACCATAGGCCAGGGGTGAGTAAGATGAGAAGTCAGGATTTGAATCCAGGTTTGTCTGATTCTAAAGCACCAGGTTTACCTACTCAGAGGAAGGAGCTACCGTGGCAAACAGAGCTTGGGTAAGTCAATGCTCATAACTGCTGTTTCTAGAAATAAGATACTTTATCTACCAGATTTGAGTCAGACTGGTTTCAGACATATATTCCACAGGAAAATAAGTATGATACTGTTAGGACGGGTATTAAGATCTTTATAAACAATTCCAAAACACTGTAAGGAGAACAGCCCACAGATGATTTTCCATTTATACAGTATATTATAATCTGTAGTAAGTGTTCTACTTGTTTGTTCCTCATTTATTCCTGTCTCCTTGACTGCATCGTAGTGGCCATAAGAGCAAAACCCATGTCTGTCTGTTTAGCATTGTGTCTCCAGAGCCTAGCACGGCGCCTAGAACGCAGCCGGCGCTCAATTAATATCAGCTGAATGAATGAATTAATTAAACTTCATTTTATTTCCTTCCAAGGCCATGTACTGCTCCAGACAGCATGCAGAGATGGCAGAGAGTATAATAAACATCAGAGGTATTTTACAATTCAAGGCTGACCCACACTGACCCTTTCTTTAATTAAATCTTTCACTTGTGAATGAATCATTTCTTCCATTAATTAAAATGGGACACACATATGTCTCTGTAAAGTATGTGTCAAAAGCAAGCATTCCACCTAAAATATACAGGAGGCACTGACCACCGTGTTGAGTCATCCATCATAATCCGCAAAAGAGATCGGCTTTGGAATTAGAACGAGCACAATCGTCTCTTATGACCTCAAAACTATTAGCTGCAGGTTCTCAACCAATCTGTCAGTCCCCGTGTTAATCTAAGGAACCAGGCATAGTGTGAAGCCGTAGAGAAACGTTTATTTTGGAGGGCAGAGCATGCGGCCGGCACCCCAGGAATGCCAGCGTCTTTAATCACTGCTTGGAGCCCATGCTCCTTGGAGACTTGTCTGTTCGCGGTGAGAGCTGGAAGGCAGCCGAGACTGCACAGTCCCAAGCCTCAACGCTTGCTCCTCTGGAAGCCAAAATGATCGTGGCAAGGAAGAGGATGTTGCTGTTGAAGTGGCTAAAGCTAGTCTGTGCTTCCATTCACCCTAGTCTCCCCCCCGAGAAGAATCAGATGCAAAAATCTATTTGCAATCTTTAGCTGGAGAAAACAGTGAGCACAGCCAGCCATTGTTCAAAATATTTTGCCTCAGAGTCAACTCTGCACTACCCAACCTCAGAGGCCTCGATTAAACACCTTAACATGTTTAACAATCACCACTGGGGATTCTCTAGGCAAGATGAAAAGGTGGGAGGGATAAAGCATTGAGTGGTTTAAAAGTGCCTGAGGTTCTCTAAAACAAGATTTCAATATCCTGCAAGATTTCAAATGCAGCAATTTTTTTTTTTTTGACAGTAAAAGTATCAGTAGTTGCCAGAGGGAGAGATGAATAGGTAAAGCACAGACCACTTTTAGGGCAGTGAAACTACTCTGTACGATACTGTAATAGTGGATACACGTTATTATAAATTTGTCCAAAACCCATAGAGTGTACAACACTAAGAGTGAACCCTAATGTAAATTATGGACTCTAACAATAATGATATGTCAATGTAGGTTCATCAATTATAACAAATATACCACTGTGGTGGAGGACAATGATAATGGGGAGGCTGTGCATGTGTGGGGGCAAGGGGTATATGGGAAATCTCTGTACCTTCTGCTCAATATAGTTGTGAATGGAAAATGGCTTTAAAAATAGTCTGTTTTTTAATTTTAAAAAAGCACTCCACAGCTAATATGATATACAATGGTGAAAACAAATTTTCCCCTCTAATGTCAATAACAGGACAGGAGGCCTATATTCGCCACTTCTAATCAACATAGTGCTAAACATTCAAGCCAGAGCAATTAGGCAAGAAAAAGGGGGCGGGGGGGGGGGCGGGGAGACATCCACATTGGTGAAATGCAGCCATTTTTAAAAAGTACAAAGTGTAAGTAAGGACTGTTCTCTCAGTGAAGTGTCAGGCTCCACGGGAGCAGGAATGATAAACACGCCCCCTGCATATTCAGGAGGTTGTTTCAGAAGAGGCCAAGTGATTGCTAAACCAGTCGTGGCAATTCGCTGTGTTTTATTACCACGCCTTTCTGCGAACACTAACTGCTCTTTTATTTTCCCTTCAAATGAATACTGTGAGGCAGCCACAGACCATTGTAGAATGGGAAGGGCCTTTGAGATCACTGGGGCCGTTGCAGGGGTGGGAGGAAGGCCCCCAAAGTGAAGTGACTTGTCCAAGGCCATAGGGCAGGTCAATGGCGGAGTCAGGACTCCCAACTCTGTCTTCTGACTCATGGTCCTGGGCTCTTTGCCCTGGGTCCTTTTTTTTTTTAAATTAAAAAAAAAATCTTTATTGTCGAAAGTATTACATATGTCCCCTTTTTCTTTCCCATTGACCCGTTATAGTCCCCTCGCCCCTCCCCCAGGCCTCCATCACCCCATTGTCTGTGTTCATGGGTTATACATATATGCACACAAGTTCTTTGGTTGATCTCTTCCCACCCCTGCCTTCCTTCTGAGCTTCCACAGCCTGGGTCTTTACATAGGGCTGAGTCACAGGTGATTGATTCCCCCAGCACAGTGCTAGGTACACTGCCAGGAGGTTGATTAATGTGTTAATTCCAGTAGAGTAAGAGATTAAAATCTCTCAAGTACTCAGGAATAAATCAATAGCTTTTATTGGATGTCAAGTCCAAGTTATTTGGATTATTTCAGAGGTTGGGCTCAGTCACTATTATGTTACTTTAAATTTCTTGGTAATTTTTGCCTGCTTTTAATATTTCTCTGGTACTCATTAGCTTATTTCCAGGGTCAACATAGGTATAGATATAGACATAGATAAAAAAGAGATATTTGAGAGGTTTAATGGGTAGTAGAGATGGATAACAGTACTGAAGAGTGAATTGTTTACATGGTATAGAGTAACGATTAAGAGCATGGACTCTGTAGCCCAGTTACCCTGGGTTCAAATGCTATCTTTGACACTTAGAAGATGTGTCATCTGAGATCACCAATCTTGGGCTTTTTAGATCACTGGGCCTCAGTTTTCTCCTCTATAAAATGGGAATTACAGTAGCTACTTTATAGGATTGTCATGAGGATAAATTGAAAAATCTGAGATTAGTCTTGGAGGTCCCATTTGCATGTGTAGTTTAATAATATACATACATATCCAAACCATAATATTAGAATGAAAACGTTAGACTATTGAATTTGCTTTTTGTTGATTGAAGCCAAAATAGATCATTTTAAAGCAAAGAACATCCCTGTGCTATGGGTTGATGCTATGTCCTCTCTCTCTGCCCCCACCCCACAGCACCCCAGTTTAAGAGGCCCAGTGTCTTTTTCTCTATCTCCAATCTAGTTCTTCTTGAGTAACTTTTTAAAAGCACATGTTCGCCATATCATGCTCTAGCTTAAAAGCCTTCAATGAGTCCGATGGCTTATAGGATGAAGCAGTACAGTCTGGTTCCAACCCACTCTAACAACGTATTCCCACCAGCATCATCCCCCCAACCCTATGTTCTAACCAAACAAGTTAGAACACTACTTCCTCAACATCCCCACATACTTAAACACCTCTGCGCATTTGTTCATGATATGTACTTGGCCTGAAGTCTTCTTTCCCCACTTTATCACCTACTAAATTTCTAGTCATCCATCAAGGCTCAGCTACAATTTCACCTCTTCAATTAAGTGTTTCCCTACCCCATTCCCCTCTTGGCAAAATTAATTACTCCTCGCTACTTCATTCTTATCTCGCAAATAGCACTTACCCCATTACATTTTGTTGTATATGTGTCTGAACCCAGCTACACCCGGGTTAGCAATCAAAACCATTTCTTTTGGCCAGGCCTATGGCTCTGTTGCCCAGTAAGATCAAATACTGCTAGAATTGTGTTAAACCAGGCTCTGGGCAGTCCCTCTACATCCATCAGAGCTGACGCCAGAGGGAAACACATTTGCCCAGCTGTAGCTAAACTCTGACTGCCATGAGTGCAGGACCATGTCTTATGTACCTCGCTACCTCCAGTACCTCATGCAATACCTAGTACTTAATAAATGTTTGTTAAATACATGAAAACAAAGTATAACGTCACTGAACTATTAGCTGTGAACTTTAAGGAACAATCTTGGGCACTGACTGTAGAGAGTCAGACCTAAATTGTTAAAATACTTGACATCACACTTCATATCCTAGACTCTGGGATATGGGAATGTAAACTCGGATTGTAAAAGGAGTTCTGATTTGGGAAATAGTTGCAAAATAACTCAAAACAGTTTTATACATACATACACACAGATAGGTTTGCTTGGTAGACAATATACCTCCCACAAACAAGGAACTTTTAATTATATGGACTTTATCATTCATGTGGTAGAATATTTATCTTCATCCCTCTTCAACAAATATTTCTAAATAATTCTTTATATCCAGTTTCATAGGAAAAAATATTCAGTTTTATAATGTAAGTTAACAGGACAGTAAGATTCATTTTATAGAAATTACCATTATTATTATTATTTTTTTAATTTATTAAAATTGATTTCAGAGAGGAAAGGAGAGGTATAGAGAGTTAGAAACATCAGTAACAAGAGAAAATCATTGATCAGCTGCCTCCTGCATGCTGCTGCCTAACTGGGATTTGAGCCCCGAACCCCGGCATGTGCCCTGACTAGGAATCAAACTGTGACCTCCTGCTTCCTGGGTCAATGCTCAATCACTGAGCCACGCTGGCCAGGCATTTAATATTATTTTTTAATAATAGTAAACATTTGATTCTCACTATGTACCTGGTAGTGTCTTAGCTGCTTGATATGTATCATCTCATTTGGTTCACACAACAGTATTGTGAGGTTGGTACCATGATTATCTCCATTTCCAGATGAGGAAATTGAGTGTCAGAGAGGTTAAGTAAATTGCATAACATTTCATATATAGTAAATAACAAAAGTGAGATTCAAAGCAAGATATGCCAAAATCTAGAATCCATACTCTTTTTTTTGTTTGTTTAATCCTCACCTGAGGATATTTTTCCATTGATTTTTAGAGAGAGTGGAAGAGGGAGGGAAAGACAGAAATATCGATGTGAGAGAAACACATAAATTGGTTGCCTCCTGCACGCGCTCTGACCAGAGCCTGTGCTGGAGAGGAGCCTGCAACCGAGGTACATGCCTTTGACTAGAATCAAACCCATGACCCTTCAGTCCGAAGGCCAACGCTCTATCCACTGAGCCAAACCGGCTAGGGCTAGAATCCATATTCTTAACCATCATCTTATAATATCTCATGAGAACTCACATTGCATCCTGTATTTGTCAGCGTTTTCACAATAATGCTGAGTAATAGCTACCTTAAAAGCCAGTGGCTTAAAACATTTATTTTCAGGCTCAAAGGTCACAGGTGAACTGTGATGCGACTGAGTCGGGTTGAACTCAGCCGGGAGGGTGTGTGGGTTCAGCTTACATTTGCTCCACACCTGCTTATTTGGAGCCTAGGCTAAAGGGACAATGCTACTCAGGGCATCTCATGGCAGGTCACCAGAGCACAAGATTAAACCAAAACTGAGCAAGTACGTTTACGATATGTGTCATGCTCACAAACATTTTGTTGGCCAAAGCAAATTGCATGGCTAAACTCAACAGCAATGGGGGAGGAAGGTGAAGGCCCATGATGGGCTGTAAAGGAGGATAAATATTTATTGAACAGTAATACAGAGTATCACACAGCTTATTTATTTATTTATTTATTTATTTATCTATCTATTTATTTATAAGTCTAGAGTACATATTCATTTGCATTTAGCCAAGTATTCTTTCTTTCTTTTTTTTTTTTTTTTGTCCTTGTGCAAAGGCATGAAATTCCAAAGCCGCCACTGAAGATTTCAGCCCTTCTAGCCCTCATGTAGTTCTAGGCTCAGTCCTAAACTGCTGACTACTGAACTCTACAGAATGGTACCATTGTTGGCAGATCGCAAATCCACACTATTCTTCACCTGAGTTGTTGCCAGGTTCATAAAGGTGTTTATATTTTTTAAAAACCCTGCAATAAAAATTTGATTTCCTCAAGAGCCATGTATTTTCAGAAACCCAGAAGTTCTTGTGAACAACTCTTATAAAGAATCACAGAATAAGGCCATAGCATTTTAGAGCCACGTTAGAGGCCACTTGGTTCAATCTGCTCATTTTACAGATGAGGAAACAAATAGTTTCAGTTTCAACCTTTCAATTGTTGCATATAGTGGGCTACATTTTTTTTTTTCCTGTGTAATAAAAGCAATGAGGAAAAAAAAAAATCTGGGGCAAACTTTCCATGTCTTACTGTAATTCCATAATGGGGACCTCTGTTTAGTTTATTTTATGAGAATCCTCATATGACCTGCTAACTTTATCGCTATAACCAACTTCCCCAATTGCCAATGAAAACCAAAAATTAAGTCTTTCCATTCCTCTGCATAATGTCAGGGATCTTCTGCTTGTGGAGCCAGTGGGATAAGCCGAGAGGCCCCTGGTCACCTGCTCCAGGACTCTGAGGACATCTAGGACATCTTTCTACAAGGGAGAGGGAAAGAGGCACCAGACTTCCAGAAAGGGAGTCACGATGTCTCTCTAGGCCAAATACTTTCAATATTGAGCTATTATTGTCCCTTCTTGGATCTACTGAGATTTAGAATGGAGAGTACACTGGGGTGAGAGTGGGAGCAAAGATTAGAAAAATCTAAGGTGAAAAGTACAATTCATTGACTATCTGCTATGTGCCAGGCCAGGTGCCAGGTACCAGGGTCATGATGTGAACAAGACAGAAAAATCCTGTATTCATGATGCCTCCAGTCTAGCCCAGACATGAAGCTAAGTGTGATCAAAGCAAAACTACAGGATGTCATGGGAGTGGGTAATGCAGGAGTTAACCTAATGTGTATGGGCAGGGGCCGGGGGTCATGGGAGAAGGTCCTCCCGGGAAAAGAATGTTTTCCATTGAGCCTCTGGGAGGCTGAGGTAGCGAGCTTTCCAGGCCGAGGAAAGAGCATGTCCAAAGGCCTGATGGAACTGAGAAATGACCAAGGAAGCCAACGCCAAGCAAGGGAGGGGAGACTCACAGGAGACTGGACTGGTAGTCGGGGACAGGACTGGAGGGTGGGGAGCTCATAGGATGAGAGCAGAGTTTTGGACTTTATTCTAAAGGTGAAGAGATGACATTGAATATTTTGAAGTAGGAGGGTGACATACAATAATTGAATTTGCATTTTTAGAAAGAACACGTTGGCTGTCTGCACTTTTAAAAATAAATTGGAGAACAACAACAACAACAACAAAAGAATTGGGGAATGTAAGAAAATTACACGGGGAATAAAGTCAGAATCTGGTGAATCCAAATATTCAGCCCAGGTTGGCTGTAGATTACTCAGGATGGAAGGTTAGATGAGTGTGTGTGTGTGTGTGTGTGTGTGTGTGTGTGTGTGTGTGTTTTCAGAGATTACATAGAGAATTTTGATATGGTATTTTTCCCCCCCTCCCTAATCTCCCCTACAACTTCTAGATAGCCCAAGAATAGGATCACTCCTTTGGAGTTTGCAAATGTCTCCAGAACATGCTGGTTAAAAGTCAAGAATGGCTACAGAGTTAAAGCTGGCAAATTGGACACACAATTTTAGCCTCATTTCTTCCTGAAACCCACTAACACAAAAACAAAGAAATGGAAAAGAGGAAAACAGCAGAAATGCTGTAAATGACAGGTGACTGACCCAGCCTATGAAATCAAGAAAGCCACATGCCAAGCCTGCAGTGGGCAACTCCAGATGGAGATTAGGGTGACCCATCTACAAGCCTAAACACCAAAGATGCCAACAAACTATCAGAAGCCAAGGGAGAGGCGGTCCTCAGAAGGGACCAACCCTGCTGACCCCTTGACCTTGACACTAGTCTCCAGAACTGTGAGACAATACATGCTGGTTGTCCAGGCCATGCAATCTGTGCATTTTGTATGGCAGCCCTGGGAAAGTAATACACATGGTACGTGATGGCTCATTTCTATGCACCCCATAAAGGGGAGGACATTGTCCCTCAGTCTTCCTCTGAAGGAAGGAGAAAAGAGGGGAGGGAAGAAAAGGGGTTGGGGGGAGAAGAAGGCAAGGGCCAAAATGTGTCTAGGTCTATAGGGACCCCAGCTGGAACATCTGACTTTGAGCAAGAGGGGTTATACTTCTGTCTTTAATTCTTTTATGATTAGAACACATTTATGTATTACTAGAGGCCCAGTGCACAGCATTTGTGCATTGTGGGGGAGGGTTCCCTCAGCCAGCCTATGCCCTTTAGCAGCCCGGGAGACCTCAGGGGATGTCCAACTGCTGGCTTAGGTCCATGGGGAATGGGCCTAAGCCAGCAGTCGGACATCCTTAGTGCTGCTGCTGCGCTCACCAGCCATCAGCCCTGTGGGAGCGCATTGACCACCAGGGGGCAGCTCCTGCATTGTGTGGTCATTCTGCGATTGATTTGCATATTACCCTTTTATTATATAGGATGTTTGTAGTTGAAAAATAAACAAATACAAACGTGCACACATACCAAAGAAGAATGGAAAGGAAATTCTTCTTCCTCAATCCTTCAAAATATCCAAAGAGGAGGATAAGTAATTGGTAATGTCGAGGTTAATCTACACTAATAAAAGAGAAACATACAAATTAACCATCACTCTGATACACCCACAAGCCATGCCCACCAGCCAATCAGGAGCGAGTATGCAAATTAACCCAACCAAGATGGTGGCCGGCCACAGAGCTGGAGCAAGCAGGAGGCTTGGGTTGCCCCGGCGATGGAGGAAGCCAAGCTTCCTGCCCGCCCTGGCAGGCCCTGGCCTCCGCTCAAGGCTACAAAGTTTCAATTATAGAAGATAAATAAATCCTAGATATTTGCTTCCAGCCGGCCCTGGCCTCCACTCAAGGAGGCACTGAAAAAACAAAAAGAAAAGAAAAAGAAAAAAAGGAGGGGCTGGGACCTTGGGTCGCCAGGGGGTGATCAGGCCAGGATGGGATGGCAGGGACCGTTGGGGGCAAGCAACTTTATTTGAAGTCTACATCCAAATCAAGCCAGGGTCACCAGCAGGGGGGGGCAGTTGGGGGTGAGCAGGCCATCAGTGGGGGTCAGTTGGAGGTGATCAGGACAGCAGGAGGGGGCAGTTTGGAGTGAGCAGGCCAGCAGGGAGGCAGTTGGGGGTGATCAGGCTGGCGGGGGGGCAGTTGGGGGCAAGCAGGACAGCAGGCAGAGTGGTTAGGGGCAATCAGGCAGGCAGGCAGGCAGGCAGGTGAGCGGCTGGAGCTAGCAGTCCCGGATTGTGAGAGGGATGTCTGACTGCCGGTTTAGGCCTGATCCCTGTAAACTGGCAGTAGGACATCCTTCGAGGGGTCCCAGATTGGAGAGGGTGCAGGCCGGGCTGAGGAACAAACCCTCCCTACACCCCCCCCCCTCCGTGCACGAATTTCATGCACTGGGCCACTAGTAAAAAATAAAAAAAAAAAATATTGTATTTAAATTTGTTTGCTTTGAGTTTTCCCCTATTGAAGTAGGATGCATGCCTGGGGGCAGTCCGGGCTCTGTCTTACTTCTGTCTTGGAACTCAGAGAGCCAGGGAGACTCTGACCCAGGGCAGTGCTTCTTGGACTTGCTTGGGAACATTTAGAAAAATTTCCAGAGATTGGCCCTGGATAGATGTAGGCAATAAGGTAATAGCTACCACTTCCACCCTGTTGTCCAGGCTCTAGCACATGATACATAAACCACATGCAGCCTCTCTGTGGTTCAGAAGGTTAAAAGTTATTAACTGAAATCAATTGAAATAAAAAGAGTCACATCTGCCATGGTCCACAATTCACTTCTCCAGACAGCTTTGGCCTGCACTGCAGGGGACACACACACACACACACACACACACACACACACACACACACTTACCACAAACCCTGGGGGAGAGCAGAGGCAGCTGCAGAAGCCAAAAACCTCCTCAGTCCTAATTAAACCCTCCAAGTTTCCAGGCAACACAGCTGAGGGGAAAAAATCATTTTTAAGCTGAAGACCCCCAGGCCCCCCGCCCCAGCCCCAGCGAAGGAAACGGGCCATTTGGTTTAATCAGCCCACGTGCACATTCTCTCTCCCCAGGTTGCCAAGACGGGGTCTGTACCTAGCAGAGGTATTTGTGTAATCAAAGCTTCTGGAACTTTCCCTGCCAAGGCTACCAATGTGAATAGGCTCCTGAAGTAAAAATGTTCTCCCCGCTGGGGACGGCGCCCTTGAAGTCTACATCCAAATCAAGCCAGGGTCACAGCTGTTGCGGCACCCCACAGCGGGAAACTTGCAAGAAATCCTAGCCTGTACTTCTGTACTGCTTTGCCACAGGTCTACAGGAAACAGGCCCCAGGAGAGAGAGAGAGAGAGAGAGAGAGAGAGAGAGAGAGAGAGAGAGAGAGAGAGAGAGAGAGAGAGAGAAAGCACATGCTTTCAAAAAGCCCACCCTTCTAACTAGTACTCTGCGGTGGAAAGACAAAGCCACTCCGGAACCTTGCCTTCACCAAGGCAACTCCCAGGCACCCTCACTCATCCCTCTCACATGAGCCTGGGGTCCCACCGATTGACTGAGAGCCACTAGGTGGCAGCAGATTAACTCTTCCAATGCCAGCATGAACTCAGAGCAGTGAGGAATTAGGTCTGAACACTTGGCATTTGATCACTTCCCTCAAAGAAAAGAAAAAAACAAATGGCTTTTTCTGTACTCAAAGGTCCGTGGTTTGCATTGGAGAAAATGCTACAGGTGAGTGTGTGTGTGTGTGTGTGTGTGTGTGTGTGTGTGTGTGTGTGTGTAATTGATTCCTGCTGGTCCATTGACGTGGTGTCTGGAGGTAGGTACAACTCTGTATGCCCCAAGTGACATGGCGTTCAGTGACACTGGGTTTACAGAACTAAAAGATCCTTTGAGAGATGTATGCTCATGTTCAATTCACTTCAACAAATGCTGAAACAATAAGAAATGCATTTGCCCTAGCTGGTTTGGCTCTGTGGATAGAGTGTAGGCCTGTGGACTAAAGGGTCCTGAGTTCGATTCATGCCCAGGTTGTGGGCTCGGTCCCCAGTAGGGGGTGTGCAAGAGGCAGCCAATCAATGATTCTCTCTCATCATTGATGTTTCTGTCTCTCTCTCCCTCTCCCTTCCTCTCTGAAATCAATAAAAATATATTTTTAAAAAATGCATTCCATCTTCCGGGGACAGTGCTAATGGACGGGCTGCTGTCCATGGAAAGTGTGGGGAAGACAGGCTTTGCATGAATAGTATCTTATAATTACCCATCTCGAATAAGTAAAGGAATGAGACACAAACCTGCCATGAATGAAGGGGGAAGAAGTAAGCGAAGGGAAAACAAGCTTAAGGAGATCATTTTACATCCCGCTTCTCTGATAGGGGAAGCCTTATGTTTTCAGGGTGAGCAAGGCCTAACATATGGAAGCCACTAGAGAGAAACTTTGCCAGCAGGGGCTAAAAATGCTTGCTGTTCAGGTGACAAGGACAACAAATCATTCTCCTGGGTACTCCAGCCTCTGCAAAGCATTCCCCCACTCTGCCTATTAAACTGCTGCCGCTGATATAAAAATACTGTGGTGTTGATTGGAGTAGTGGGCCAGAAAGGAGAAACTGACTTACCCTCGAAAGGGGAGAGGGAGCTACCGGCCACAGGAGGAGCCAATCCAGAAAGGCAAAGGGAGCTGGGGGTAAAAAGATAAGTGCTTTTGTCGTTGGGGGTTAAGAGAATTTGGGAGGATACAGGGAGAAGAAGGAACGAAATTCGGTAGAGAGAGCCATAAATGTGTGATATATGTGACTAGAGAGAGAGGGGAAAAGGCAATTTGCAGATGTTTTGCTGTACCTTTGGGATTCTCTTCAATATGCTTCAAGAGCGCTCAGTGAAGATGAAACGTGCTTCACAATTATTTCTATTTCTGGGTCTGGGAGGCCCCTGAAGACACAAGCCTGCATCGGCTGCACCACCCTCTTCCCATTGCCGCCTGTCTGGGTAGGAGGGCAGCACCCAGATATCAATTTCTTTCAGGAAAAGCCATCCCATGAGCTCCAGTAGGTTACACAGAACTTAAGTATTAATTATGCTTATCCTAGTTTTTTATTCTTTTTAAAATATATATTTTACTGATTTTTTTACAGAAAGGAAGGGAGAGGAATAGAGAGTTAGAAACATCGATGAGAGAGAAACATCGATCACCTGCCTCCTGCACATCCCCACACTGGGGATGTGCCTGCAACCAAGGTACATGCCCTTGACCAGAATCGAACCTAGGACCCTTCAGTCTGCAGGCTGACGCTCCATCCAATGAGCCAAACCGGTTAGGGCTAATTTTTTATTCTTGAATGGGCAACTGCAGAGTTTAAATTTTACTCTACAATTTCATTAAAAGGCTAGGAAGCATCGCAGTAAGATAACTCTCTGATCATCCAGCACTTTGGATGGTGATGTCATGTGTGTGTTGGTTTTGTGTTGTTGTGTATCATCCACCATACTCAGGCTGGGTACATGGCAGGGCTCATCAGTGTCTGAGGGAGTTGGAGCTCATGATGGCCTCCTCACCTAGCTTTTTATTTAGGACCAGAATGGTTGTCTTTGAGAACTTTATGTGAGTTAGGTCTTGGGGTCCTGATCATGCTTCCATGCCTTTATCCATCTTTTCCCTCAACCAGATTCTCCGTACCTCTACCCACCCCTTTACCACCAACCATGGCTGGCCTGCTTAGCAAAAGTCCACTTTAGTCCAGCCAGTGTGGTTCAGTGGTTGAGGGTCCACCTATGGACCAGGAGGCCATGGTTTGATTCCCAGTCAGGGCACATGCCCTGGTTGTAGGCTCCATCCCCAGTAGGGGGGCATGCAGGAGGCAGCTGATCAATGATTCTCTCTCATCATTGATGTTTTTATTTCTCTCTCCTCCCTTCTCTGAAATCAATAAACATCCTATCTAATAAAAGAGTAATATGCAAATTGACCATCACTCCACACACAAGATGGCTGCCCCCATGTGGTCAAAGATGGCTGCCCCCATGTGGACACAACATGGCTGCCACAAGATGGCCTGCAAGGGAGAACAGTTGGGGGCGATCAGGCCTGCAGGAGAGGGCAGTTAGGGGTGACCAGGCCTGCAGGGGAGGGCAGTTGTGGAGGACCCAGGCCTACAGGGGATGGCAGTTGGGGGGGACGAGGCCTGCAGGGGAGGGCAGTTGGGCGGGACCAGGCCTGCAGGGGAGGGCAGTTGTGGAGGACCCAGGCCTGCAGGAGATGGCAGTTGGGGGGGATGAGGCCTGCAGGGGAGGGCAGTTGGGGGCTACCAGGCCTGATGGCGAGGACAGTTAGGGGCAACCATGTCGACAGGGGAGATCAGTTAGGGGTGACCACGCTGGCAGGGGAGGTCAGTTAGGGGCAATCGGGCTGGCAGGAGAGCAGTTTGGCATCGATCAGGCTGGCAGAGGAGTGGTTAGGGGATGATCAGGCTGGCAGGCAGAAGCGGTTAGGGGCAATCAGGCAGGCAGGCAGGCGAGTGGTTGGGAGCCAGCAGTCCTGGATTGTGAGAGGGATGTCCGACTGCCCGTTTAGGCCTGATCCCACCAGGATCGGCCCTAAACAGGCAGTGTGAACATCCCTCTAGGGGTCCCAGATTGGAGACGGTGCAGGCTGGGCTGAGGGACCCCTGACTCCCGTGCACGAATTTTGTGCACCGGGCCTCTAGTATGTTTTAAAAAAGCCCAGCCCTAACCGGTTTGGCTCAGTGGATGGAGCGTCGGCCTGTGGACTGAAGGGTCCCAGGTTCGATTCCGGTCGGGGGCATGTGCCTTGGTTGCGGGCATATCCTCAGTGGGGGGTGTGCAGGAGGCGGCTGATTGATGTTTCTCTCTCGTTGATATTTCTGGCTCTCTATCCCTCTCCCTTCCTCTCTGTAAAAAATCAATAAAATATATTTTTAAGAAAAACAACCCACCCTAATGCGAAGACTGTTGAAATGTCCCAGCCTCTGTGAAACCTGCCTGACCACTCACCCACACCCTCTGTACATAACTCACCCCAGGGCTGCAGCATTGTTTCATATCTACCTTCCTAATTAGAGTGAAGACATAAATGATCTTTGTATCCTCAGCGCCCAGCACAGTGCCAGGTGCACAATTGATGGACGAAGAGCTGTCATGTATCCTGTCATTCCATTCGGAGAAAGCCCAGCTTTTGAAAACCTATCACTTTCCAAGCACTGAACTTAGAACTCAAACCTCACTAGATGCTAGGGAACTCAGTCAATTACTCATCCCTCTAATGATAATATGTATATCCTATTCTTCAATTGGCAGTCTCGGAAAGCTCACTCAAATTCAGAGGAAGTTGGGGAAAATGTTCCAATAAGATGACTTTCTGACCAACCAAGCGGTAGGAATATGGTTCTCAAAGCCTTTGGCGATAAACGTTTCTGTGCCTATTCTTCTGTGTCTGACAGGAAACTATTCTTTTACAAAATGTTTACTTTTATGAAATAGAAAAGGACTCCATGCTCATTTTTAAAAATTGCAGAATAGAGAAAAGCAGAAAAGGACAAAATCGTTTTCAATCAGAGTCTCACTATGTATATAGTGAATCTAACATTTTGGGTTATGAATTACTCTCTTGCTTATGGAATTTAATAAAAACCAGACGACAGCTCGTGCTGTCTGCTAAAATCAGAGCCAGCTTCCACAGCGCATCCTAGGTGGGTTCCTGGTTGGTTGCTGTGGCACAAGTGTAGGGCGCGCCTGGAGGCACACCCTGGTAAGCTGCCCTGGGTGGGGGAGTCGAATTAATGGAAAGGGTGAATTAGCCTGGTTGGGTGCCTTTGCTTGATCGTGTGGAGCTTTGTGCCTGGCCAACCACTCTTCTGTTCTCTTCCAATCACTTGAAGTCCCCACAAGCCTCAGGCTGTCGTTCCCTTCAGCTCCGTTCACTCAGTTACAGATCAACCCTTTCATGCTGCAGTGATGGTCATCAGGCCTCCCCCACAGCCCCAGGACCTTGCCACGGGTTCCCTTGCCTGAAGCAGCCTTGAGCTGCCAGAATGTCTGCACTCTAGCATCCACGTGACATTCTTCCTCGGACCCTTAGTGGTAACCCCAACACTGTCATTTGTTAGTGCAATGGGACAAGTGGCTCACGAGATGAAAGATCGGCAGAGAGATGACACCTGTTGAAGTAAATAAACCTTTACTTAAATAAATCTTTACTTCAATAAAGCTTCCTCAGACAATCAGGGAGCCTTGTCAGAGAGCTGACCCTCCCTCTTCTCGCAAAATGACCAGCCTGAGAGCATACGTTGGCTCCTGAATACTGGAGCGCATTTTTACGTGTGCATATGCATTTGTTTTATTTAATATAAAAAAGTATTTCTGGGCCCAGAGTAATGAATCTGTGCACTATAATGAAACAAATGTTGTCATGTTTTTTTGTTTGTTTCTTTGTTTGTTTTGGTCAGGCTCTGTGTTAGTTGCTGGGGACACAAAGATAAATATGACAGTCCAGCCAGGGAGACAACCATGCACCTATGTGGAGGGAAAGGATTTAATATTTATTACTCTGTGCTTGGCATTGTGATAGGTGTTTTTTAGATTAACACATTTAATCTCAACAAAGTGTGAATTAGATAGTATTTCTTGTCATTTTACATTAGGAGAAACTGAGGCTCAGGGAGCTATTTACTTTTCTAACTCACACTGCTGCAATTTTGCACAAGGACTCAAACTCCACAACTGAGTCAGTTCCATAGACCCGCGGGGAGAGGCGGTTCGGTGCAGTGGGCGGGGCTTAGGCCTGACCTCCCAGGAGCTGGCTGTGCCTGGCCTTCTGCCTCAGCCCTGACTCAGGAGCCACACCTCCGCACAGAAGTTGCTCTTACCAGCTGCAGCAGGGCTGCCTCGCAGTCAGTTGGGACCATTCCTCTGCTTTGCAGACCTCTAACATTGAAGGAGGCATTTAAATTCCCTCTGTCCTTCCAGCTAAGCCTCAGTCTTACCTCCTCCTTCCCTGGCAATGCAAAGGAGGAAATGGTGAAATGTATTGGAAGTGTATGTAGATTCAGGTGGACTTGTGCTATTACCAGTGATGTGGCCTCAGGTAGGAGTCTTGATATTATTGAGTCTTGATATTTTGAGCTATTTTGGTTCCTAATTTACACAAGGGCACAATGGCTACCCTACAGGGTTATGATTATGTTTCTTAAAATATCAGGAGTTGTGGCTCACACAGCACATGGAACATTTCAGCTCTCCATAAAGAGTAGCTTTTGTCCCTTCACTGCTTTCCAAGCTCCACTAGCACAGACCTTTATGGTCAGCACTGTTCCATGTCCTAAAATACACCTTATTTTTTTCTTTGTGTTAATCTTCATCCCCCCAACCCTTTCCCCTTCCTCACTAGTTGGCGATAAGTTCTTTGACCTTGCAGAGTGTGTAGCCGATAGTGAACATTAAAAACCAAAAACGGAAATCTGATTGATTGATTCTGTTTGTTGACATCACCTTCTGACTGCTCAGTGGTGTGCTAGCAGCAGTATGCTGGAGCCAGCTCATAATGGCTTATGAGAGTCCTGTTAAATTTTCAGGAAATTTGTGAGCTGGTTGCTAAACAGTAGGTAGCTTACATTTTGCTATAGTAGGACTATTTACACCACAGAAATTGGCAAATGCTACAAATCACGGCTTTGCTTTCTTCTCACTCCCCCCGCCGCCCCCCACACACAGAGAGCCAGTTGTGTGCTTGTTTTCTTGAGAGTCTAATTTCTGGTGCAACGTCATTTACAAGAAGCTTCCAGGTGATAGCTGGATTTCACCAAAGCAGGAGCCTGTGGAATATGTTAAGACTCCCTACAATGATAATAGCCTTTGAACTGGAAACGTAAAGATCTCACTTAGTTTAACCTCCACTCTAACATAGAAGTATCTTCTTTAACATTCCTGGTGAGTGTCCACCTGGCCTCTACAGAACACCCTTAAGGATAGGGAGTTCATTTATTATCTTCCAGGCAGCCCTTCCCATGGAGAACTCCAAGACTATTCAAAAATTCTTCTTCACAATGATCTGTCCTACCTTTTCTGTAACTTCCACAAATTGTTCTTGGGTCTGCTTGTTGTGGTTGTGGTTGTTGTTGTTTGTAGCAAAGAGGAATGTCTACACAAACTCTAAGGGACAGTGTTGAGCACAGCTATCATGTCACTCAGAGCTCTTCTTTGTCAGGCTTTCATTTTTCAACTGTTAAGACCCCCTCACCATCGTGGTTATCCAGAACAGAACAACATATTCTAGATTTAGCAGTTCAGTCCAATAAAGTGAGACTACTACTTCCTTATGTTTAGTTTGTGTTGTACTTAAAAAATTAATTATTTCCATGGGCATAATTTTCAATCTGGGCCACCTTAGTGCTATACCTAAATAATTCATTTTATGAACTCAACACTTTACATTTATGGTGGTAAAAAATCATATTCTCATTATTGATGCATTATTTTTTGATTACTGATTTTGGTATCCATCATATTAATTTCATTAATATTTTAGTTTTTTAATCTATCCTATAGACATTCCTATAGATAGATTTTTTTTAAGACTGAATAAAAAATACTCAACCAGTTGTGGTTTTACCTAATTACCATTATCCAACACACTATTTGTCACTACTACTTAATAAAAATGGTAGTTAATTTAATGTCATATGCCTTTTTTTAGTGGACCCAGCTAATTTCTTGTGATCATCTACTTGTTTTCTGATTTGCTTATAAATTTTGAATTTAATAATTGATTTTAGAATTTTGTCCTGAGAAAACACTTAGCAATCAGTACTTTCTAATAGTCACCTTTTCCTATTTGTTGACATTCAGGATGACATTGGCTTAATACTTCTTTTGCTACCTCTACTGTTCACTATGATGTCACATGGATTCCCAGTCAGGGGATTCTTGCAAGTCCTAGTCATTTTCTGTTAAATAATTTGTCTGGTCTGTTAGTGTACTGCTGTCCAATAGATACCCTGATGCAAACTACAATGACAAGCCACTTATATAATTAAAAATTTTTTGAGAACCACATTAAAAAAGTAAAAAGAAATAGGTAAAAATAATTTTAACCTTGTATCTCCAAATTAGAATCATTTCAACCTATAGTCCATATAAAATTATTAATAAGATATTTTACATTTTTATACTAAGTCTTCCAAATCTAGTGTGTATTTTACACAAACAGTAAATCTTTAATACATACTAGCACTCAAAAGCCACATGTAGCTAGCAGTTATATTGGATTGTAGAGGTATCGACTAATATTGATTTCAATAGCCTGGGCATTACTGTTGTTATAATTATTGTTATTGTATATATATTTTTATCTTGTCCTTCATTCCCATTTTAATGCTATTTATTCTTTCCTTTCCAGCATGAAGGTCTCACTCAGAGTTAAGAAGGCAGCAACTAAATAGGGACGAGTGGCCTTGCTCTCTCTTTGTCTATTAATATTAACGAGGGTACCTTTTACAGTTAAGAACCATAAAGAAAGCTTGTTAAGGGCTACAACATCCCCTAACACACAACTCTCCCTAGGACCACAAAATGGGTATGTTACAGAGGCCTGGGAGCTAATTCTCTCCAGATGTTTGCAAAGCAAGCAAGACCAAAAGGTGGAAACTGAAATTACTAAACACTTAATAAGGAGCTGATGGAACCAAGGCCTCAGGGTTGGCTCAGCAATAAGTGAAACACAGAGACCCTGTTTGTTCAGAGGAACTTCAAAGCCCCCTATAAACTCCCAGGAAAGGTGAGAGGCAACAATGCTACAGAGAAGCCAGCATTCCTGCAAAGGCAAATTGGAGACTAACTTGAGATGCTTCCCTTGGTGCTTCAGAAGAAGACTGAGGGGCAGGTCTGGTGAGCAGATGTTCGACTTTTGTTTACGCCCTTTCTTACATACAGTGTGTGCATGGTGGTTATAGGCGTTTCTCTAGCGAGGCCAAAGGGGACAAACCGATTCACCATTCAATTAAAAAAAATAGAAAATTTCTTTTCTTCCGAGTATTAGTCTTCAACAAAACCATGAAATTGCTAATGAGAAATAACAGATCCACATAAAGTTGTTTATATTTATCTTCTGTTTTGTTCCTTTCCTCCCTTTAATAGTAGGACAAACAGCATGGTGTTTGGAGGAAGGTCATAATTAAAGAGCAAGAAGAAAGCCTTATTCAGGAACTGTGGTGTCAGTTGATAGTTTGATAAGGTCTCTCTTTGGTCACCAGTTACCTGGCAGGAGAAAGGCTTGCAGGATCCAATCCTGGAGCTGTTTCTGCTTATTTTTATTCCATTGCTAATCACTGTAACCTTCCGGGTATGTGACGTTTGCCTTTTATATCTTTCTTTGGAGTTCAATGACAGTGAAATGATTTCAGCTCCAAAGGAAGATAACAGTGATCAAAAGTGATCACATCACTTAAGCAAATCAACTGCCATAGAAGAGAGTGGAGAATGACCATCATTTGACAATTACACAGAGAGGGAAGAGCAATTCTCAGTGTTATAAACAGAGGCAAATCCCATCTTCTCCTTGAAGAATCAACAAAGTGGGCCCATCATCATTTTTCAATTAAAAAAATTTTTTTGGGAACAAAATTAGGTAGCATTACATTCAGAATAAAATGGTTAGTTAAATGCATAGTCTCTTTGGACTGGACTTAGGTTGGATTCCCCGTTTAGCTGCTTACTGGTATGTAAACTTTTAGGTTGTTTAACCTCTCTTGGGCTTCAGTTTCCTTATCTACAAACAGGGCATGAAAATAGTACCTCCTCCTTAATACTGTTATGAGGATTAACTGAGGTATATATGCAAACTGCTTACCTCTGATAGCCCAGTTCCTGACACAAGGTAAGAAGAGATAACTAATGATACCCAAGCTGATAGCCTATATTTGTATATTTATTATGTTCTATCTCAGGCTTCTGCTCAGCGCTCTTCCTGCAGGAAAATGTTCTTTCGTCATTCACAGCCTCGGTAGATTCCATTGATTTCAGACAGATGATTCTCCTTCTTAACTTCCCAGGGGTGGGTTCCCTAAGGTTTCTTTCTCTTGCTAACTCTCTTCATTCAGAAAAAGGACCGTCTCAGCTGAGTTGTGTATTTGGTGAATTTCTTGACTGTGAGCATTTGCTGGGGGTGTGGCTCTCATTTTCTGAGATGGATCATTAGCTAAGGGGCCTTGTGTCACCCAGTACCCATGCATACCTCACTTCCCTGTCTCAGTACCTTTGTACAAATGACCATTCACCATAGTAAAGCATTTCATAAAGTCATGATTCAACAAGAAAAAGATAAATGTAAACACTACACGGACAAACACTGTGAGGAGAAACATCTGGATGTCCACCGCTGTTTCCTGTCGAGCGAGTTTGGGAACTTGGGGATTTTAACAGTTGGACAGGGCTAATTTTGGAAATGACTTCACATTAGTACAAAAAAGAAAAGCGCACATTTATTACACTTCACTTGTCAGATGAGGGAAGTTGGCGGTCAACTTCCCATGTCTCTCTGAGAACAAAAGGGATTGAATTGGAAACACAGCAGAGGAATCTCCTCCCCTTTCCACTTTCTCGCTCTACAGCACCCTTCTCCTTCATCTTGACTTTGCTCTCCTTGATTTCTTTCTTTCCTTCTTACATTCAGTTTCTTCTTAGGTTCCAGAAATCTCAACTTTGACATCTGGCTTTGCCACTGACTGGTCAGTTGCTTTTAGACAAATCTCTTCATCAATCTAAGCCTCAGTTTTCTTTTTTGGAAAATAAAATCAATAGTAATAGAGTAATAATAATAATAATAAGTATTCACCCACAAATTTCACAGGATTGTATAGATCTAGTCTCTTCCTCCTCCTTCCAGTTTCCAGAACATCTAATGTTCTTTCTTGGTTCTGTATCTTTTAGTACAACCAGGACTAAATCTTCTTTCTCAAGTTATTTCCCCCTTTCCTCTTTATTTCTGTGATGGTGTCTATATAAGGCGGACACATAAATATTCCTTTCACAGTAGAATAAGTCTCTGGTCCATGTACAGGGTCCCCATTATACAGGTGAAAAAACAGAGGTAAGTACCCTGTGAGGGCACATAGCTGGTGAGGGGAAGAACCACGTCTGTGGGTGTGCAGAGGTTGATATACACAAATGCAAGACCACCAGGTAAATGAATTAGGCAACTGACATGCCATCTTAGGAAAATGAGAAGCATGCTGGCTAGATTGGGTGGCTGAAGTGCCAGATCTTGACACGCTTTTCATGACCCTCTCTGACTCATTAAAACACACAAACCTAACACAATTACTTCTGTTTCTGAAAGATGAACAGGGTCCAGAAAGACTCAAAGTATGATTTTTACTATTTATTTCATTCATTTATTCTTCATTCATTATCACATACCTATTTTGTGTATTTTATAAATGAAGTAATGTTGTAGGCTCTAAGGATAAAGAACATGAACAGAATAGACAGCCTCTGCACTTTTGGAACTTTTATTCTAAAAGGAAGGGACTGAATAAAAACTAATTGCATAATTCATGCCTTATTATAATTTTTGGTAAGTATATGATGGAGAAATTTACGGCCCCTTGAGACCCTAAAATGAAGATGTGACCTATTTGGTGGGCCAGAGAATCTTTACTTGAAGGCATGGCATTTGAGCTAAGCTAGAAAAGATGAATAGAAGCTACCCAACTGGGAGGGAGAAGTTATAAGAATCTTCCAGACTAAAAGTGTGTGATTTCTATTGAGACAGACCTAAAAAGAGCTGGCATGACTGGATAGTAGTGAGGTCCATTGTACAAGAGTTTAGATCAAGTAGGTATTGGATTCTGTCCATGGTCAACCAAGCAGTGTATGTAAGACTATCCATAATCTTACTGGGAGAATCCAGGAATTGGAAGAGGTCACCATAATGTAGCTGTATCATTTTGGCATGCTTTCAATATGATGTACCAAATAAATACAACTAACAGTATTTAAAACTGAGGTTAGTAAACTTTTTCTGCAAAGAGCAGGATAGCAATTATTTTAGGCTTTGCAGGCCATGCTGTTTCTGTTGCAACTAGTCAACTCTGTTGGTGTTGCATGAAAGTAGCCATAGTCAATGCATGAACAGGTGAGCGTGGCTGTGTTCCAGCAAAGTCTTATTTATTGGCCCACGGGCTGTCGTTTGTCAATCCCTCTCATAAAATAGGATATTTAAGGTTCACTTAGCAAGTCTGGCAGTGGTGGATTCAGGGTTGGTTCAGCAACAATCTGAGATGAGGAAGCTGGAGAGTCAGCTCTGTGATTCCCTTGTGGTCACGTGAGCAAATAAAACAAAGACACTAGGTTATGAGAAGGAGTGGTTCATGGTAGTTGAGGATTGAAAACTAGTACTCTGTATGGAGCAGAATAAATCCATTAGCCTGCCCATGATTAAAACAAATTTTTTTTAAAAAATTGATTTTAGAGAGAGAGAAAGGGAGAGAGAGAGAAACATTACAGTAATCAGTTGCCTCCTGCACACCCCCTATTGGGGATCAAGCCCCAAAACCTGACAAAGAATTGAACCAGCGACCTCTCAGTGCATGGGATGATGCTTAAGCCACACAAGCCAGGGCCTGCCCATGATTTGTTAAAACCAGTCTTAATGTTCAATTGGTCAGCAAAGGATCCTGCGTTCAGTCCAATAGGGATCTGATTCCTCAGGTCTCTCAAAGTTCATGGTCCTTTGATGAGTTCTGCTGCTTAGAACCAGTTGTGATAAAAGACAACAACAAGGTTTCAACATCCCCTAGGCAAGTATAAGTGGAAATGTTACCTTTGACAACTCCAAGGCATCACTTGTTTAAAGGACAGCACCCTATCAGGAGGAAGCATAACCAGGAGACCTTTGCTCACAGCATTTGCTTTTGTACCAGGGAAGACATTTTTCCTAGAAGCTTCCTATCCACTCTTGCAGTCTTACCCCTGTGTCTCATTGGCTAAAACTAGGCCACATGCCCACCTTTACACCTATCACTGGAAAGAGGACTGAAATAATCGAAGCTCTTCCTTGGGCAGCCTATCTGATACCTGAGAAACACTGGAAATCTATCAACAATCGTTACTGGCCTGCCTCCTTGTTAACGGAAAATGCAGACACAAGGGGAGACAGGCACTGCTGAAGAAGCTATAGACAGAGCAATATAAAATAGTTCTGCAAGAATTAGGTGCGTCCTTGGAGTGCAGTCCTGAATAATAGGGCTGAGTGCTCTGAATGGGGCTTCCATGTACTGGCTTCTAATGAGAATAATCATACCTGTTTAGAGATTTGGATTTTGTTTTTTATTAGAATGCTTAAAGGGGAACACCCTTCCATGCAACCCCTCTTCCTAGGGACACACAGAACCAATCTAAAGAAAAAGCTTAAGGACAGGAAACTCTAGTTTATCTATAAAACAAACATACTGATAATTTAAATAATCTGCCACAGGTTATTGGATTTCTTTTCTCTATTTATACTCTACTTTTATGAGAAACTGGCAAAGTATATATACACACATGCCAACATTAGGGATTTAGTAAGTAAAGCCATTTTCAGGGGATGTTATAATTAAAGTGATACTAATTCAGCCCAAACCTTAAACACCTAGTCAGCCTCAGTCTGCACTGTGGGGTAATGACGTAATTATAACCCTGAGGCATTGCAGAACATGGGAGAAAGAAAGAACTCTTCTTTTCAAATTTTTATGTTAATTGTATGTTACTGTTGTCTAATTATTTGTCAGGGGAAGGCAATGAAGAATGATAACGGAAGCATGCTTTTTTGCAGCTGGCCGACTTGGGATCAAATTCTAGCTCTGCCACTTAATAACTGCCTCAGTTTCCTCATCTATGTTCATATGAGTTTTAGGGTATCCTCAAGGGCAGTTTTAGTACACAGGAAAATTAATCATAGGCTTGCTTTGTTTTTTAAAATTATAATGTTTTTTTAAATTAAAGTTACGAAGTGAAAATGAGTCCTTAAGCTTCTAGGTTCAGCTGCAAATCTTAATACATTGATCAGTCTAGCAAATCATAGCAATCACTTCTGAGTGAGCCTATGGCTAACGTTTAATTTCATATACAAACTGGGTTAATTGAACATCTTCAAATATTTTTAAGTGCATTTATATGCTTAATGTCTGACATTGTCTGACAAGTAATTCCTTGGAATGAAAAAACATATAAGTCTAATAAATAAAAGTTATACATATGGAAAACTGCAGTTCTTTTAGATAAACGTAGTGGGACTTTAAATTAAAACCACCAATTTAATTAAGTATTCAATTACATAATTTAAGTTGGAGTTCCAAGACTGTCACTCTACTGGCCAGATCACACAAGCATGAGAAACATATAACACTTGCATAGATTCCTTAGCCTGAAATATTAATGTTAAATAATTCTATTTACCTATACATGTATTACTGAAAGTCACTGGTTATTTCAATGGAGAGACCTGGAGCTTCAGCTACCTGGAGTGACTCCTCTCACACCTCACTTAAAAGTTATATCTCCCATGTAAAACATGAGTTTACTTCCTGTGCAGAGATTTCAGCCAGGATGCTGAATGGATTCTTGTTGATTCTGCTTGGATATGTTGAACTTTATTTACAGTTGCAGATCATTTTCAAGAGGTGGCTGTTTGTGTCACTCTTGTGCCTGGAGTCAATTTATACACATTTCTATACTTTAGGAAACCTGTCACTTCTGCCCAAGTCAGGCTCTGGTTGGGTTTTGCATTTCCTGGGCAAAACCTTAAGATCTGTAAGTGCTTCCCTGCTTCGTCCATGTTCCTAGAGTCAAATAACACTGTTATTGATATTGAATATATGTACTATATATTGGATATCAAAATAACTGATTGAATTTCAAATACCTCTCATGGCTTCACTTGTGGTCACAATAGGTGAGATCAGTCTATTACCAATTAATACATTTGGAATTGTTGTATCTACTTTGTAGGGTTGTTGTGAATTAGCATTAATTAATGTACAGCATCTCTTCTAGTGATGGTACATTGTAAGTACATTGATCCCAATACATTTTCTTAATAACGTACCCTGTTCATTTCCTCACTCCCCTCATTGGCCAGCTTATATTCCATTGCTAATTATGGTACCATCACACCCTCACACCAACCCATCTTGCCCCTTTCTTTCCTCATCATACAACTGTGGGAAAACACTGATCTGTGTAAATCCATCTCTCCACCTACTTCCACGCAGTTGAATGGGGCCTGAGAAAACCTCACTACAATGCTCATCAGTCTCCTTTAAATTCTTGTTTATCATTTTAATGCTGCCTGGCAATCATAGTATATTTTCCTCATCTATTCACTTTCCCATTCTCCTCAACAACTATTTTATACATTCTTGTCTCTCTTCAAATTGCCACCCTTACACTGAGCCCATGAGCTGGCTTCCAGTGCCACTACAATAATATGAGCACTCATTGGTAACTTCCACATATTCCCATGTCCATAGGCAACCACCCCCTTGTATTCATGCTCATTTTTTTCCTGGATGAAGCCCTCACACAGGCCAACTGCTCTATTTACATACTAGCTCTCATCTCCTCTTGTCTATTTGAGGACACTACTCTGGCCATTTCCCCTCCTTCTCCAGCATTGTTAAATTTTCCCTCTCTAATAGGTCTTTCCCATTCGCCTACACAATTGCTATTAATTCTCCCATCGGTTTTCCAATCTTCTCTTGATTCCATTTCTTGCCCAACTCCATTTCTTTACAACAAAACTCCTTAAATGAGTTGTCTCCATTTCTTTTCTTCCATTAACAGAGTCCAATCAGGCTGTTGGCAAACCATTCCAGAGAAACTGCTCTCATCAAGGTTACAAATGACCTCCATTTTCTAAGCCCCATGGTCAATTCTCAGGCCTCAACTTACTTAACCTATCTGCAAAATTTAGCACTCTTTCTTCAACATATCTTCATAAGGTTTTTCTCCCCTGCTGCTCCACTGACAGCGCCTTCTCAGCCTATGTTGCTGTTTCTTCTCTTCTCCCTGATCTCTTAGCATTCAGCTAAGAAGCTCAATACTTAGACTTCCACATCTTTCTCTCTACACTTTCCCCCTTGGTGCTATCATTGAGTCTCTACACCAATGGCTCCCAAATTTATGTCTCCATCACAGACCTATCTATCTTATATCTCCATTTGAAATCTAATGGGTATCCCAAACTTAACACTGCCCAAAACTGAGATCCTGTGTTTGCCCCAACAAATTCACCACAGTATTCTCCATTTCAGGAAATAGCAGCTCTATCTTTCCGTTTACTTAGGACAAGACCTTGGAGTCATCCTTGACTCCATTCTTTTTCCTTCAGCCCATATCTGATCCACCAGAAAGTCCTACCAGCTTTATATAAAAGTATATATCCAGAACCCAGCCATTTCTCACTATCTCTACTGCAACTACCATGATTTAAGCAACTTTCCTCTCACTTGGATTTAGAGCAATAGCCTCCTCACTGTTCTGCCTGCTGCTATCTTGCCTGTACTTCAGTTTATTCTCAACTACCAAATAGAATGTTCAAAAAAAATTAAATCACATCATGTTACTCCTCTTCTAATGACTCTCACTTGGAGAAAAAGTCAAAGTTTTTACAAGATACAAAATACCCTACATGATCTGGGAGTCCTTCATGTCGGATTGCATCTTCTACTACGTTTTTTCTCTCATTCATTTGACAGCAAAATTCTAAGCATACTTTCACTTTGAGGCCTTTGCATTATTATTCTTGTTGGGAGTGCTCCTCCCTAGATATCCATACTTCTTACTTCCCCACATCGTTCTGGAGCTCAATCAATTGTCATGTATCAGACAGGATGGACTAGATTATGCTGCAGTAACAAGCACCATGAAAACCTCGGTAGCTTAAAACAAGTCATAATATATGTCCATTTTGCAGCTAGGCTCTGCTTCATGTTGTCCTCACTCCAGTTTCCACGATAACAGAACAACCACTATTGGAACATTGCTGTGGCAGAAGGAAAGAAAGAGCAGGAAGAATCATATACTAACTGTTAAAGCTTTCACGCCAAAACAACATCCATCACTCTACTCACATTTCATCAGCCAAAATAAGTCACTGGGCTTCTCTAATTCCAATGTGGCAAGGAAATGCAATCCTATGATCATGTGCTCAGAAGAAGAATCAGAAATATTGAGGAACAGTACTATGATATTAATAGTTATCACAATCTTCACCTACAAAAAATCACAAGCCTTCCTGATGCTGTGTTTTCAGTGACTAGAATAATAACTACTATATAGAGCAGGCGTCCTCAAACTATGGCCCGCGGGCCACATGCGGGTGTTTTTGCCGTTTTGTTTCTTTACTTCAAAATAAGATATGTGCAGTGTGCATAGGAATTTGTTCATAGTTTTTTTTTTAAACTATAGTCCGGCCCTCCAACTGTCTGAGGGACAGTGAACTGGTCCCCTGTTTAAAAAGTTTGAGGACCCCTGATATAGAGGCTTTAGATAAAAAATAAACAGGATTACATTGGATACATTTTTATTGAGCCTTTTAGTTTACAACATGATAAAAAAAAAGTATGTTGAATAAATGAATAAATGACAAGAAGGATACAATTAGTGATCCAAGTAAAATACACAATAATGTTCAGTTGCCCAGGCTTGGGATTTGGCTTAAACCAGGGCTTGCATTATTCATTTATTTAACAAATTTGAGTATAGACCTAACTTATTCAAGGTGCTATACATCAAGGAAAACACCCTCATCGTCACACACACAGATACATGAGAACTTCTTACCGCTCGTGTCCTATGCTATTTTTCCAATGGAGAATATGCAGTTTGACTTTCATGGAAACAAAAGCAATAATCTTCCTTTGTTCAGCTAAGATATGTCTGAAATTAAGGTTTCTTGTCCAGAAATACTAGAAAATCTCATATGTGATCAGCAACACCTCCTAATTTCTTTTTTTTTTTTCTGGTCCTTTTGCATTTCATTGCATGTGCAGGCCCCCCAGTAAGCAAAACTTATGCCAATAATGCAACTCCCAGGATCTTAATTTGAAATTTTCACCAGCTCGAGGTCAGTCTCTTTGCATCATATCTTCTTTAATGAAACAACTAATGCATTTCTCATTTGTAATTAAATAATACCTTAAAAGGCTCTGCCCTCCTCAAAAGATTCATGTGGAATTCATTTTCACATAGGGATAATTACACTCAGCACTGAGGGTGGGCACTGTGGTGAGGGATATGGATATTCATTAGGTCCTTGAAGGAAAATTGTAAAGGAACTTAGTCTAGAAGCTAAAAAAAGATCTTAGTCAGTAGAAAATGAAGTTAAGATGTAAATATTGATTCCAATGCTAGTTTGCTTCCCCACTGAGAGATATTATTGTTGAGTCAATTATTTCTCTCAAAATTTTTTTTACATTGGATACATTTTGAGCCTCTTAGTTTACAACATGGGCTTAAAGGAAAATGAGTCTCCTTAACCAGTATTTTACACAACTGTAGTAAAATATTTTAAACTTCCTGAATTTATAACAGATTGTAATTCTTAAAAATTTGGGGAGAACGCTGGTCAGTTTGGCTCAGTGGTCAGAGCATAGGCCCATGTAACGAAGGGTTGCAGGTTTGATTCCTGGTCAAGGGAACATACCTCGTTTGCAGGTTCAATTCCCGGCCCTGGCCTGGACTCGAGTGGGAGGCAACCAGTCGATGTGTCTCTCTCACCCCTCCCTTCCACTCCCTCTAAAAATCAATGGAAAACAATATCCTCACTCCTAGGGTGGGGATTAAAAAAAAAGTTTGGGGAGAGAGTAAAAAAGTTCTAACATAACTCCTTGAATTTCCCAGTTGACTCTTCCCTTACAATAGTAACCAGCTGTAATTAGTTACATAAGTTTCTTCAAGGCCATTGCTGATGTCTTTGAATCTGAAGCATTGCTATTTCAATCAATATCCACTAATTCTTCTTCAAAAATGAATTTTGCATATGGTGGAACTTTGGTATTAGGTTGCCCTGTCTTTCCATTAAGCCCACTCTGGTTCAATCTCAAGTGGAATCTTTTCTCCTTTACTCAAAGTCAAGAGTGCCTCTTCCCATCCTCTGATCACCTGCCTATTCCACCCATAAAGCTTACAGGCTTGGCATTTTTCTTCTTTGAACTTGTTTGAATATTGGCATCAAAACCAGTTCCATCCCACAATGTTCCTTTAAACCAGCGGTGAACGACACCTCCCTTCTTGGGGAAGTGGGTTTTATCCCTTCCTTTTTTAAAATATATTTTTATTGATTTCAGAGAGGAAGGGAGAGAGAGAGAGAGAGAGAGAGAGAGAAACATCAGTGATGAGAGAGAATCATTGATTGCTGCCTCCTGCACGCCCCACACTGGGGATCGAGCCAATAGCCCAGGCATGTGCCCTGACTGGGAATTGAACCATGACCTCTTGGTTCACAGGTCAATACTCAATCACTGAGCCACGCTGGCTGGGCTATTTCCTTTTTTAAGAACAGATTTTGTATAATTTGGTGGACCCTCATTCACAGTCTTGGGTT
Source organism: Eptesicus fuscus (assembly GCF_027574615.1). NCBI lineage: Eukaryota > Metazoa > Chordata > Mammalia > Chiroptera > Vespertilionidae > Eptesicus > Eptesicus fuscus. The sequence continues at coordinate 42,905,307 of NC_072481.1, read as the reverse complement.
CTTTGGGTTTATCTTTATTAAGCTTCACATTAATGCCCGGTCGCCCCCAACTTCCCTCCTCTGCCGGCCTGGTCACCCTAACTGCCCTCCCCTGCAGGCTTGATCACCCCCAACTGCCCACCCTTGCAGGCCTGGTCGCCCCCAACTGCCCTTCACCTGCTCAGATGCTTTACTTACACTTTCAGTACCCTTGAGACACTTTTAAAAAGATGGTTATAAGCTGTAACCAATGGTCCTTGTTAGCTGTCTTGGCCACATTTAATGTTTTCTAATAACTTATGTTCTGCAAGAAGCACATTTGAACCATGGTCCTGCAGAAACTTGATAATGTCCTTCTCCAGTAGCTGCTCGATGTGCAGTGCCCACGGTCCAGGCCACTGTGGCGGGCCACCGCCCTCTTCCCAGCTGCCTCGGCTGTTTCCCAAGATACATTTTAGTAAAGACCATATCCGGTTCTGCAAAATATTTGTGGGAGCAACAAGTACATTTGCATATGATGTGCATACACTTTACATATGATTACATACCATCTCCAGGAAAATTCAAAATTAAAATGAAATTAGTAATATTTTTCCTTATGACGTTTTCCTTAGCTTCTTTTTTTTTTAAATAAATCTTTATTGTTCTGATTATTACAATTGTTCTTCTTCTTTTCTCCCCATAGCTCCCCTCTACCTGGTTCCCACCCTACCCTCTGCCCTTACCCCCGCCACTGTCCTCATCCATAGGTGTACGATTTTTGTCCAGTCTCTTCCCGCACCCTCCACATCCCTTTTCCCCCAAGAATTGTCAGTCCACTCCCTTTCTATGCCCCTGATTCTATTATATTCACCAGTTTATTCTGTTCATCAGATTTTTTTATTCACTTGATTTTTTAGATTCACTTGTTGATAGATATGTATTTGTTGTTCATAATTTTTATCTTTACCTTTTTTTCTTCTTCCTCTTCTTAAAGAATACCTTTCAGCATCCTATCTAATAAAAGAGTAATATGCAAATTGACTTTCACTCCAACACACAAGATGGCTGACCCCATGTGGTCAAAGATGGCTGCCCCCATGTGTACACAAGATGGCCAGCAGGGGAGGGCAGTTGGGGGGCACCAGGCCTGCAAGGGTGGGCAGTTGCGGGTGATCAAGCCTGCAGGGGAGGGCAGTTAGGGGTGACCAGGCCTGCAGGAGTGGGCAGTTAGGGGCAATCAGACTGGCAGGCAGGTGAGCAGTTGGGAGCCAGCAGTCCTGGATTGTGAGAGGGATGTCCAACTGCCCGTTTAGGCCTGATCCTACCGGGAGGGATTGGGCCTAAGCAGGCAGTCAGACATCCCTCGAGGGGTCCCAGATTGGAGAGGGTGCAGGCTGGGCTGAGGGACACCCCTCCCCCATGCACGAATTTTGTGCACCAGGCCTCTAGTTTCATATAATACTGGTTTGATGGTGATGAACTCCTTTAGCTTTTTCTTATCTGTGAAGCTCTTTATCTGACCTTCAATTCTGAATGATAGCTTTGCTGGGTAGCGTAATCTTGGTTGTAGGTTCTTGCTATACATCACTTTGACTATTTCTTGCCATTCCCGTCTGGCCTGCATAGTTTCTGTTGAGAAATCAGCTGACAATCGTATGGATGCTCCCTTGTAAGTAACTAACCATTTTTCTCTTGCTGCTTTTAATAGTCTCTCTTTGTCTTTTGCTCTAATATTCTCTCTTGACTTTTGCTCTTTTGATTCCTTTTGTTTGGGGTTCTCTGCACTTTCTGGATTTGTAAGTCTATTTCTTTCACCAGGTGGGGGAAGTCTTCTGTCATTATTTCTTCAAATAGGTTTTCAATATCTTGCTCTCTCTCTTCTTCTGGCACCCCCATAATTCTGATGTTGGTACGCTTGAAGTTGTCCCTGAGGTTCCTTACACTATCTTCATATTTTTGGGTTCTTTTTTCTATTTTCTTTTCTGGTTGGGTGTTTTTTACTTCTTTGTATTTCAAATCTTTGACTTGATTCTTGCAATCCTCTAGTCTGCTGTTGGATCTCTGTATAATATTTTTTATTTCAGTCAGTGTATGCTTAATTTCTAGTTCTTCCTTTTTCATATCCTCGAGGGTCTCACTAAATTTATCAGCCTTTTCTAGAAAATTCTTGAAAAACCTTATAACCGTGGTTTTGAACTCTATATCCAGTAGTTTGCTTTCCTCCAGTTCTTTCATTTGTGACCTGTTTCTTTGTCTCTGCATTTTGGCTGCTTCCCTGAGTTGATAGAGTTGCTTTGTGTGCTAGGTGTCCTATAGGGCCCAGTTGTTGGAAGCTGTGGGATGTGGGAGGGACACTTGCACCCAGTGGCTCAGCCTCCCCAGTTACTTGAGGTGGACACTCTTGGTGCACCCCTTTGTGGGCTGTGTGCACAGTCTTGTTGTAGTTAAGCCTTGATTGTTGTTGGTATCACTGGGAGGAATTGACCTCAAGGCCAATTGGCTGTGAGGATCAGCTGTGTCTACACTGGGAGAAATTCTGTGCTGGAGACACCCTTATGAAGCAAGACTTGCTTCAGTGGGGCTTTGGTGCTCACTGAGTCTGTCCCCTGAGTGTGTCCCTTATGGATCTGAGGAGTTTTAATCTGGATGGTCCTACTCTGACCCCTGGGTACACTGGCTCTTGGATCTCCAAGGAGGTGCTAATTTAGCCTCTGCCCGAGGCCACCCAGCAGGAGCTACAGAGAGATCTGCAGATTCCTCTTCTTTGTTTCGGTTTTGGAGGTGCCCAGATGAGGCCCAGATGTGAAGCAATGCAAGCTGCTGTGGGGCCTTAGGCCTTCTTTTGGATGTTCTGGGTCTCTCTGACTCAGCTGCAGTTTGTTAGGTAAGTTTAGATTTCAAAGGATCAGGCCATTCATATGCAAAAGCCTCTGTGCACAGCTTGGATAGGGCGGAGTCTCAGGGTAGAGGAAATAGCAATGGCTTCCCGTCAGCCCTGCCCTAAGAGGCCCCCGGGTCTCAATGTCCCTTGGTAATTGCTGCAAGTACCTCTGAGAGAAAGCCACCCTTGAGTTCTGCCCGCTGCCAGACAGTTCAGTTTCTTCCCGTATGAGTCTGGGTCCCCAGAGTCTCACCCAGAACTGGAGTTCAGAGCAGTCAGGAGCTTGTGTCTCCCTGCAGATTGAAAAAGCCAGCCACGTACTGAGTTGCCAGCCCTCTCTGCTCACGCACCTCCCTACCTCTGCACTTTACTTCTGCAGCTCCTCTGAGTCTCAGTGTGCTTTTCTCTTCCCTTCTAGTTGTAGAATTTCCACTTAGCCAGCCTTCCTGTGGTTCTGGATGATGTCTGTTTTGTCTTTTAGTTGTAGTTTTGAAGTTGTTGCATGAGGCAGCAAGTTCAGGTGTTTACCTATGCCTCCATCTTGGTTTCTCCTTCCTTAGCTTCAATGCCTCAGTCTTTATGCCTCCCCCCTGCCTATAGTTTAACTTATTTTTTATGGTAATATATAGTGTTTTATTGATTCTGTTCATTAATAACTAATAGTTGAGAACATTTACAATATTAATGGACTTAATCTAAGAGAAGTTCAACTTATATTTTTTCAAAATATTTTAATAGCGGGTATTAATAAGAGAGAATGCAATGTCTTCTGCCTGGTATCCACGTCACCTGTCCTGTCATCACTGTCATCTCTTTTCCTGTTCTCTACATTATTTCCTGCACCGGTCACACAGAATGAGCAGGCCATTAGCAGTCACTATTAGTTGACTACCCGCTAGCCACTTTCTCATTTCTTTCTTCCTAACAGAACCATGATTTTCTTCCTTTTGATATTTGCATACTATATGCTTCTGGGGCCCTCACAAAGCTCCAGAGTGTAGGATTTTATTAGTCTACACCCAACCTGGTAAATCCATCTCTTTGGCAAGGGACTGGTTTAAACAAGGGTATGTGATGCAATCTTGGCCAATGAGAAGGAAAGGGAAGCCTGCCAGGTAAGGGATTTAATTGAAAAATTTCTGAGCCTCAAAAGAGGACACAAAAAAAAAGCACAGAGATTTTCTCTTTTCTACTTCTAGACAGGGCTACAGAAAGAGGAGATGCCTAGAACAGCGTCAAGATCATATATCCATGAGAGCAGAGGGCACACATGAGGTGGCAGAGGGGAAATATGGAAGAAACCTGGACTTTTGAAGAGGTCATTGTGCCCCTGGCTTAAACCATCATCATAACAACTATAATTATAACTTACTAGAGACCTGGTGCACGGATTTGTGCACTGTTGGGGGTTCCGTCGGCCTGGCCTGCGGACATCCCCCGAGAGGTCCCTGATTGTGAGAGAGTGCAGGCCAGACTAAGGGACCCCACCGGTGCACCATTGGGGCTGGAGAAGGACTGAAGGAGGGCTCCAGGGTGTGTCCAGCCCTTCTCACCCAGTCCTGATCAGCCGGACCCCAGCAGCAAGCTAACCTACCGATCAGAGCATGTGCCCCCTGGTGGTCAGTGAACGTCATAGTGACTGGTCAAATGGTCAAACTGTCAGACACTTAGCATATTAGGCTTTTATATATATAGATGTGGCAGGTTCTGTTATGAGCATTTTATATGTGTTAACTCATTTAGTCCTCATGACTATCTGGTGAAGTGGAAGTTTTTATCTTTTTCATTTTACAATTGAGCAAACTGAAGCAGAGATGTGCCAAGGTCACTCGCCTTATTGTTTCTATTTTCAGATACTTATTACAGAAATTTAAAAGTGTACACTAAAGTAGAGAATAGTGCAATAAATCTCTCTGCACCCATCAATCATCCAGTTTAAACAGTTAGCAACATCTGATCAGTCTTGACTCATTCATGATGCCCCTGTCCACTTTTCCCCCCACATTGCTTTGCAGCAAATCCCAGACCTCATATTATATAATACTGGATTACTTCATGCATGACAAAAACTAATAGCTACTTTTATTTGGGTTTTCTATTACAGCCCAAACTAGTCTCTATGTATTAATAACTTTCTCCTCATAAAAATTTGAAAATGTAGATAAGATGAAGGCAAACATATAAAATCACCTACAAAATGATCACCTAGCAATAACAACTAATAATCATTTAGTGTGCTTCCTTTCAGTATTTTGTATGTTTGCTTTGAATATGAAATTGTGCTTTTCCCACTTACTATGGCCTGAACATTCTCCATTCTTATGCCAGCCTCCATGATCTTTGAGTGCTGGGCTCCCTCTATCTTTTCTTCTTTTAGGAACTTGACACGTGCTCTCTTTGCACTAGGTACAACACCCCCGCCACTGTCATTTAATGATGTGGCAATTGTCTATCCACTTTTCTGACTAGACTAGCACACACTGAGGGCAGGAACTGTTGCTGAGTTAAAAACGTGATATTTTTTTCTAAATCTCTGGTGCCTATCCTATCTAATAAAGAGGGAATATGCAAATTGACCATGACTCTGCAACAAAAGATGGAGGTGCCCACAGCCAATAAGGAGGGAATATGCAAATTGACGTGACAAGGAGAGAGGCGGAAGGGGTCTCTGGCCAGAGCAAAGGCGGAAAGGCAGCTCCAGCTAGAGCGAAGGTGGTGCTGGCAGCCAGGGGAAGGAAGGCCTATTCTTGCACGAATCTTCATGCATTGGGCCTCTAGTATTGCTATGGGAAACAATCTGACAGAACTCATCATTGTAGGGATGATGTTGAACCTGGGGTGGCCTGCATCATGTACTGTCCCCTTTACAGGGATCCAGTGGAGAAACATCCTCTCATCCCAGCTGCAGTCAAAACCATGCTGCTCCTGAAAAACAGATGGGTGTTCTTTTTTAAAAACATATATATTTTATTGATTTTTTTACAGAGAGGAAGAGAGAGGAATAGAGAATTAGAAACATCGATGAGAGAGAAACATTGATCAGCTGCTTTCTGCACACCTCCTACTGGGGATGTGCCTGCAACTAAGGTATATGCCTTTGACCTGAATTGAACCTGGGACCTTTCAGTCCGCAGGCTGATGCTCTATCCACTGAGCCCAACCGGTTAGGGCCAGGTGGGTGTTCTTTAGTCGCTGCCATAAACAGTTGTAATATTAGTGTGTCCATTTTTGCTTTGGCCACTAGATAGTTCAGAACTGAAGTTGTAGTTCTAACTTTGGGGAGGATTTACAGTTTTCAAAGCATAAACTCAAACTAGTTTTATTTTTTTCTTCACTGCAAACTATTTATATTTGAAATAATCATATAGTATTACGATAAGGCCATTTCTGACATGTTAATTCATGAGTTTTCCTCTCTTCTTTCTTCCATGAAAGTAGCTTGCAGGTGCTGTGCCTTCTTGCTTCAGGACTGGTAAAACTGTGGTTGACTTCCATTTCTGGATTTGCTTAGAAACATCTGAAGTCTTTAAGGAGGATGAGCTGTGTCTGCAAGGAGAGGAAGGGCTTCTGAGGGAAACGTGGAAAGAGGAGGAGTTCCCCAAGAATGTCAAAGAAGTCCCCAAGTCTCTTTGGGTCTATGGGTTTAGAGAGCAGAGGGAAGTAGAACTCACAAGTGGCAAGAGTCCAGGTGAGAAGAGTGTCCACCTACCCAGTAGGAGCAGGCTTGGATTAAAATTAAGTTTGATATATAGAAAACAAAGAAACATAATAGTTCTTGTTTTACCTGAATTTGCAGACTGGGATTTGTATTCATGACAGTACTTAGTGAATTTGTGAAAGCCACCAAATCCTTTTTGTAAAGAGACAGTGTACAAACAAGCAGAGAAGAAAACCATTATTATATGGGAAGGATGTGAGCTTTGGAGGCAGACCTATCATTATTCTACTTCAGGCCCTCCATTTTCCCCTTGGGTTTCTCCAATTGCTTCCCAGCTGTCCTAGCAGGACCCACTCTTGCTTCCCTCACTGCATCCTTCACCCAGCTGTCAGAATTGTCTTTTGCAAATGCAGACCAGCTTGGGTCCCTCCCCTGCTTAAAGTTCTCTGTTAAATCCCTTTTTTCTCTCAGAATAAAGTTTAAGTCTACAAGGGCCTTCGTCATTTGCTTCTGTAAGCCTCATCTGCTAAAAGCATCCCTCATTCCTACCCAAACTTGACTCTCAAGCAATAGTGTCCCACTTGCTATTCTGCAAATGCACCATCTCCCTCTTCTCATCTGGTTCTTGCGGCTTATAAAGTCTTTCCATGGACCAGCTCCTACTTTCTCAGACCACTCCCAGGTGACAGTGTCATCCAGGCAGCCTTCTCCAACTCTGCTCTCTCCATGTGGTTTCTCTGCTGTGTGTCCCCAGAGCATCCTAAGGTTACACCTGTGTCCCTCATCACAGTGATTTGAACTGCACGTGTCACAGCAAGAGAGAACAGGGAAACTTGTTCATAATTGGGGGTTCCAGTGTCTATAGATGTGTCTGATGGATGGTGACATGGGAGCGGGAAGACATTGCAGGGAGGGTCATGGGCATCTAGAGGAAATGAGGAAGAAGTCTGGCACTGTGGTCCACACTAGCCACAGGGCTCAAGGGCAAAATGACTTGAAACACAACGTGAGGATGTACTCCAAAATGCCGAAGGCAGAGATGGCAAAATCTGCCCCAATATCCGGTCTCTGTTTTTCTTTCAGTAATATAACCCCCTCAGGATTTCAGGTGGTCACATGGCCAAAGATTATGTTTTCACAGACTTCCTTTTCAGCTGGGTATGGTCATGTGACTAAGTTCAGGCCAATAGGATGGAGTGGAAGTGATGTATGGATACTTCCAAGTTATCAGTAAAGAAAGTAGCCGCTTCCGCTGACTTCCTCTTCCCCCTTCCTGACAGCTGAACCGCAGAGATGAACGAGGAAACCCAGATGCCCAAATGATCCCGTGCAGCAGAGCTTCCCACCAGACTAGAGAGCTCACCCAGTTCAGTTCTGATACGTGAGAATGAAACAAACTTCTGCCATGCTTGGTTAAGGTGAGCATATACGTCTATTCTCCAAGTATTCATTTCATCCAGAAAAATCCCTGGCATTTACCAATGGGAATGGGAGCTCAGGGTGGGGTGGGGATTATAAGCAATCCTGCCAGAGGGCATCTCCCACAGCCGGCGCTGTGCAGGGTGAGGCCCCTGCAGGGTCCACTGAGGACGCACCGTGAGCCCTGGACGTCAGCTGGGGCTGGTTTTGTTGCTTACCTGGGCCTGGAGACTCCGCGTTTAGACTTCCGGGAACACGGGCACTGACTGACAAGGAAGAAAAGAACAAGCAGCGCCACTTGCATAAATGCATCTTGCTTCCCCCTCCCCCACCCTTCTTTAAGTTCCCAAAACACTGGGGGAACAAAGGGGAGGAGAAAGAAAAGTGAAAGAGAGAAGCACCCTCCCTCCACAGTGGACAACTCGCCTCCTGAGCTAGGAGGAGGGTAATGAAGTTGGATATGAGTTGGAAGCGTTAAGCTGCATCGGTTGTATTACGTTGCATTTTTAATATCTAAACATGAGCATAAAGTTTCACCTCAATTGCCAATTAGTAAAGGGAAAGTGAAATTCAACAGCGCTTTTCTAGGGGCAGTCCCTGCAGGAAATCATAGTTTTCATGTTTGAGCTCTACTGAGTTTAGAGCACTCCGTAAAGTGGTGAGGAACTGAAAAAGAAATAGCTAAAATTATAACTGGTCCTCCCGGTCCCTAATTTGATCGTGGTCCTCTTCCTTGTGAAATAGACAGAATATGGAAAGGGGAAGGGAGAGGGCGAGAGGGAGAGAGCGTGAACACCAGCGATGTAGACCTAGGAAGCCGGTGGCCTCAGAGGAGGGGCAGGTCAGCAGGACCATGCTGGGGGCCGTGGGCAGAGCACTGCAGGTTATTAGAGGGCGAACGCCTCTCCACCGCTCCTGAGGTTTCCTCCCTTGTCGAATGAGCTCAGTGAGAGGAACACGGCCTCTTTCTGCCCCTTTATTCAGGCAATACGTTGTAGGCGGCGGGAGCCAGGTGTCTGGCCAGTGGGGTCAGAGTAAACCTGGGTTCAGCAACCTCGGTACTCGGGTTCTGGCTAGGAAAGAATTCAGAGCAAGACCCAAACTGTAAGAGAGAACATTTATTTGGCAAATCACAGAGGTAGAAGGAGTAATTTCTAGAAGAAATAGGCTTAGGAAACAAGTTATGGAGGTAAAGGAAGGGACCTTGGAACTTAGAATCCAGAAGCTAATGGTAACATGCCTATGAGGAAGGGGGAAGGTCGGGGAGGGGAGGAAAAGGGAAAGGGAGGGATGTGCTCCCAGGAGGGAGAGTGCACTGGGTCCCCGTCCTGTCCTAAGGGTTGTAAGGGTGGAGGTTTTAGGGGAGATCTCAGGAGATCTCAATAGAATATTCAGCAGTTTTCCAGGTGTGTCCTTTCAGGGTTGTGGTCTCACTGATTGATTGGCAGCATCAGGGCAGAGGGTCATTAAACCTCATGACCAGGGATATGCTAGGGGAGGAAAAGTCACCGTGGGGGTGAGGTACCACAATTGACTGTCCATTGCTAGGCACCTGGGGCTTTCCATCCTGATGACCTTCTGTACCTGGGCCATCGTCCTGCTCTATTCAGGTGTCTGACTGCTTACAACACCTCCCCACACAGTTGGAAACCTTAACTGATTGGGTAATTTGGGGAAGATTAAATGGCACAGTCAGCTGAACTCTTCCCTACTCTCCTGAGAGGAAGCTGCCCTGAGGGTCAGACATCTCTTCTACCTTTTCATGCCCCAGATGCTAACTGACCCCTCACCCCCCCCCCCCCCCCCGCATCGGTAAACCCGCAGTTCATTGGTCCCGGGACTGGGTGGCAAAAGAAAGGACTGACATCATTGATTCCCTCTCCTATGCCCAATCCTACCCAGAGGTCATCAACGTGGTTGAGCAGAAAAACAGCACACTCTAGACAACAGAAACAACCGCCAGAAGACAGGGAAGGGAGAGATGATTAGAACGCAACTCAAATTATGTGTGAGACGTTCCAACCCCGACTTGGAACTCCCAGAGAGATACAATAAGAAAAAAAAAAAAGGGGGGGGTCTGAGTAAGTCACATGGCAGGTGAGGGCAGATAATGGAGCAGATTTATGGGCAAACTCTCAAAGTGACTTAGCCCGGGTTTTATCAGCCATGACAACGAAGGGAAGATTTGGGCTGCAATAATCAACTAATACTTAAAGACTTCCTGATAGGTGGTCTATTCCAGGTGTTTTATTGAACTTAGAGGAAAAGCTATGTAACACCTAATACGTTTCAGTCTAATACAATTGACGAAATGGTAACCTTTTTTTTTTCTTTGCCATGGAAGAGAAAAAATCCCCACATTTCCCTGAGAGGTTTCCACTCAAATTCTTTTCAGTTTTACATTCTTTGTTTTATTTATTTATTTATTTATTTATTTATTTATTTATTTGCTTATTTATTTTTGAGAGTGGAAAGGAGGGAGGGAGAAAGAGAGAAACATCATCAATGTGAGAGAGACACATCGATTGGTTGCCTCCTGGAGGCACTCCAACGAAGATGTCTGGGACCAGGAATTGAACCCATGGTCCTTCAGTATGAGGGTTGGCACTCTAACCACTGAGCAAACAAGCCAGACCCCCCTTGTTTTACTGATTTTGCATCTTGGTGGGGAAGGTGTGAGCTTAGATTAGTTTGAAGGAAACAACTAATGCAATCCAACTGAAGCACTCCAATTCCACTGAAGGACTGACTATTCTGGAGGATGCAGGCTTTTTGAAGAGTTCATTTCAAATCTATTTTTTTTAAAGTGGAGGTATAGATATGCTTCACCGTTCCTGCTTGTTTGTTTTCATGTAAGAGAAAATTCTGAGTTCAGCACAATTCTTGTTCTAAGTAAGTGTTTTATAATGATATTCATACAAGTTCTCATTACAACGCAGCTAACAAGAGCCAGATTGGTTGTGGTTGAGTTATAGTTACCATTTTGTGGGCTACATCTTTGTAAATCAGCCCTTAATTGGGGTCATTGGGGGGCTTTGCAACAGGGACGCCCTGTTCACCCTGTGGTTCTTCATAAGTCACTGTGTGTGCCAAAGTGCATCAAGCACCAAGAGGCCAGATCACGTATTTGCTTAGGGAAACCAGCAGGCTTCCAAAGCATGCTATGCTGTACATGGCTCAAGAAGTAGAGTCAGGATAGGTTAACATCTGGGAAAGAGACTTGGCTTTGGAGTCAGGAGGCACAACTCTGCCACTGACTTGCTATAACTTTAGACAAATTCATGAACCTGTCTGAGTCTCAGATTTCTTGTGTGTTTTGTTGTTGTTGTTGTTAATCCTCACCCAAGGATACTTTTTCATTGGTTTTTAGAGAGAGTGGAAGGAAGAGGGAGAGACAGAGAGAAACAATGATGTGAGAGAGACACATTGATTGGTTGTCTCCTGCATGCACACAGACCAGGGCTGGGGAACCTGCAACCAAGGTATGTGCCCTTGACCAGAATTGAACCTGGGCAGTCCGCATACCTACTGAGCCAAACCAGCTAGGGTTCAGGTTTCTTGTCTGTTAAACAGGATAAGCATACTTCGACCACAGGGTTAATGCTACCATTAATGAAATTACATACAGACAGGCCTAATGCACATGAGACATTCCAAAAGAGTAGCAAAATAACTTTTATATCAGAGGTAAATAATAGAAAATCCAGAGTGATTTGTTAAATAAGACAAGAGGAAATGAGCACTACAGAAAAATACATATTTTTGAAAATTTGATGTTAGCTAAATAAGGACATCAGGAAGGAAGGAATTAATCAACTATACATCCCAACTTGTGCCAAGTGCTGAAGAGATTCACAAAGACCAAACAGACATGGCCTCGCTCTTTGATGCTCACTCGATCCTGCTCTAGAGGAGTGCTAGATACATGTAAACCTGAAACAGGAAGTTAACAACACAGGCCAACCAGCAACAAATCATTGCCTGCCGCATAGTTCATACTCTGCTAATTAGAGTAAAGCCTAATTTTAATCAAATAATAGTATGTGTAGATTCAAAACTTTCAGAATGCAGTAAGAATCTGGGTGGACCCTCTCCCAAAAAAACAAAGTAACTGGTGAAAGTTATAAAAGACAATCATTCTAAGTTTTTGACAATTGTCTTAAGGGCATAGAGCAAATGGAGAGAGATTCATTCAAGAAAATCTACTACACCTTGCTAGGAACAGTGAGATTCTGTGCTATTTGCACCAGAACCTGCTCTATTACCCATTTTCACAGCTTCACATAGAAGCTCTACTCCAGACATGTGCGGCCAAGCAGACAGGGGCTCCTTCTCCTTCCAGTCCTCAGTTCTGAGCTATGGCGTCACCTGGGGAAGAGCAGGCTGCCATTTCTTTTCCCCATCCCCGTGTTACAGAAGCTCTATGCTACAAGGCATGGCCCAATGGATGGAGTTTTCCTTCCTCACTCAGGTCTATCTTAGGAAGGATGCTCTATCAGGTGCAGAGGCTGAGAACACTAGAGCCCCCTTGTCCCATCTAACTTGCTTGTAGGGTGGAGGTTCCATGCCAGAAGAGGCAAGCTAAGATAAGGAACTGCCACCTCCCCCAGCCTGCCCCCTCCGCCGCGCCCCCCCCCCCCCCCAGAGTGCTCACTCATAGAGCGGGGCTGCCACTCTGGTAAAAGCAGATATCTGCCCACCCCGCCCCCCGCCTCTGGTGCAGCGGCACAGAGATTCTGCCCAGGGCCAAGGCAGGCCGTGAAGAGTGAAGAGCTCTGTAGCTCTGCCTGAGGGACTGATGCCATTTGGAGTGTGGAGAACTCCATAGCTCAAGTGATTGCTGAAAATAATGGAGAGCTTGGTGCAGAGCAATTCAGAGAAGGCTGGTAACTCCATTTTGCAAGAAAAATGGCAGAGCAGAGAGAAACAGCTAACAGGCCTCCAGGGATCACAATTCTGAAGTCATGAAGGATGCACACATGTGAAAAGCTGTGCCTGCTCAGGGACAATCAGAGCCGTGTTAGGGGCCAACTTGAAAGGGTCACTCGTGCTTGCACAGAGCTATTAACACAGGGCAGAAGTTGCACTAGCACAAGGGACTTAAACATAGCATCTGACCAAACAGTGACTCTGACCTAAGGTGACTCATAGGAAGACAGGTTTAAAAATAAAATCACACTCATCCCTGGCCATCTGGAAGCCTGTGTGCATGCCCACGCTGCTCCCTCTTAGGAGCGATCAGAGAGGGGACCTCTACACTACAGTGCCTTCCAAATGTGGGGCACAAGTGTCACCTCCCTGAATTGTGAGAGAAACCACGAAGCCACACACACAGCCCTTGTGAGAGGGTAACTAGTGTCTTGGTCTTCTCTCCCAGTGCCTTGTACCCTGTTAACACTGTGGCCAACTCCTTTAGATTGAGGTTTTATTGGGATTTTGGCCCCGGACCCTGTCCTTGGGGTCTTACTGGGCTCACACTCTGTGTGAGCCAGTCCCATCACCACATGGTCTCAGACAGTGAGGATAAGCCCAGGTGTTACTTCCTAGCGACGGTGTCAGATCTGGCATGGGGCCTGCACAGGAAGGGGGAATCTTTTCCCCCTCCAAACAGTGCTTTCCTTTGTGACGAGGGAGAGGAACCTTATCTTTGAGGTCCCTAGACTGCAATGTTCTCAACCATCTCAGTTTGAAGTTTGCAATCAACCAGAAATGAATGGTGGGAATGGAAACAAGTCAGGAGAGAGGCCAAAGTGAAATGGGACCAAAATGCCCAAACCTACTTTGGAATGTCTCTGAGCGGTCAATGCCAAGACACGAGGACCAGGACACAGAGGAGATGGGTGGGACAGTGCTCTCTGAACTTGCAAGGCTCTGCCCAGTCAGGCATGGTGGTAAGCTCAGGGAGGAACACCTGGGCTCCCTGTGGGAAGAGGTTGTGCCTCAGGAGAGATGGACAGGGCTGAGGATTGACAGGTAGAAAGAAACAGGGCTGGAGTGCTACTACTTAGGCTGAAAAACAATTCTAATATGTAGAGCATTTTTATTTCTCAGCCAATAGAAGACTAGAAGCAAAGAGAAAGAAAGGAAGAAAGAGATAAAAAGAAAGAGAGAGAGACCTGGAGGACTATTAGAGATAGACGCACTGAGCCCTAGCCAGTTTGGCTCAGTGGGGATACATGCACTGAAATGGGCACAAATGACATCTTAGACTTCTGTGAAAAAGTTAACAGAAAAACTGGAGTTCATTCATTCAAGAACTATTTTTTAGTTTGTTGGGGGGACATTGGTTGATACAATTGTATAGGTTTCAAGTGTACAGTTCTATAATACATCATCTGTATATTGCCTTGTGTATTTACCACTCAAAGTCAGATCTTCCTCCATCGCCATATATTTGACCCCTTTACTACTTCCCTCCAACCCCCTTTTTCCTCAGGTAGCAACCACACTGTTGTCTGTGTCTATGAGTTTCAGTTTTATATCCCACATATGAGTGAAATCAGATGGTTCTTGACTTTTTTTCATCTGACTTATTTCGCTTAGCAGGATTTTCTCAAGATTCATTGATGTTGTCCCAAATGGCAGTATTTCATCTTTTCTTATGGCTGAGTAGTATTACATTGAATAGATGTAGCACATCTTCTTTATCCAATTATCTACCAAAGGACACTTTAGTTGTTTCTGTCTTGACCACTGTAAATAATGCTGCAGTGAACATAGGGGTGCATATATCTTTGCAAATAAATGTTTTTAAGTTTTTCAGGTAGATACCCAGAAAAGGGGTCATTGGGTCATATGGAACTCTATTCTTAATTTTTTGCAGGAACTCCATACTGAATGTAAAGGGGCTATACCAGTTTACATTCCTACCAGCAGTGAATGAGGGTCCCTTTTTCTCCACAACCTCTCTAACACTTGTTATTACTTGTCTTGCTAATAATAACCATTTTAACTGGTGTAAGGTGGTATCTCATTGTGGATTTGATTTGCATTTCCCCAATAACTAGTGAAGTTGATAATTTTTACATATATCTGTTGGCCATTTCAACAAATATTTTTGAACACCTACTGTGTGCCACCTCTACTCTCGGTACCTAGGGTAGATCAGTGAACATATCAGGTAAAGATCTCTGACCTCATAAAGCTTACATTCTAGCAAGTTTCCAGTTGTTACAGAACATCCATGGGTGCATTTAGAACATTGGCATATGCCTTACAGATTTTGATAGTTACTTTGGACTTTATTACATCACAGCTCATTCAGCACAGTAATAATGATGATGATAATAAATAGCTCTGCTGTGCATACCATCTGCCAGGCGCTGTTCACCTGCTTTCTGTTCATTAGATTCTTTAACCCTCACTGAAAACTCAGTGTCATTTTTTTCCCCTTGAACCGGTCACTGTGGCCAACTAGCATGGTGTGCTCTGATTGATCATGCCTGCTGTCTGTGACCAACCACCTTCCCTCCCCCTCCCTCACCTGCTCACCTCCTTTGGGCTAGGACAAATGTCGTGGGTCCCATCAGAGACACGTGGATTAGGCAGGATAACTGGAATGGGGTGAAGGTTGGCTCACCAAAGGAAGTGATCCTGGGCAGACAAGCATATCCCTACCAAGTTACCTAATAGGCCATTTTAGAAAGGCAATGGTTTCATTCAAAGTCCAAAATGAAGGAAAGATGCAGGACAAAGCAGAGTAGGACTCTTACTCACCCCATTTTATAAATGACAAAGCCAAGGCACACCTAGTAAACAGTGGAGATTGGATTTTGATCTGACTCCAGAGCCCATGCCTTCATCACTGCATTATTCCGATCAAGTCATGAAGGCAATGTTAGTCACCATAGTTTCTGGTTTCTAAGAAATCCATTCTTTCCATTTGAACATCTCTGTAATTGGGATGTGTCATATAGTAGATATAAGATTGTCTAGTATACGTTTAATTGACAGCATTTTTTTTTTCTTCCTTACTGGCACACAAAATAATACCACATCTTGCCAAAAATAGTCCTAGAGTTGATGCTGTATTCTTTCAATGGATATTGATGATGTTCCTACTCTGTGCCCAGCAGCTGTGCTAGGCTCACTGTGCTGTGTGGTCTACAGTGACACAATCATTAATAATTACAAGGCCACGTGAAGTGTGCAGTGTAGGAGTCGTGCACAGAAGGGAGAGGCACTGTAAGCCAGGGGCACTAGTCAGAAGGAGGGGTCAGGGATGCCTTCCCAGAGAGGTAGAATATAGGTGGTAGGGGAAGGAGAGGAGTTTGGTGGGGACAAAAGTGGCTCCATCTCGATGGAGGATAGACTATGAGGCAGAGAGTGGTTCAAGATGAGGCTTGAGGTGTTCAGCACTGTGAGGTGTAATGATGCCTGATTCAGCGGGACGGTGAATGTCATGTTATCTACACTGCAGGTGGTAAGGAAGGATTCACTTGAGGGACTGGGAGAAGTCCATGTTCAGATTGCATTTTGGAAAGTTCCCTTGAGGAGCTGGATGCCTGATGTCGTAAACTGGAAGCTGGCTCAGGGGTGGTGACAGTCACAGGGAGGAGCAAGGTTGAGGCCTTGAACTTCAGGAGTCAGTGTCAGGGTGCAGAAGAGGAGGTAGGCTCTAAAACACATTGAGAGACAAAGTGGGAAAGGTCTGCTGATTGGATTTGGGGATGAGGGGGAGAGAGAGAGAAGATCCAGGGATCATTTCCAGGTTCTGGGCTTGGACAACTGGCCAGGTGGGCAGAGAATAAAGGAAAGGTACGGTTTAGG
The DNA here is from genome assembly GCF_027574615.1 of Eptesicus fuscus. Lineage (NCBI taxonomy): Eukaryota > Metazoa > Chordata > Mammalia > Chiroptera > Vespertilionidae > Eptesicus > Eptesicus fuscus. Next base: position 42,888,619 of record NC_072481.1, on the reverse strand, counting down.
GAGAAGAATGTGTGTGACTCTGTACACGTTCAGTGAGAGGGTTCTGCCAGATACGGTGGCAGCATTTGTGACTAAGTGGAGTGTTCAGGCTTGAAGACAGAATTAGCAGTCCCCAGTTAGGGACCTCGGGAGGCAGTTATAACTGTGAGCTCCTCGAGGGCAGGGACTCTGTTTCCCACCTCTTGTTAGTGGCTAACATGGGAACTGGTGCATAACCAATGCTCAATAAACGTTTGCCTGCGGAAAAGTGTAATAATTATAATAATCTATGTGTGTCTGTGAAAATGTGTATGTAGTGTGTATCTGTATACTGCTGTATATGTTAGTAGTTGCTATGCTTTTTATATGGCGGGCACTGTTCTCCGATCTTTACAGGTATTAAACTCTCATTTGCTCCTTACAATAATACACAAGGTAAACTATTGCTGCCCCATTTTAAAGATTAGGAAATCAAGGCACAGAGAAACTAATTCACTTGCCTGAATTTCCAGAGCTAGAAAGTGGTAGAACTATAATTTAAAGCTGAGTAGTCTGGCACCAGGGAATTTTCTCTCGATGCTTTTGGTACAGTTTCTCTGGTTTATTTGTTTGTTTAAATAAGAGTTTTTTCTTTTAGCAATTGGCGAAGAACAAAGGTTCAGCATAGGAAAGGTTAAGTTCCAGTTGTCTGGAAATTTTATCTTTTTACTTGGCAAAAGCACGTTCATATAACAAGACCCAGCCTAAACATCACATCATTGTGAAACTTGCCCCATGTCTTCTATTTTCCAAAGTGAAGCTTGCCTTCTACTGCGCTCCCCTAGTATCCTTAGGATGCTGCTTTTGAAAATATTTACCACTTCATGTTGAATCTTCCTTGGTTTTCAACTTGAGTCCTTCCAGAGGGCAGACTCTTTGTATTATGCCTTTCTACATCCTCATCTAGCTAACATGGATGGCATAAAGTTAAGTGTATAATGGATGTTTGCTAATTGAGTGAGTGAATGAATGAATGAATGAAGGAATGGAGAAAAATTTATTTTACTAACATTTGACAAATAAGACATCGCTGTAGACAACGCACTTCCGGTTCAATCCGAGTTGCAAGGACCACCACATAAGGCCCATCATCCCACTGTGTACAGACATGCAGATGTGTTGGCCACAGGTCATTCGGTCGTAGCCCCCTCCTTGTAGCAGGGCTTAGCATCCCAGTGCCTCCGCATCACACCAGCTTCCAGGGAGAAATCCAGAAAGGCACTCTCCCGTGATGCTTTCAGAGGAGCATTCCATGCATGACCTCCCCCCATCCCTTCCCTCCCCCACCCCTACCCCCCCCACACACACTGGAGCACACCATGGAGGCCAGGCTCGGGCTTCCTGTGCCTATGCCAACATTGGAAGTACCCTGGGAGTTCCTTTAATATTTAATATCTCAATTTCTTCTGTTTGATGTCATGGGATCTGGGTATGCTCAGGACATCCTCTTCAACCCCTGTTTTCTAAAAACCTATTTATATCAGTCCTTGCTATGTATTTATTTGGGAATAAAATCAACATTTGGACTCATCACAGCATATGGTTAGTGTTTTCTGTAAGGGGTGGGGTATCCATTTCTCCATCATGTGGCAAAAGTGCAGCAGCTGTACTATCTCATTACAAGACTTCACTTTATTCAATAAAAAAACACAGTATTGCTCTGCTTAACAAAATTATCCTCATCCCCCCACCCACCCTCCAAAACCTGATCTGTGATTTCAATGCCCCTTGCCATAATAGCTCTGGATGGTTTGCATGTGATATTAGTTAGGTCCAGAATCTGCTTTCAATTCAGTTGCTTCAGATTGTATTTTCACTGCGAGCCATTAGTCACCAAATGTTGACAAGCATTTGTAAGGATGCCATCTCCCCCTTTGTTTATATGCAAGTGCAGCAACCAAAATGATTTATTTATGTTTTAATTAAAATTTGTGGATAGACCAGTGATTTTTAGCAATGACTTTTCTAATTTGTGGGCTCCAAAAAAGAAAAAAAAATCAATAACCTGATGCCATTTATGTTTTTATAGTTACCCCAGGCATTTGTAATGCAGGCCTGCTGCTCACCTGCAGTCTTACTTGGAGGAGCATGATCCTCGCCACATAAATCTTCCCCAGAGGCCGAGAGGGTCTATATTTCAGAGCCACTTCCCTTCTGTGTCAGCTGTAAGTGAGATGTTACATGCTTTCCATTCTCATGGTTTTCATGGCAAGGCACAGGCTAAAATTAATATTGAAAGTAAATTGATGGACTGTAAGGTTTATAATACCTGACCCAATCCGTAACGACTGCTTTAGAATTTTAATAATTTAAGCTCATTGATTTTGGTTCCTGCATGTCGCTCTCCACATTGCAAATGTACCCCATAGGTTCTTTGGAAAGAACAGACCCCAAATGCCAGGCTTTTATGGGAACTTAATATATTCGACATTGCAGGTGCATAAATCTCCATGAAATTGCACCACGTTAACGTATTTACTGGTGCACACAATTTACTAACTACTTTGTAAAAGTCTAAATAAAGATAGATAAGACAGGTAGATATGGAAAAATAATGAGTAAATGTTCCGATGTATATTAACAAGATGAGTTCATTACCTTCGCAAGGCTATCAGACTAACTGGAAGAGAATTAATTAATTTTCAGGGTGTCTGGGATGGTTTTAATTGCTGTTTTTCAAAGTCTGGGAAAAATGAACTGTTTTTGCGTTTTCTGCCAAACTCAAATTATCCTCTCCCAAATAGTCAGGGTTGGGGAGGGTGTGGGGGGAGTGATGACAAAGAGGGTGGGAAGAGAAATACTTGGTCTCACACACCATTTTGGCCCTCTCCGATAAAGGCACAGATTACAAGGAGAAGCTCGTTGTAGTTCAGAAAGCCCTCTTAAGAAGGCTCCCATTTGAGTTTCTTCCGCTTCCCTTCTTTCAGAGTACATGTTTTCCAAGTCTCTGCAAACACTCAGACTCACATGTTTGATTTTCTTCTTTCCCTCATTCCTCCCCCTTTTCTTAGTTTTTGTAGTTCAGCTCTGGGAACATTCAAGTCAAGTTTCGTCGCAGCATGTTGGAAACAGCCGGCCCGTCTACCAAGAAGACACTGTCCTTGCTTACCTTCGGAGGACAAAGCTTGTGTTCTTTCCTAGGCACTGATTTCAGAGGGAGGGAGAGGGAGAGAGAGATAGAAACATCAATGAAGAGAATCATTGATCGACTGCCTCCTGCATGCTCCACATGGGATCAAGCCCACAACCCGAGCATGTGGCCTGACCGGGAATTGAACCGTGACCTCCTCCTTCATAGGCCGATGCTCAACCACTGAGCCACTGCAGCCGAGCTAGGCACTGATTTTTTTAGTTCATGGAGATAATAGTTCATTTCTTGGGAACTATGTAACTCAAATATGTAATTTTAAGCTACAGAACCATTTCTGGAGGTGAAATCTTACACAGAAGTTCATTTTATTAATCAGATAAGTGTAAAACTGCTGCTCTGGATGAAATAGTGGTTTTAAGTAGATGATGGAGAGGGGTTTGTTTGGCCTCCCACCTTCCAATCTGACCTGGTCCATGGGCATCTCTATAGAACTGGGGCTACTTAGAGCAGAGGTGGGAAAATCACTAAACTAACACTACTTCAGTATCAGTCACAGTATCAATATCTGTTAATGTAAGTAGCAAGAAAAATTTAAAAAAGCCAACCAAACCAACCTTGATATGGCCTCTCTCCTTCATCAGCAGGTCTCCTCTACTCTCTGGGCCACCTCTCCTGCCTCCATAATGCAGATATATTGAAATTTCTGGAGCACAAATCGTTCTTTCTTAGCCCTCTGAACATATTCTTTACTAGTACTCTTTGCTCAGAACACACTATAGCCCTTACCCATCTCATCATCAACTGGCTTGCTTCTACTAACCCCTCAACTTAGAGTTCTCATCCTATGTGAAGCCTCAGTCTGTGTGAGGACACTAGGCTGAGTATCCTAGGGTATATTCGCCTATAATACCAACTCCTTTCACAGCACACAACACTCTGAGTTTATAGTCTTATCTAGCTTCTCTCTTGTTCAGGAACATAAATGTAAATATCCCAAGTTGGGTTTATTCCAGAAAAAAATGTTGATAAACTCATCTATGATAAAAATGAACAAAAATACTTAACAAATTAGAAATGAGAGCATCCTTAGTCATAAAAGTTTTCTTTAAAAAAAAAACTAAAACAACCTAAAGGAGATATATATGTACTAGTATTCACCAGACCTTGCTCCTTCAGATTACCACTTGTTCCGGTCGATGGCACACGCACTTTCTGAGCAGCAATTCAAAATGTACGAAGAAGTGGAAAATTGGGTCTCTGAATGGTTTTCCTCAAAACAAGAAAAGTTCTGTTGGGATGGTATCCACAAATTACCTGAAAGATGGGGGAATTGTGTAGCTAGCGATGGACATTACTTTGAATAAAGCACTTTTGATGTTTCTCTTGAAATTAACATGTTTTCTTTGGATTACAAAATCCGCATTATTAACCGGGTCACAGTTAATCCGTATTATTAACCACTCTGATTCTACATTTATTTATTTCTCCATTTTTTTGGTCAAATTTTGCTTTGCATGTATTAAAAATATGTTATTAGGAACAAAAAAAAATGAGTTTTTATGTCTTCCTGGCAGATGACCCATTTATTATTAGGAAATATCACTCATCTCCAGTAATACTTTTTGCCTTAAAATCTATTTTGTCTGATGGTGATATATCTATATTCTGTTTGTTTTTATTAGGTTTGCATTGCATTTCTTTTTTCACACTTTTATTTTCAACACTGCTATATGCTTAAATTTACATTGTATCTCTCATAAGCAGCATACAGTATTTTCTTTGTTTTACCTAGTCTTTGTCTTTTTTAAAAATATATTTTATTAATTTTTACAGAGAGAAAGGGAGAGGGATAGAGAGATAGAAACATCGATGAGAGAGAAACATCAATCAGCTGCCTCCTGCACACCTCCTACTGGGGATGTGCCCGCAACCAAGGTACATGCCCTTGACCAGAATGGAACCTGGGACCCTTCAGTCTGCAGGCCGACGTTCTATCCACTGAGCCAAACTGGTTAGGGCCCTAGTCTTTGTCTTTTCATTGGAATTTTGTTTGATTTATCCAGTCTTTGTATTTTAATTCAAATATTTAGTCCATTTAAATTTAATGCAATTGCTAATTTATTTGGGTTGAAATCTACTATTGTGCTATTTATTTTTTATTTGTTTCACTTTTTCTACATTGCTTTTTCTTTCCATTCTTTTTTTCTTTTTGAGTTAAAATTTTATTGTTTTATTTTTCTCTCTATGATTTTGTTACATACACGTTCTTTTATTATTCCTTTAATGTTTATCCTAAATATTACAATATGCATACCTGATTTTAAAAATCTGATATAAGTATAATTAAATGATTTAATATATTACATATTACTACATAAACTATAACATAATCTAATACAAAGTATGCAAGAAGCTTAGAATATCTTAACCTTATTTAATACCCTTACAAACTTTTGTGCTTTGTCATCACATATTTTCATTTCAATGTGTTTTATACCCCATAAGACAGTATTGTTATTAGTTATACAGTCAACATTAATTTAATTTTCCCTAAAATTTATCTTTTCTTGTTGCTCTCTTCTTTCTGCATCTCTGTGCTTCTGTGTGGGATCATTTTTCTTCTGTCTGAAGAACATTATTAGCATTTTCTTTAGTGTGCATCTGCTGCCTAAAAATGTCTTTATTTTGCCTCTGTTTTTGAAATATATTTTGATTCTAGGTTGCCAATTAGAGTTTCTATTCTACTATATTTTATTTAAAAAGCTGAATGTGACTTGTTACACTGATTTCATAAGCCACTCCAGTGAAGTGGCCTGATGCCTGCCACAAACCCTTGCAAACCTGTAGATTGAAAACCACTGCTACAGAATTGCCCCCTGATCATCCCACAATTCCAAGCCACCCCAGAAAGTAAAGTGGTTCCCATAGTGAAGACTCTTCCAACAGCTTGCCAAAACACTAACCACTCCTACAGAGGAGGTCTTTGGAATAGCTGGTTATTCACTCCTCAGCTTCCCTGACTCCACAGGCTGGGTCTGAGACACCTTTGAAGAGTTACAAGAAAGTTTCTATACAATAAAGGAACCAGAAATCAGACTCCTCATGCTGCCACTCTAAGCACAGGATTGAAAACAATACGTACTTAAGAAATAACTTGGAATCAGACTGAGGCACCTGTAAATTTCTAAAATTCACTCATATTTGAAGCATTTGTTGAATGCCTGCTCTGTGCCAGGCTTTTGAAATAACAAGGTATTAATCTCAATAATTGATGAGACCCCTTTCAAAGCTCATGATGTGACCCAAATAGGACTTCCTCTTCCCTAGCACTATTGAGTGACCATCACCAACTGTGCCTCCATCCTCTCCTGTTGTTTCATTGTCCACCAATAATCCAAGCCACGTTCTGCATGACCCCATATATTTTCGTTACTTTAATACTTTCTGTCAGCTCATAGTCAAGGCTTGGAGTACTGGGAGCTACTCCTCTATTCATTCAACCAATATTAATTGCATGTCTATCAATTTTCAGGTACTGTTCTAGGTTTTAAGATATAGGTCCTACCATAATTGAACCTTATGCAGTAAGAATGGCAAATAAACAAGCAAACAAATCTCTAATCTTATGTCACATAGTGGGAAGGCTATAAGTAGAGGTAACAGGAAAGAGAAACTGGCTACGATGGTGATATTTAGAGAGTGTGGTCAGCAAAGTTTTCTCTGAGGTGAGATCTGAGCAAAGATCTCAACGAAATGAGAAAATGAGTCATGAAAAGAATTGATAACAAGCACTTCCAGACAGAGGAACAGCCAGTACGAACATCTCACCATTGGAGCTTGCCTGGCTCATTCGGAGAACAGAGGCCAGTGTGGCTGAAGCACAGTGAGCAGGAGGGGCCTGTTAGGAAATTAGGTCAGACAGGTGGTCAGGATCCTGAGCATAGTACCAGGTGTCAGTTCCATGTCTTTAAAGTGTTTTGAATAAATAGATTATTAATTTAATGAATGTGAATATATGTTTATATTTCTATTGGTATAACTAACATAAAGTTTTATTTCTTCAGGGTTTCTTAATCATTAGCTTAAAAAGTCTTAACATAGGCAAATTTAACCCAAACTATAGCCCCAGAAAAACCATGGATGTTAACTTTTAGACCCATCTGTGAACTGAGACTATGTCACTCCGTCCTGCCTGGATGCTATGAGGAGTAAATGACGTAATACGTAAAGCAAAAGCATTCAGTACAGTGCCTTGCACTCAGATGGCACTCAGATTGTAGTTTAGAGCACAAGATAGGGAAGGGGTGGGAGGTGAGGCTGCTGAGGGAGACCAGGGTTAGCTCACACAGGGTGCGGGCTCGCATGCTAAACAGATTCAATTTTAACCTGATGAGGAGGCCCCTTTGAAGGGTTTTGAGAAGGGTGCTAGGAATGGGACTAGTCAGGAGAGGGTGGATTTGGAAGGGCAGAGGCGGCAGTGAAGCAGGTTATGGGAGCATCCCAGCAAGAAGGCCACTGCAGTATTCGAGGTCAGAAATGGCGAGAGCCTGACCTCCCTCGCTGGTGGAGAGTAGGAGTGGAGTTGGAGGGAAATGGATTGAAGGGATGCTCCCAGTTCCCAAAGCTGTGCATGCATTGGTTCCAGTGAGGGAGCTCCGCCGCTGTCTGGACTACCCTTCTGCACCCACCATCTCCTCATCCTCATCTTGCGCATCTTCAGCTCAAAGGAAGCCCGCTTTTGCCCTCGAGCTGGCTTTCAACACCCTTCCCCATGCTCCCTCAGAGCTCCCCAACTGTCCTGGAAAGATGCCTTTCTTGGGTCTCTCCCCATTTCCCTTCCCGGAAGGACAGCAAGGATCTGGCCCCCTTCTCTTTGTACCCTCGGCCCCCTCAGGGATGCCCAGTGAACATTTGTTGTTCACATTCACCCTGGCATTGTGATTTCTAAACAGAAGTTGCTTAAGCCCCAGGAATGCTTCTGTTTTCACTAAGAGCCATTCATCCCTTGTAATTACAAGGTCCCGGGTTTTCAGCCCAATCTACATTCCTTTAATTTCAGAACAGCATGTGCCCCGTAACAAGGAGATGTCCCACTGCCCAGACTTCTTGTTCCAGGATTAAGGTTTCTAAGGGGAACCTGGCTTTGGTGCCCAGTAACCAGGTTACAGTGTTTTGGCTTCTATCCTTGGAAACTTGTAATGTGCTGATCTTGGTATTTGCATCCCACCACGAGAAGCACAGATAACAGAGGCAGGCCTGAGAGCAAGAATGGCCAGGAGAACGATCCTAATAATTAAACCAGCCCCTTGGGGAGCACAGTGGGCCCATTTATTCTGAGAGTGTGTGTATAAATATATTTTAACAAATTACACCCCGTCCGGTCAGGATGCCCCAAATGGGACCGCCTTTCAGATTGCTCCAATAAGACAATTACTTAGAGCAAAACCAGTGAGTGGGGAGGAGACAGTATATCAAACCTGCAACAAAGAAAAGTGTGAAGGCCAGCGAGGAGGGGCCCTGTCAGCAGAGCTGGCACGCTGTTCCCTTTCATAGGAGATTTGCGGTTCTCCGCTGGGATCCTGGCACTCAGAGCGGGATGGACTGGGGATGGCAGAGAGAGGATTCTCAGGTGGGAAAGAGAGGAGACCCATATCGCACAGGCTCTGGAATCAGAAATACCAGTATTATGACTATACTCCTAATCAAACTGTCAAAAATAAAGGAAACTTTATATAAGATTGAGTCAGGAGGCTCTGAAGGGGCAGCTCTCACGCACTGCCACTCACACCCCACTCAGGAGGAAGGCAGAATTTATTTTTGCCCAGCAAAACACCTCATCTTCACCTGAACCTCTTTAGCGGGGTTGCCTTCAGGTTTGGGCTCTAGATACAGCCCAACCAATGAGATACTGCCACACTCAGCCAATGAGAAGCCGTCACCACCCAGAGCTCTTCAAAAAGGATCCTCCCAACTTCCTTTTATTTTTCTTATTTATTTTTCTTATGAAAAGCAGCCCCTCTCCTCTGTCCTTCACGAAGACTTACCCATGGTTCACCATAGTTTGCTTGTCTTGAATTGTGAGTCTGCTGTTTTCCCTAATAAACCCATTTTGCTGGTAAAAATAACTGGCCCTTTTGTTTGAAAAAAAAAATCAATATTAACAACAACAATGAGAGCAAATACCTATGTAGGGCTTACTGTTTGTCAGGCATTAGTCTAAACATTTTGATATATTAACTTATTTTATTCTTTTTAAAATATATATATATTTTATTGATTTTTTACAGAGAGGAAGAGAGAGGGATAGAGTTAGAAACATCGATGAGAGAGAAACATCGATCAGCTGCCTCCTGCACACCCCCCACTGGGGATGTGCCCGCAACCAAGGTACATGCCCTTGACCGGAATCGAACCTGGGACCCCCAAGTCCGCAGGCCGACGCTCTATCCACTGAGCCAAACCGGTCTCAGCTAACTTATTTTATTCTTAAAGCAACCCCATGTGATAGTTTTGATTATTATCCTTATTTTACAGAGGAGGAAACTGAGGCATAAAGAAATTAAGTAACGTGCCCAGGATGACACAGGTAGTAAGTAGTGGAGGCAGGAATCATACCCAGGCAGTCTGGTTCCTAAGTCAATTTTCTTAACTACTCTGCTTATCAGCTATTCGCCTTGGACAATTCATTTAAGGTCATTGAGTTAAAGTTATATCTGCTGTATATTAGGGATAATGATACTTACATTGCAGGGTTATTTTGAGGGGGTCAAATAGTAGGCACTCAATAAATAGGGAAAAAAAAGAAAAGAAAAGAAAATAGTGCAGTGAAAATAACCTGAACTATAATATCTCATAACAGCGTTTGACTGTAAGCAACAGAAACTGATTGAATCATGTAGGCAAAAATGGAATTCATGAAGGTCTATGAGATGTCTTAAGTTGAGCTCCCAGAAAACGTCTCTCTGACTGAGACTTTTCTGTAGGACATTCACTGCAAAGTGCTCTTGGCAACAAAATCCACGAGGGAGTGAGGGAAGTGGGATTGGGCAGAAGAAGTTGAGCTTGATCCCATAGGGATGGCCTTTCAGAGCTGTGCCAAGGGAGGCCACACCAGGGAGGGTCCATAACCTTGGCTGAGATAGCACTTACGAGCAAAGGGCAGTTTTTGGGATGGGACTTCTCTGTGGCCGCCAGCAGGCAGTCCTTCCAATAGCTGAGGGGAATGAGTGCCTCACCCCTGAGGTGGGGTGTGGACAGTGCATCAAAGCTTTCACTACAGGAGCCAATGTACAAAATTGAAGTAAAGCTAAACAGCCAGTGGTAAGATAGGAAGTGGCTCGGCTGCACTGGGGAAGCAAGAAACAAATGGAAAGTCTTTCTGGAATCATAATGTCACTTTGTTGGGCCCTTTCATTTAATGTTTAAATTCCAGGTAGAGAATACCCAGATGGGTCAACTGGGTCACATACTCATCTGTTGGCCAGAATGGGTGGAATCCTTGATCAAAAGTTCTACTAAAACTGGATTCAGAATAAAATTGTAGTATAATTAACAGAAGAGGAAGTAGATCCTGGGTGGGAAAAACAACAGATCTCTATTATACCTCAATCTCAGAAGACTTGGGGGGAATTCCTGGGTAGACTTAGGGTTTGATAGTTTGCAAAAAGCCCCGTTATTTCCATTCTTGTATCCTGTCCCTTTGAAATGTAACTTTGAAACTCCTCCCATCAAGAGATGGAGACTGTTTTCCCACCTCCTGAGTCTGTGCTGGCTTTGTCACCTGCTTTGACCAATGGGATCAGCAAACGTGATGAATCTAGACCTAAGAGGTGTTGAGTACTTCCACTCTCATGCAATCCTGCGTTGGCTGGCATGTGCAGAGACTTGGACTTGTCTGCTGGAGGATGACAGAGTATGTGAAGCAGTGATGAGCCCTCTTAACTAAAGCCATCAGGGGCCAGCCAACCCCTAGCTGACACTGCATCTAACTGCACATGCATGAGTGAGCCCAGTCAAGACCACATGAACCCAACACTGATCCACAGAACAATGAACTAAATATGTGGTTGTTGCCATTAAGTTTGGGGGTTGGTTACTTTACAAATGCTAACTGATACATGCTACTAATACACGGTGTGACATTAAATAAGTAACATGCTCTCTCTGACATTTCCTACTGAGGAGTGAAGGATTGAAAACACGAGAATCCTTTGATCAGATAGCTCATGCATCTGAGAAGGGCCAGAAAGGGGGCAACACTACCAGAAAGCAGAGCTTGAAGGCTACCACCCCCTAGTGCAGAGGGGCCACTGAGCTGAGAGAGCGTCAGGGTCGCCAATAGGATGTGAAATATCATCAGGTGAGGATGGCAAAGCGACAGTGGTGTTGATGCAGGTATTTTTGATGATCAATGAGTCATAGGCTAAAAACCACACCACACAGCCCCTAGGAAGTGAGGGCACACAACACTTTTCCTCCACCCCATGGCTGTGGTAACCTCCTGCACCACTCCATTCTGGCAGTTACGGAGCAAGGGGATTATGTATGCTTTCTTCCAGCCCAGGCTTTGTCATTTGAATTGGTACCTCCTTTCCTGTACATCTGCTTTTCCTTAACCACAAGCAAGGGTGCAGAGTCGGGGAGGCAGTTAATCTCAGATTCCTTGCCACATCCAAGTCCACGCCAGCAGTTCACGTCTCAAAAGAGGCCGTGGCCCAGAATGAGCTGGTATGAATGTGTGTGTGTGTGGTTTTTTAGTTAATTAGCTAGTTGGCTTTTTCCAATTCTTAGAAATGATCTTTTAGTTTGCCACGTTTATTGAAAGCATGCTCTGTACCATACATTACGTAGGTTACTTTCATGCATATTATCTTATGACTAGAAGCCTGGTGCACGAAATTTGTGCATGGGAGGGGGGGGTCCCCTCAGCCCAGCCTGCACCCTCTCCAATCTGGGACCCCTCAGACATCCCTTTCACAATCCTGGACCACTGGCTCCTGATCGCTCACCTGCCTGCCTGCCTGGTTGGCCCTAACTGCTCCTCCCCCCCCCCCCCCCCCACCGGCCTGATCGCTCCTTACTGCCTCTGCGTGCCAGCCTGGTGGCCCCTAACTGCCACCCACTGCTGGCCAGGTTGCCTCCAACTGCCCCCTCCCTGCCAGCCTACTTGCCCCCAACTGCCCCCCTCTGCTGACCTGGTCACCCCTAACTGCCCCTCCGCACTGGCCTGGTAGCCCCCAACTGCCCCCCCCCACACTGGCCTAGTCACCCCTCACTGCCTCCCCTGCTGGCCTGGTTGCCCCCAACTGCCTCCCCCCACCAGCCTGTCCCTGCTGTCCTGGTCACCCCCAACTTCCCCCCTCTGCTGGTGGCAAGGAATCTGAGATTAACTGCCTCCCCGACTCTGCACCCTTGCTTGTGGCCTGGTCACCCCCAACTGCCCCCTCCTGCTGGCCTGGTCACCCCTCATGGGCCCCCCCACCCCGCTGGCCTGGTTGCCCCATGCAGCCTGCTGTTCAGTCATTTGGTCATCCCTCACTAACCCCCCTGCCGGCCTGGTCATAGGCAGCCATCTTGTGAGGGCATGATGGTCAATTTGCATATTACCTCTTTATTATATAGGATGATCCCCATTTTCCAAATGAAGACAAGGAGAGTCAGAGAAGGTCTATAACTTTCCCAAGGCCAAGCAGATTGTAGGTGGGCAGAGTCAGAGCCAGCATCAAGGTTTTTGAAGTCTAACGTGTTCTTTGTCCTATTACGGGGAACCAACCAAGCCGGGGGCCTGTGCCTGAGCTATGCTACCACTCTTACAGATGATGTGGTTTTGGAGTTGACCAAGTAGAAACAACAGATACCTAAAATGAAAGACAGCTCACCTTCAACCAAAATTTGAGATATTGACAATGTTATAGAACAGTAGACGCCCATAATTAGTGTTTAATAATGTAGGTAGCTTATTTCATGTGGAAAACAATACTTTGTCTTTTATCATGCCCCCACAAGTTAAATATACTGTTTTATTTGTATGATACAATCATGAAGGGACAGAGATTTCCTGAAACCTACTCCTAAATTCAGGGCTAATGATCAGCTGGCATGTGCCAGAATAGCTGCATTGGTTGTCAGACACTGAAATAATTCCATAGTTGACAGAATGCTTTTGCCCTGAGCCGTCAGAGCACCCTCTCCCCCGAAACACACACACTGTTCCTGACTCAGCTATCCTGTACCCTCACCTGGGATCCCTTACCCTACCTCCCCATGATCCAGCAACTAAAGGAGCAACACCTGGCCAGTACCTAGCTCCTGCACAACTGTGGGGCACTCAACACTGGACCTCAACCCCAAGCACTAATCTTTCCCTAGCATTACTCTTCTCTGTGCAATGGCACTTCAGAAAAATCTCTGATAGGGCTAGACTGGAGGATGGGCTGAAGGTGGCAAAGATTGGTGGAATGGGAATTCCGTGTTCTGGAACTTTTCCCCATCTTTACCATGACCCCCGCTTTCCCTCCTCTCCCTCCCCCGCCCCCCCGCCAATCTACCTGTCTCATGTCCTGTCCATTTAGGGCTTGTGCTCTGCTTTCCATGGGGAAAAAGATCCATCCCCTGAATAAAAATGTTCTGTGATCATGTGAGTTTGTGAATGCTGTATGCTATACCCTCCTTTTGGAATCTCACATACTTACACAGAAAAGTCTCTGAAAAGACCTATAATAAAGAAATCTACTTTGTTAAATCCAGCATTTCCTAATCATGGAATGCCATTCACCACCATCTTCCTTGATGCCTATTAAATTTCTACTGTCCAAAATGGGAGAGCAGGGATTATAAAAGTCACAAGGAGGGAGGATGAGGGGGTAGGAAGGAGCGGGAAGATGGAAAATGCTGCTGACTGTGTACTTGCTGAACCAGATAGGCACAGGAGGTGAGGTAGAGAGGTGGGGATAGAAAGAAACGTGTGCAAGGGAGCATGTTGCTGGCTCTTCTAAAGCGTGGCCACCACCAACTCTGAATCCTGGGCAAGTGCCGAGAAGAGGGCCAGCCAGCAGCTGGAACTCTCCCCGGGATATCTGGAAGACCTCTGTGCAGATTTTAATCTGCTTGTTGAGATCTGAGTTTTGGTTCCAGCTCGGTAATTTTCCAGCTGTGTAACTTTGAGCATGTTATTTGAATTCTCTGGGCCTCTCTTTCTTCAGCTCTAAAGATTTAATTAGACAAACACAGTAAATAATCTCAAACTTGAATGTGCATCAGAGCCACCTGGAGGACTTGATAAAACACAGGGTGCTGGCCCCACCTGAGGGGCTGATGCAGTAGGTCTGGGATAGGCTGATGAATTCACACTTCTGACCAGTTTCCAGGTCAGACTGCTGCTGCTGGTGGGGACCCACTTTGAGTGGCATGGGTATAAGTTAAAGTGCTTTGTAACCTGTAAGCTATACGTCTTAATTAATTTAAATGAATTCATCCATTCTGTGTTAAAATAATGATGTGTTCATGGGATAAGGTTTATCTCTTACCACTTCTGTGCTTTTGGGAGGAAATGCTTTTGTTTCCGTGCAAGAAGACTGATTCCCAGGGTAGAAGTTTCAGGAAAGCATCTGGGGACCCGGCAACCTCTGTGACACAGCATGGGCAGGCATCTGTTCTGGCTGCAGATATCAGTCCCCCAGACATTCCCTGAGAGGGCAGAGGTCATCTGTCATCTCCAGAGAACAGACGCCAACTGACACATTCTGTGGAACTCTTGTCCCTCAAGATGGCCCGTGGAAAAACTTTTCTGTGATTATTTTCCTCTTTGAGCTTCACAATACTCATTAATGCATAAAGGCTCTGAGAAGCCCTACAGAAAAGTAACCTACTCAACTCTTCTAAGGCGGTGTAGTGTTTAGGGGCACAGGGTCTAGACCTGTACAGTCTGATATGGTTGCCACTAACCACAAGTGGGTATTTAAATTTAAATAATTAAATTTAAATTAAAAATTCAGTTCCTCAGTCGTAGTAGTCATATTCCAAGTATTCAGTGACCATATGCCAGTGTTTACCATTTGGCCAGTGCAGGTATAGCATATTTCTTGCAGCACGGAAAGTTCTATTGGACCCAGATGCAGGGCTTCAAATCCCAGCTCTATCACTAGCTCTGTGAACTCACACAAGTTCCGTAAACTCCTGGTGCCTTAGTTTCCTCATCTATAAAACAGACTTAATAAATGGTTCATACTTTACAGGGTTGTTGTGAGGATTAAGCAAGTTAATATATGTAAAGCACCTCAAGTAGTGTCTGGCACATAGCAAGCCCTCAATAAAGGGTGCTCATTATTATAGTCTGTTGAACTTACTGTTCTTAAACTGAATTTTACTTGGAACCCTTTATCTGTATAATACTATTCACTTCATGGAACTGAGCTCCTCTTAGCCTATCTCCTGTGCTATATTATGCTAAAAGAGTCTGTCCTTTCTTAATCTTTACTCGAATGACTACCTTCTCTTATCCTAAATGAGATAGGAGACAGAGGTGGAGAAGAAAACAGAACTCCTGCCACATATCCTGCTCCTTTAGGCTCTGAGAAGCCTGGCACATTGGAAGACTTCCCTGTGGCCAGAGCATGAAGGACCAAGGACAAAGGGAAGGGATGAACTGAAAAGGATCTTCCAAACCACTCTAGGAAACTTAGGCTCATCCTGAGGAGCTGGGGCGTCACTGAAGGGTGTCAGCTGCATGATGTGTGCGTAGATCTACATTTGAGAAGGAACACGCTTGGGCTATGCTGTGGAGAAGAGATTTAGAGGTTCTGGGAAATCTGTAAAATTGGGCCTCAGGAAGACTCAGCAGGAGGCTGGGTGAGAAATAACGGTGGGTGGCAGTGGAATCAGGGAGAAAGTGACAGATTCAAGAGCTACAAAAGAGATAAAATGGATAGGACTTGGGGCTGATTGGTTGTTGATGGCAAAGAAGTGAAAGAATAAATATGACTCAGATTTCCATCTTGGGCAACTGGTAGATGGTGGTGACATTCACAGAGGCTGGGAATATAGAAGGAGGAGCATGTGACCCAGGAGAGAGGATGAGCTCGGTTTTAGGACTGAGGGTGAGTAAGACATTCAAATGGATGTGTTCAGGAGGCAACTGGATACATGGAGGGTGGGAAAGTCAAAAGGGTTACAGAGGTTCTCAGTTGGGGGAGATGGAACATGACAATGTCTTTTTTGTTGTTGTTGCTAATCCTCACCCAAGGGTATTTTTTCATTGATTTTTAGAGAGAGTGGAAGGGGGAGGGATAAGACAGAGAGAAAGAAACATCTATTTGTGAGAGACACATCGATTGGTTGCCTCCTGCATGCTCCCCTACCGGGATCGAGCTTGCAACCAAAGTACGTTTCCTTGACTGGACTTGAACCCAGTACCTTTCAGTCTGCAGGCTAATGCTCTATCCACTGAGCAAACTGGCTAGGGTGGAGACATTTTTGTTGTGAGTAGGGTTCAGTGACTCCAGTGAGTAGAGGTCAGGAATGCTACTAAATCCTCTATAATGTACAGGACAGTTCTCCACAGCAAAGATCATTTGGCCCAAAGTGTCAGTGGTGCTGAAGTCAAGAAACCCTGGATTAGGAGAAGCTGGAGCGGTAGGAGGGGGCCGTGTTTGAGGCCGCATAGTTGTCACCAAGAACCTGAGCTGGAGTCTGAGTCAAGGTTTGAATCCTGGCTGATGCTCCTCACCAGCCACATAACCATTGGAGTATTACTTCAATTTCCAGGGCCTCAGTTTGCTCATCTATAAATGGGGCTGGTACTACCTCACAGGCATGCTAACACAATGCCTGGCACACAGTGAGCACTTCATTCAGAGTAACTGCATTGCTTGAGGGCAGGACCAGAATCCATTTATTCAATGAAGAATTGTTGAGTGCCTGCTATGTGCCGGACATTGTGCCCAGCACGGGATACCATGGCAAACAAAGTGCAGTCTTTGCCTTCGTGGTTCCCATGCCAAACACCCCCACTCATACATACACACTGTCCCAGTATCTATCAGGAAGAACAATAGCCCCTCGCAGATTCTTCTCATGGATCCAATTGGCAAACAGGATCTTCTAAGAGCAGCTTCTAAGCTTGCCCTGGCGGCTGAATGTTTTTCTTCAGAAAAGAGAGGACAATATTGGTATTTTGGCCACAGATTTAGCCTAGAGAAGGAGGGAAGACTTTCCTCCCATGCTCTCACCTCTGTCCCATCTCAGGAGTTCCCATGAGCAGGACAATTGGCCCTCATCTTCTATCCTGCAGTCCCTGCCGGTTTGAGGGAGTTGCGCAATTTTGAACCTTCATTTGTGAAACTCAAAGCAGAAAGGAGCTTCAGACCTACCCTCTTGTTGGGATAACCGACGGCCTCCTTGGGACAGGGTTTGCCTTTCTACCTGTGGCCCCACAGCCCTGGGAGGGACAGATCTTGGCACCCCCTTGCAACTTCTAGTGGGAACAGGAGAAGAGGGGATAGAAACTAACACTTATTGAGAACCTACCAGCTGGGTGAGATTGGGAAAATTACTTAACTTCTTGGAGCCTTAGTGGTCATATCAGAAACAATGGTAATACCTGGCTTATAGGGTTGGTCTAAGATTAAATGACATAAGGTACAGTGTCTGGAATGTATTATGTGCTCATTTATTAATTTAACAACTATTTATTGAGTTTCATCTCTGTATCTGGCTCTGTTCTGGGCAATGGGAATTAACGGTGAATAAAACAGACTAAAATGTTTCCCCTCATGGAGTTATCTTTTATTGCCTAGGAATTGTGGCTATTTGATATTATTTGATAGGGCTATACTACACTTTATCTACTATCTATCTATATACATATATGTGTGTATATGTATGAATATTTACATTTATATTCAGTTAGTTATTATTCCCTTTTATTTAGATAAAGAAAGCAAGATTTAGAGGAATGAGATAAATTGTTCCGGTTCACAGAATCAGGAAGTAAAGGAGCTAGAAATGAAATCCAGGTCTGTCTGCGTCTAAAAATCTTGCTCTGTCCACTATGCTAAAGCCAGATATACCATTAGACCCACCCAAACCTCCGAAAGCGGCAATAATTCAGAGATGGCCTGTGACTTCTGCTTTTCATCTCAGCAGCTCTTGTTGCACAGCCCTCTTTAAAAGGAATAATAGAGATACCAATTCCAAGTGCGGCGATGAGCGCTGCGGAGCGCCGTGTGAGCCGTAATTGATGGAGATGCCAACTGCCAACTAACCAGAAAAACTCCAGCATCGTAAATCTGTCCCCTGGCTTCTCACGAGAACTGATGGATGAGGAATTCAGCTCAAATATTTAACAATCAATAATTCAAATGCCTATCCAACCATTTGCACGTTGGCATGTTTATAAATAAAAGGGCTACACTTGCATTTTACATGAAACTTCTTTCGAGTTGAATGGAGGGAGTAGGAACACCCCACATCTTATGGGAAAGAATCTGGGGGAGGAGATGGAAGTATCCTCCCAGTCTTGGCTTAACTTGAACCTACAAAACTTCCAGCTCCCATCACGTACCATTGTTCACACCCTCAGGTTGCTGGTGAGCAAATCAGCCACAAATAAAGTGCTGGAAGCCCCAGTTGTGCAGCTGGGGGAAGATGCCAGAGCCTTATCTCCTTGCCATCCTCAGCTGCAGGCATGAAACAGCAGACAGGACAATGAATTATTCATTGGACCTTCCAAGATCCCTCTGTCACGAGAATGGGTCATCTCTGGGGCTGTAATTCAACCTCCTTCCTCCTTCCCCACTTCCTCACACACAGCTAGGAACGAGGCTCGATTCTGGGAAGACATTCAGGCTCGGTGGCCAGGGCTGTGAGCCGTGTGTGTCTGGACCCTGGATGGGAGGGATGCTGTTTGAATTTAACTGTTTTGAATAAATAGTCTAAGTCAGCATTGACAGCAGTGATTTATCTGCACTTCACAATGATTGAATTTAGATGCTCCATGCACTTGCTGATTTATTAAACCGCTCTCCCCTCTGAGGGAGAACCAAAGCACCTCCTTTGGCCCTAATGGATAGACACTTTGGAGGCACTTAAGGAAGCCATTGTTGATAAGACTTACTACCTGAAAGAGAACTCTGTCTCATATTGTCTCTGCAAGGAAATAACCTCCTTCATTTGTGTTTCCTTCACAGTCAATAGCTCAGCCTTTGCAAAGAAGGGTGGGGCTTTGGCAAACACCACTCATGCAGGAGGGGATGAAGAGTCAGGCCCGGGTCCTGAGCTGCCTGCCTCTTTGCTTCCCTTTGCCCACACCTCCCGACTGCACAGCCCCAGTTCCTCCAGGTTGAAGAGAGACCCCCAAGCTCTGGCTACTAGTTGTTCACAGGTTCTACCAGAGACCCCCAGCTCTGGCTACACTCCCTGTTCACAGGTTCTACCTACGCTTGGCTGTCCCTAGAAACAATCTCAGCCAGGACCTGAGCCATTATCCCCTTCTCAAAACAGTGCAGATTCTGAAACCCACCAGAGGGGATGGAGAGGAGGGAGGGGCCTGGATATGAACCCAGGCCGGGATGCCCACCATCCTCATGGCTGGGGAGGGCTGTGACATTCCACACCAGGAGCTGACGTTTCCAAGTAGCAGATGGCCTGTTAATAAAACGAATCCTAGGCAGCAGCCTCTCTGGGTGGAATTTGGGCTCTACTCTTGGAAAACAAAACTAGCTGGTCTAGAAAGAAAAAAAAGAAAGGACAGAGCAATGAAAGCCAAGTTCTGTGTGCAGAGGCACCGGCTATAGGTCTGTCTTAGATTTAGGTTTCAAGGATGGTCGAGAAATGGATGAGGTGTAGGTCAGTCATGTGTGAAAGAAGACAAAGGAAAAAATCCGCTTGCCTAAGCTGGTGATTAATGACTATCAGAAGGTATGATGTGTAGAATGTCTGGACACTGTGTAAAAGATACAATAATAGTAACCAACCTGTGAACAGTCTGTGATAATTTCAAAGTATATTCACAATCATTTTCATTGAGTGGGGCATACTAATGAGAAGAGGAATCTGGAGAAGGATTCTGTTAGGGGAGGAGAGAAAAACATACAATTTAGAAACAAAGTTAAGTTATTAATAGATTTAGGAGAAAGTGGACTAGTCAGTAAGACCTTATGGAGAACATCTGGGGTCCTGCAGACCTGTGGCTTCTCTCACTGACGGGAGAAGTCAGTACGGACCATAAATCTCCGGCTGCACATCTGAGCTTGGGTCTGTTTTTTACCCATTGGTGTTCTGCCTAGCAGGAGCCTCGGGCAGAAATTCCTCTCACCTCTGACTCTTGGCTTGGGTTGAGAGCAGTTGTAATGACTGCTCTTATTCTTGCTCAGGAAACTTGGGCCTATTTGGAACAGAATGACTGAAGTAAAACAAGGAGCCAAGCGTTTCATTTGAGGCTCATACTCATTCCAGGAAGTAAATATTATTGGTTCCATCTTTAAAACAAGCAAACAGAGCCCAAGAAGGGTTGTGGACTCTTCTCAATGCGGACCCTTCTCAATGACACAAACTAATGTTTCTCACAGAGTGGAGATTTTAGTCCATGTGTTTCAGTCTCCTTACCTGAATTCCACAAAGAGAATCAGAAGCTGTGGGGAAGAGAAGGCCAAGAAAGTGGGATCTGGGCCCCTGCCTCTAAATTATCCAGAACATTGTCTTCTCTTTCACACATGATGGTTCCAGATACAATCTTAGAGAAAAGGCCTTTGAAGGCCACTACAATGGACAAGCTAATTTTCCTTTCATTGATGAATGGATATGAAGATGAAATGAAATATCAGAATGTTATCTGAAGACCTGGTTCTTATACATTAGCTGTTTGTTTTTTTTCATATAAATAATGCCTTTCACTAACCCAATACTAACATAAACTGGAACATCAGCCTCAAATTGACTATTGAATCTTATATATGGTAAGCTTTGAGAAATATTGATTACATTTAATTGTAAGTCTCAAATACATTGGCAACTGTAGTTAATGGATGAAGCAGACTCATAGATACAGAGAAAGGATGAATGGTGGGAGACTGGGTGAAAAATGTAAAGGGAGTGAGAAGTACAGATTGGTATTACAGAATAGTCATGGGGATGTAAAGTAGAGTATAGAAAATATTGTCAATAATATTGTAATAACTATGTACGTACCAGGTGGGTACTGGAAATATTGGGAAACGCTTTGTAAAGTATATGATTATCTATTATGCTGTTACACCTGAAATGAATATTGAATGTAAAATATATTTTGAATGTAATATATATTGAATGTAATATACATATGTATTATATATATACATACACATATATACTTTTTATTAAATGGGGGAAAAAGGTCTCAAATACTTTGGCCACTGGAGCTGCCGGATGAGCCATTGGGATTGGCATGGGCCAGGCATTCCTCTGGAATGCAGTATGCGGTGAGAAGAGGCCAGAGTGAGATGGTTACTTCTTGAAGGACACAAACCTTTCAGCATTTTGGCCGTTATTATTGAGAAACCACTCAGGGAGAAGGTAGTTTTAAACACAATTAAAATTCTATTTTAAAGAGAAACCAGAAACTGCCCATTTAACGCCAATGTTTGATCTACTGTGAAACAGAGAAGGGAGAAACTATTACAAATTTGCTAATACCATCAAAACTTCTAAAGTGATAAAATGCGGCTATATGAAGAAAAGGCAGTCATCCCAAGCATGAGGTGTGTTAATAGCTGTGAATAATATGAGAACAGAGAATTATTCTGAATATTGGTGAAATAGATCTGACTGTTTTCTGGACACTGCATGGTGACCAAGGACACTCCTGGTCCTTGACCAGTTGGAGTGATGTCCAAAGTGGGGACATACACCTTGGGGAACTAGCACAATGTTTAGAACTTGTTTCACTTTTTTAAATATATTTTTATTGATTTCAGAGAGTAAGGGAGAGGGAGAGAGAAATAGAAACATCAATGATGAGAGAGAATCATTGATCGGCTGCCTCCTCCATGCCCCTTACTGGGGATAGAGCCCACAACCCAGGCATATGCCCTTGACCAGAATCAAACCTGGGACCCGTCAGTCTGCAGGCCAACGCTCTATCCACTGAGCCAAACCAGCTAGGGCTATTTGCTTTTATTTGCATTTCATCTACTAAAGATGACTATTTTTGGTGTACTTTTTATTATGTCCACAATATATTAGTACATAATATAATTTAATATAAACACATAACTATCTTTGTTACCCAAACTCTTGTTATCTGAATGCAAGAGCTGAATCAATTCAGATGAATTTTTAGGATGGATGTTTTGCTATCCAAACCCTGACTGCTTGCTATTGGAGACTGGACTAGGTAGATTTTGAAAACCTGCTATTGCTCACTATTCATATATACTGCTCCATGTCAGGAATTGACATATTTGCATAGTGAAGGGCAATTGTGTGTAATCATGGAGGCGCCAGGGTATTTTTTATTTTTTAACTGAGATGCACTATGGAAAGAATTTAGGAGACCTCTGCTGCAGGTGACCACATTGACAGGTCAGATTTGGGGTTATAGGCAGACAGAACTTGCCATCTCTAACAGCAGGAGCAAAATGCTCCTCTTGTGTTCCCCTAGAGAGTGAAGTGGTATTTTTCTTGAGGATTAGGTTCTGATATCAGTGTATAAGGTGAAAATGTCATATAGTCAAAATTTCCATTGAAAATCCCTTAGGAAAATACTATTTCAGAGATTAAAGTGCCATCTCTTAGTAAGTCCAATGCGGTCAGTTTTTTCTTCAATTTGTGTGTGGCGGGGGGAGTCCCTATTTCTTAATTTATTTTTTTATTTATTTATTTTTTTAAATTTCTTTATTGATTAAGGTGTCACATATTTGTCCTCATCCCCCCATTCCCATCCCACCCCTCTCCCCACGCATGCCCCAATCCCCTGTTGAACTTAACCGTTGGATAGGCTTATATGCATGCATACAGGTCCTTTGGTTGAACTCTCCCCCTCCCCCCACCCTCCCACTACCCTCCCCTATCCTCCCTCTGAGGCCTGATAGTCCGATCGATGCCTCCTTGATTCTGGTTCTGTTCTTGTTCCTCAGTCTATGTTGTTCATCATTTCCTCTAGATGAATGAGATCAAATGTCACTAGATATATACTAATAAGAACTGAATGTGAGACGAGCAATAATATTTATGCTGACAGGCAAATGAATCAATCTGTAGCGAGCTTCCCCCTGGACCAACAGTTCTTTTGAGACCCAATTTCGATGTCCAGTAGTTCCTTATGTGTACATGTCAGCACTGACCCCTCAGCTCTGGATGGTGGACAAATGGTGGTAATGGAGGTCCGACTCCCTCTGGTTTGGTCTCGGACGAACCCAGGGGCACGGCGTCACCTGGACTAAGGGGCACATGGCCTCACCCATACCCAAGGGGCGCGTGGTCTCACCCGGGCCTGGGACCCAGCCTCACCCGGATGGATCCAGGGGCGCACGGCCTCACCCGGACCCAGGATCTGGCTTCACCCGTACCCAGGGACGCTTGGCCTCTCCCAGACCCAGGGGCACGGGCCTCACCCGGGCTTAGTTGCACAAGGCCTCACCTGGATCCAGGGACACATGGTCTCACCCAGACCCAGGAACGTTTGGCCACTCCCAGACCCAGGGCCACTTGGGCTCACCCGGGCCTAGGTGCACGAGGCCTCATCCGGATCCAGGGACGCATGGTCTCACCCGGACCCAGGGACGCTAGGCCTCTCCCAGACCCAGGGCCACTTGGGCTCACCCGGGCCTAGGTGCACGAGGCCTCACCCGGATCCTGGGACACATGGTCTCACCCGGACCCAGGGACGCTTGGCCTCTCCCAGACCCAGGGCCACTTGGGCTCACCCGGGCCTAGGTGCACGAGGCCTCACCCGGATCCAGGGACACATAGTCTCACCCGGACCCAGGGACGCTTGGCCTCTCCCAGACCCAGGGCCACTTGGGCTCACCCGGGCCTAGGTGCACGAGGCCTCACCCGGATCCAGGGACACATGGTCTCACCCGGACCCAGGGACGCTTGGCCTCTCCCCGACCCAGGGCCACTTGGGCTCACCCGGGCCTAGGTGCACGAGGCCTCACCCGGATCCAGGGACACATGGTCTCACCCGGACCCAGGGACGCTTGGCCTCTCCCCGACCCAGGGCCACTTGGGCTCACCCGGGCCTAGGTGCACGAGGCCTCACCCGGATACTGGGACAAATGGTCTCACCCGGACCCAGGGATGCTTGGCCTCTCCCAGACCCAGGGCCACTTGGGCTCACCCGGGCCTAGGTGCACGAGGCCTCACCCGGATCCAGGGACACATGGTCTCACCCGGACCCAGGGACGCTTGGCCTCTCCCCGACCCAGGGCCATTTGGGCTCACCCGGGCCTAGGTGCACGAGGCTTCACCCAGATCCTGGGACACATGATCTCACCCGGACCCAGGGACGCTTGGCCTCTCCCAGACCCAGGGCCACTTGGGCTCACCCGGGCCTAGGTGCACGAGGCCTCATCCGGATCCAGGGACGCATGGTCTCACCCGGACCCAGGGACGCTTGGCCTCTCCCCGACCCAGGGCCACTTGGGCTCACCCGGGCCTAGGTGCACGAGGCCTCACCCGGATCCAGGGACACATGGTCTCACCCGGACCCAGGGACGCTTGGCCTCTCCCAGACCCAGGGCCACTTGGGCTCACCCGGGCCTAGGTGCACGAGGCCTCACCCGGATCCAGGGACACATGGTCTCACCCTGACCCAGGGACGCTTGGCCTCTCCCAGACCCAGGGCCACTTGGGCTCACCCGGGCCTAGGTGCACGAGGCCTCACCCGGATCCAGGGACACATGGTCTCACCCGGACCCAGGGACGCTTGGCCTCTCCCAGACCCAGGGCCACTTGGGCTCACCCGGGCCTAGGTGCACGAGGCCTCACCCAGATCCTGGAACACATGGTCTCACCCGGGCCCAGGGACGCTTGGCCTCTCCCCGACCCAGGGCCACTTGGGCTCACCCGGGCCTAGGTGCACGAGGCCTCATCCGGATCCAGGGACGCATGGTCTCACCCGGACCCAGGGACGCTTGGCCTCTCCCAGACCCAGGGCCATTTGGGCTCACCCGGGCCTAGGTGCACGAGGCCTCATCCGGATCCAGGGACGCATTGTCTCACCTGGACCCAGGGACGCTTGGCCTCTCCCAGACCCAGGGCCACTTGGGCTCACCCGGACCTAGATGCACGAGGCCTCATCCGGATCCAGGGACACATGGTAACACCCGGACCCAGGGACGCTTGGCCTCTCCCAGACCCAGGGCCACTTGGGCTCACCCGGGCCTAGGTGCACTAGGCCTCACCCGGATCCAGGGACACATGGTCTCACCCGGACCCAGGGACGCTTGGCCTCTCCCAGACCCAGGGCCACTTGGGCTCACCCGGGCCTAGGTGCACGAGGCCTCATCCGGATCCAGGGACGCATGGTCTCGCCCGGACCCAGGGACGCTTGGCCTCTCCCAGACCCAGGTGCACGTGGCCTCACCTGGGCCTAGGTGCCCGAGGCCTCACCCGGATCCAGGGACACATGGTCTCACCCGGACCCAGGGACGCTTGGCCTCTCCCAGACCCAGGGCCACTTGGGCTCACCCGGGCCTAGGTGCACGCGGCCTCACCCGGATCCAGGGACACATGGTCTCGCCTGGACCCAGGGGTGTGTGGGCTCTCCCAGACCCAGGGGCGCTTGGCCTCGCCCGGGCACGGGATCCAGTGTCATCCGGGTCCAGGGGCACTTGGCCTCACCCGGACCCGGAGTCCGGGCTCACCTGGACCCAGGGGCATGTGGCCTCACCTAGACCCAGGGACGTGAGGCCTCACTTATACCCAGAGGCGTGTGACCACACTCGAGCCCAGAGGCGCGCAACCCTGCCCGCACCCGGGTCTCAGCGGGGCCCCGTCTTCCCAATCCCAATTCCTGCCGGTCAATCCCCCCTCAGCAATTCCCCTGGCCATCCTTCCGGAGCTCCAATATGGCTGCTGCAGAACTCGTCGGGCGGCGGCTCGGCGAAGCTCCGGTGCACCCGGTGCATGGCGGTGGGCCAGTCTGGCGTCGCTGTGTCGGCCCTTGGGTCTGCATCGGTGGCCGGTCGCCGAGCATGCGCACCTGGCCGCTTCCGGGGCGTTGAGATTCTTGACGGACTCAGAGGTCAGCAAGCGCGGAGTCTCCCACCCCATGTCTCATAGGGGCTCGTCTGTCCGTGCTTGGCTGCCAGTGGAGCCGTCCCCTCAGCCGGAGACCGCCGGGGGAACTGCGCCGAGCACGTTCCAGGCCGCTGTTGTATCGCCTGAGCCATAGTTCTTTTGTGTCGCCTGAGCTGTAGTTCTTAAAGTGTGGTCTTTGGGTCACCGGCATCAGCATCATCCCACATCCCCCTCTTTTATTCTAGTTGTAGAGCATCTACTCAGCCAGCCCTATGGTGGTCTTGGATGGTGTCTGCTCTGCTCTCTTGTCGTAGTCTCAAAGTTGTTGTGGTAGGCAACAATCAGGCTTCCGCTGTATGCCTCCATCTTGGTCCTCCTTTGTATAGTTAAGTCTTGATTGTTGTTGGTGTCACTGGGGGGGCTCTCTTTGTCTATAAAGGAAGAGTTGCTGTGCAGGAGACACGTTTATGGGCCGGGTCTTGGTGCAGCAAAGCTTTGGCGCTCACTGAATATTCCCGTTGAATGTGTCCCTTATGCACGTGGTTGAAATCTGGTGTCATCTCCCACAGACCACTAGATGCCCTCGTTTCTGGGTCTCCAATGGGGTGTAGATCAGCTACTGCCTTAGGCACTCAGCAAGGATTACAGCAAAAACTGTAGTTTCTTCCTCCTGTCTGAGTGGCCCTGGAGCAGTCCGACTAGAACAGCAGATCATCTGGTCCGCTGCCAGAGGGCAGTCCACCCACATGCATAAGCCGTTGCTTGGGGCGCAGGTGTGCCTGCAAGACTTGCGGGGCAGGTCTTCAAGACGTGCGGGGCGGGTCCCAGGGCGGGGCGGGGTCTCAGGGCGCCAACAGGCCATGGTGCGGCGAGCCTCGATGGCTGTGAGTCTGGTCCTTCTGCCTTCCACGTATCTAAGTCCCCTCGTTCCGCACTCCAGCGCAGCAAACACTGATTGCTGGGCGCACCTCTGCAAGAGTCCCGCCTCTCCCCGCAGGCATCTGGGTCTCCCGGGGTTCGCCAGAAGATGGGTTTCAGGGTGATGGAGAGCTAATCTCCCTTAGGTTTGGAACAAAAGCCCCTTTCCCCCGCCACCAGCCAGACCCACGCACCTCCACACCTCATCCCCTCCGATTTCGCTGGGTGCGAGGCAACAGAACAGCCTTTAACCTCCGCCGCCATCTTTTTCAAACTTCTCAATTTGTACTTCTTAATCCCTTCATTTCAGTCAACTTTAGTGAAGTCTAGCGCCGCTGGGAGGTGCACGGAAAGGGCGCCCGGGCCTCCGTCCGGTGCGCGGTGCGCGCGTCCCGCGAAACCAGGCGCGCGAGGGCCGCGCGTCTGGGACGGGCGCTGGGCGGCCGCCGAGCTCCAGGCACCGCCATCGCCATGTTCCGGACGTCGCCGCCGCGGCGTCCCCCCAATTTATACTTCTTAATCCCTTGAATTCAGTCAACTCTACTGAAGTCTAGCTCCGCCGGGAGGTGCACGGAGAGGGCGCCCGGGCCTCCGTCCGGTGTGCGGGGCGCGCGGCCCACGGCACCAGGCGCGCGGGGGCTGCGCGGCGGGGACGGGTGCTGGGAGGCCGCCGGGCTCCGGGCGCCGCCGCTGCGGCGGCGTCCCCAGCGTCCCGGGCCGGGCAGCCTGCGGGGGCGGTGGAGTTGCGAAAGTGAGTGAGTTTCCCAGGGTTTCGCCCGGAATGGGGTTCAGTGCAATCGGAGCCGGTGCTCAGCGCACTCCGGAGCCTTTATCTCCTTCCTGCCAGTGAACTCCGGCCAGGTCATCAGCCGCCCCCTCCTCTCCAGTTCCATCCTCCCCGCAGGCGCGTGTGCTCGTGTCTCCGCCCGTTTCTCCATACCTCAGGCTTTTACGGCTTCCCCGACTGTCCCCGTGGCCTTCTCCTTCCCCCCAGCTGTGGGCATTTCAGTCCGCCAGCTCTCCTGTGGTTCTGGACGATGTCCGTTCTGACCTCTAGTTGTATTTTTGAAATTGTTGTGCCCGGCTGCAGGTTAGGTGTTTAACCTATGCCGCCATCTTGGTTTTTTTTTTCCCTATTTCTTAATTGAACCCTAATGAAGATCCTGGGTTGCTCTTTGAGGCCATGTGATACCAGAAATTCCTGCCTTTAAGTGTTATGAACTGACTCAGTGCAGTGACATACTCTATGAGAAGTTATGGAGAAGAGATCCCTGGGAAAGAGCCAAATCCAGTCTCCCCCTCAAGCCCTGCCTGGGCTAGACGTGTTGAGTGAAATGAGACTGGAATCCCTCTGTCACTGACATGGAAGTCAACTGAGTGTGGTGGTGGTGCTTACCTGTGTAAATCTACTAAAAACCATTGACTCGTATACTTTAACTGGGTGAATTGCATGGTATACTGATTATCTCTCCATAAAGCCATTTATTAAAAATAAAAGTGTAGGCACTCATTTCTAAAGAGTGAGCTTCCAAGAGTTGAAATCAGTACAACCCTTAGGCTCAGGCTACTCTCCTGGGCCCCACACTTTAGAGTTCCCTTTTCTTGGTCTCCTACAGCTATGCCCTCCCCACAGGCTGAGTGTCCATGGGGCTAAGGGGTGATGCCCACTATGATCCCTCACTGCCTTCTATAAGCCATGCTATTGGTACTAGGCATCCTAGAATTTCTGCCCAGATGTCCCCAATGTGCTTTCGTGGCTTGGACAGTCTCTTCACCTCCCTGTTTCCCAGTGGCAATGGCCGGCTTTGTCACAGGTGTATATCGTCCTAAGTTTAGAGCTATGCTAGGAGATACTCTTTGCATTTGGGTGGGAGTGCAGACACAGCTTGGACATTCAGTTTGGGATGTCCAGGCGTGTGCACAGACTGCTCAATTTGCAGAACTGAGTTGGGGGGAGGGGAAGAAGGGGGTTAGCCTTAAGCTAGGATCCCCTATTTTTACTCCTGTTCTAGGAACCCCCCATATGGAACATACATGCTATGATGGAATCAGGTTTAAAGTTAGACTAAGCATCAACCTACCCTATATTTTTCCAATATTTTTCTCAAAAGTCCAAAAACAGTGATGACTAGCATGTATTAAGTCTGTTAGGCTCTTTTTAATGCATTTAACATGATGCATTATATCAGTTATTTTTTACAATGAAGTGGGTTCTGTTATCACCTCAACTTCCCTAATGAGATCACTGAAGCTTGCAGAGGTTAAGACAGTAGTTGAGTCAGAATTTGGTAACAGTACAATCTGACAAAATTGAGCCATACTGCCTCTCCAGGAATGCCTGGCTCATAGATAAGATTCTTAGCAAGAAACAAGCCTCTTTTTTTTAACTTCTAATAGGTCTGAGAGTGATAAAATATATATATATCCTTCCAACTGACTAAGTTCCTTTCATTTGAACAAGTCTGGATGGCACAGAACATGCATAAGTATTGTAATATGAATTCCATTTGTAAAGGACATTTTCATTTTCTCTGTAGCCTGAAGCAAGGGGTTGTCAGTTATTCCTTCAAAGATTAATCTTTCTACATTACAGATATGGAGATTAAGCATTCAGGGCATGATGGCTTATGGACACATGAATATGATTTTCTATATGTTACTAAAAATTTGGTTCACAAATCATTCCTTCCCATCTGAAATCTCAGTGCCATTGTTATGAAACTTATTGATGTGTCCAGGGGTGGTTTTCTCAAGGTTGCAAACAAGACCTCCAAATTTACTAGCCCAAGCTAGTTTTATAACAGCTGACTCAATTCTAGCATGGCTTCAATTAAACACAATTTATAACAAATCAATATCTGTGCCATTATTAGGTGGCACCCCCATTTTACAGATAGGGAATCCAAGTCTCACAGAAGTTGTGCATGTTGTCCAAAGTAGAAGGTAGGACCAGAAATCAAATCAATCCCCTGATGTCACTTTGCTTGTTGGAGTCTGGCATTTTTATAGATGGAAGGCACGGTCATTTCCACAATCTCATGTGCCTTTTATATTAATCTAGAGTAGGGGTCATTTCTCCACCTCCTTCTCCCAGAAATAGCACTCTGATCCTCGGAGGGAGTTCCTTCCTGGACTTAACTTTCCTCTCCAGGCAGCATGGCATCCAACTTATCTCCAGAGGAGGCTCTGGTTGGCTTAAATTGTTCAGCTTGGGCCACAAGAATTTGTCAGGACAAGCATGTCACCCAGATTGACTGGTGACATGTGAGGAGACAGCTGCTGGGACTTCCAGGAAAGAAGTTTCCTCTTTCATCCATAGTAACTACTGGAAGAGACCAGACTTCTTCTCTTGAAGCATGAAGTGGGTGGAGAACAGGCCTGAGAACACTAGGGAGGCGAGGGGAGGGGACCTGACTCTCAGAGGAAGGCACAGTGGAGAGAATGACCCAGAAATGAAGACGGAGCCATGATATTGTGACCTCTAGATCATTTTTGCTTAATTTAGATGGAAGGGATATAGCAGGGACTCTCTTCACTTTGCATCTGAGAACCTGAGGCTCAGAGAGGTTGAATGAGTTGGCCGGTTTCCATAGCTAGAGAGAGCATGTCAGGACTGAGACACATGTTCCTTATCTTCAGGTCTAGGGCTTCATGAGTGTTTTAAAAGATGCTTTCTCCAAACCTGGGTCAGAACAATAATTTTTCCTATTTACCCGGGGAAAATAAGCAAACACCCACTCTAGAGAAGATTTATGGAGAAAAGGCCAGAAGACACCGAAAAGGACAATAAAGCCATTGTGTGATAGAAGGAGTTGTACCAAATCCAATAGAGCCAACAGAATTGGAAATAGCTAATCTTGGGCATTCAGAACAAGTTCTATTAAAAATATTGACTGGTTTATTAGAAACCAGGGAGGCCATTTAAAATTTTTATAATTAGTAAGGACCTCAAAATAGTCCCATTAAAATGCCAAAATCTGTGGAGCAAATAAAAAAATGTAATAAAAAATTAAAGCATAAAATATTAACTTTAGAATAGACCTTAGACATCATCTCGTCCCACCTCCCCCTAATGGAGAAGTTCCTATGACTGCATTTCTAACAGATGGTCATCCTGCCTCTGTTCAAATATTCCACTGATGCAGATATCACTGTCTCATAAGGCAACCAATTTTTTAATAATTCATAAATTTTATTGTTTTTAATTTTAAAAATGTCTTAAATGAAAGTATAGTTGACATACAAGATTATACATGTCTACCCAGAGTTTACTTTTGAGTGAGTGAAGCAAAGACAGAGGAATGATGAGACCAGCCTGGCATTTATGGTGACAGTTCTGTTTGTTACAGGTTGTGTCTACATCCTGGCCATTTTCCTGCTGTCTAGACTTGCTTGGTTCCTGACAATTATCCAAACCTGTGAGCTGCCCAATGCCTTTAAAGAATCCCCCAATTTGTAAAAGTTAATCAGAATCTGTTTCTGTTCCTTGCAGTTTCCCAGTTTCAGAAATTTGTACCAGGGAGTATGCCACAGGCTCATACTTAAGTCAGAGGGCCATTAGGGTAGAAGTCAGCGGGGAGTTGATGACAATGATCCTCATTTCAGGATTCAGAGATAAGAATCTGGAAGTCCATTGTTCACAGCAGCAGAACACCTTGATGATCACCTGTGGTCATTTGTATGAAGTGCTCATGGAAAACAAGGTTTCAAGATCCCACAACGACTGTCCTGAGACAGTATAAAAATCAGGAGGAGTTCAAGAACTATAGGATAGACTGGCCATAGTTAGCTTATAACAAAGAACAACAATTTTAAACTTCTGAATTTTCTTGCCCTGGCCAGTGTGGCTCAGTTGGTTGAGCATTGTCTCATGCACAGAGAGGTTGCTGTTTTGATTCCAGTTGGTCAGGACACATGCCCAGGTTGCGGGCTCCATCATTGGCAGTGGGTGGGGAGATGGGGGGTATGCAGGAAGCAGCCTATTGATGTTTCTCTCTCACATCGATGTTTCTCTCTCTCCCCCTTTCCCTTCTTATCTCTAAAAATCAATAATAATAATAATAATAATTTTAAAAGCTAGAATTGTCAATTTAAGGCATACATTAATACCCAGTAACTTATTATGGCAGTGCTAAATGAATTTCCAACCTCTAAGAGCCACACAGCTGAGGGAATGGAAAACAATTCAAAGTTGGACTTTGAGGTTTGTACCATTACATCAGTTGAGTTCTCAGCCTTGTCATGCCTCTTAGAGGAAAGTTAAGCCACTGCTAGGATAAGACTTGAAATGGGAGCATATGGGACGACTCATGCCAGCCAAAGCAGCCCTCCTTTGTTAACTGTTGACTCTCTTTGTTTTTTGCCCAAAGATACTATAACTTCCTCACCCCGAAGAGTTACACAGAAAAAGGAGCCTATTTTTATGATCTACATTGCAGCAACCCTCCCTTGTCTTCAGGATCAGACCTAGAATACCCATGGGGGAGGTGGGTAGTAAGAAGTCAAACCTGGGAACAGAAGGCATACATAACAAGTAATTTGCAAAACTTTTGCTAATTAGCACCTTCAAAGATCTGGGGAATATGTGTGGGAATGAATTCTGTAGGC
The DNA here is from genome assembly GCF_027574615.1 of Eptesicus fuscus. Taxonomy (NCBI): domain Eukaryota; kingdom Metazoa; phylum Chordata; class Mammalia; order Chiroptera; family Vespertilionidae; genus Eptesicus; species Eptesicus fuscus. Next base: position 42,855,768 of record NC_072481.1, on the reverse strand, counting down.
TGTTGACTCAGGACAGAAGAACATAATTTTAGACCAAGTTGAAGTCATTGATATGGATGCAGTTAGCAGAGACTCCAGATTCCGTTGCAAATTCGAACAGCTGGGAGTAGACATGGTTGTTTGTTCAGTTGGTTGACAGAAATCTGGACTGAATGGTGGCCAACACTAAACAGAGTTGAGATGTCATAAATTCCTTGATATCAAGTAAAGGAAAGAATCCACAGACTCTGAGAGATAGGAATGCTGGAGTGAATTTATCATGTGCAACTTACCCTCTCACTCCTTAACTATGTCTCCCAGGAGAGCAGGGAGGACATACCTCCTGCCAAAGTCTTGAGAAATACCTTGATTTGAGGAGCACCAGTGGCTTCACCATAGCCATTGCAATCTGGAGGCTATGAATACTGATGGGAGCTGCAACTGACATAGGTCCCTGATTCTGTGGGGATGAGAGGAACCCAGGGCAGCAGGGGCCACACAGTGTGTGTGTGTGTGTGTGTGTGTGTGTGTGTGTGTGTTTATGGCAAATGTGGAAGCTGAAGGGGGAATCCTTCTTGTGTCTTCCCTGGAGACATGTGGCTTTAATTCAGCCAATGAGATTTTCCAATCCAGAGCTCTGAATCTTTTATTAGATCTTTCTTTTGCAAATATTTTCTCCCAGTCTGTTTCTTGCCTTCTCATTCTCTTGACATTTTTTTTTTCAGAGCAGAAGTTTTTAATTTTAATGAAGTACACGTATCAATTTTTTTTTCATGGATCATGCCTTTGGTGTTTTATCTAAACAGTCATTACGGATGCTAAGGTCATCTAGTTTTCCTCTCATGCTATCTTCTAGGAGTTTTATGGTTTTGCATTTTACATTTAGGTTTATGATTCACTTTGATATTTTTTTCTTGAAGCTTCAAGCTCTGTGTCGAGATTCATTTTTTAGCATGTGGCTGTCCAGTTGTTTCAACACCATGTGTTGAAAAGATTATCTTGCTCCATCGTATTGCCTTTACTCTTTTGTCAAAGGCCAGTTGACTATATTTACATGAGTCTATTTCTGGGCTCTCTATTCTGTTCCATTGATCTATTTGTCTACTCTTTTGACAATACCAGACTGTCTTGATGACTATAGCGTTATAGCAACTCTTGAAGTCAGGTAGTATCAATTTTCCAAATTTTTCTTCTCCTTCAATATTCAGAAACTTGAACAAATAAAATAAAAAGACAGATGGTGAGGTTGTATTGGGATTCAGACCTAAATACTCAACCCAACTTAACATGACTTTTGATATTTCACAAAGCGCAATATGATCAAACCCTTACTTTCCCCTCTAATTTTATCTTGCTCTATTCTCCTGCTCACTCACTAGGCTTTAAGTTCCTTAAACGTGTGCAGATTTCCCCTCCTCACAGCTTTTACACACGCTGCTTCCAGCTCTGGCTCTGCTAACTTCACTCGTGTTTTAAGTTCCTGATTAGATCTTTTCTCTTACATGCTCCTGTTTATTTTCCTCTATAGCTCTTATGAGAATGCTAACTTGTACGTATATTTTGTAATGTTCGTTTGTTCACGACCCTCTAGGTTTTATGAGGAAACGGTTCATTTCTGCGTTGTTCCTTGCTGTGTCTGTGGCTATACTGACTTCTCACAGGAAGCCTAACTGAGACATGGCACTCAAAAATTATTTGCTAAATGGGTGTTGTTTGTATGTTGTTTTGATTGCTTTTTCTTCCTTGTATAATGGCAGCATCTTTTCACATCAATAAATATAAATCTATAAAGTTGTTTTTGATAGTACCACAGTATTCTACAATGGGGATAATAATGTTAATAGTAGTAACTATCTTTATTTGAGCACTACTACCTGCCAGGCCCTATTATAAGGGCTGCTCATTTAACCTGCCCAAAGTCCTATGGGGTAGACATTTGTATTATTCCTATTTTATAAATGTGGAAACTGAGGCAGGGAAAAGGTAAATAATTTTTCTCAGCATCTCGTAGCCAGTCTCTTGTGCAGCCAGGATTTGAACCCAGGCATTTTGACGCCAGGTCCTGTGTTCTTAATCTCAGTGTTACATTGCACAGAAAATTCTGTCTCATTCTACCAATGCTCTTATTGATGCACATTTCAGTTGTTTTCCACATTGGGCCACTGCAAATACTGGAATTCATTCCTATTATCTTTGTACAATTATACAATTACATTTGAAAATGTTCTGCCAAATTCCCCACCAGATTAAACATTTTTCCATCGGCAGCACGAGGACCTACTTGCTCAAACCTTTGGTGCATCTTAGAAATTTAATAAGAGAAATAAAAATATTTTATTTTACTTAGCAAATAAAAATACAGGATGTCCCGTTACATTTGAATTTTATTTAAAAATGGTCTCGATGCCCGAACCCTGCTGTCAGTAGCGTCCCTTGTGCTGGGAGCCCTCAGTTAGCTCCAGAGCCTGACCATGAACTTCCTCCCCGGGGGCTTTGCGGTCCTCACCAGTCTTCCTGCAGCAGGTGACTTCAGCTCTAAAAAATGTCCAGTGAGCATGACTTCTGGTAACGCCTTCCTGCAGCGTCTCAGGCAGAGACAGTGTCCTTCGGCTCACCCCAAAGAAACTCTGTTTGGATGTCCCATGGCCACCAGTGTTGACTCTCTATTATCCCTTTATTCTCCTTTCCGAGGCCCCCCACCCCCTCTCTCAGACCAGCAGGCTTTGAACAGACATGGGTTAGAACTTAGAACTCGCTTAGATTTAAGTTGGGGCTGCTGCTGTATACAGTTTAACTCTCAGGGGCCAATTTTCCTTCCCTTGTTCTCAATTTCTTTGGGAGCATTTTTCTGTCATTCCCATATGGCAAGTACATACAGAGTGGGGCCAAAGTAGGTTTACAGTTGTTCATATGGAAAAATAATACAATAATGAATAATAATACAAGAATAAACTCTGTTTTGCATACTCACAACTGTAAACCTACTTTTGCTCCATCCCATATTAATCCATATGCCTGGCTGCTGACCTCGCTGTGACCTTTCCCCAGCATGAATAATGCTGCTCCAGCTTCATCCCTCTACAGATCCAAGCCCCACATCGCACCTGAGTGGCCTCACTCTCGGTTCCCTGCTGGCCTCCGAAGCTCTAGACTTGGCCTCTGGATCTCCAGGGTCATGAGTTTCTGTAGTTAAGTTACAAGACTTTGGAGTCTAAAAACCTGGAGGGAGGTAGGAGGAGGTAGAAAAGGGTAAAGGGGGATACACGGTGATGGAAGGAGACTTGACTTGGGGTGGTAAACATACAATACAACATACAATAGATGATGTAGTATAGAATTGTACACCTGAAACCTATATAACTTTATTAACCAATGTCACGCCAATAAATTCAATAAAAATAAACTAATAAACTAAAAATAGAAAGCTTGGCTTGGAATCCCATCTCAGTTGGCTTTCATTTTATCATTTAACTAGAGGCCCGGTGCACGAAATTTGTGCACGGAGGATTGTCCCTCAGCCCAGCCTGTACCCTCTCAATATGGGACCCCTTGAGGGATGTCCGAATCGGGCCTATATGGGCAGTCGGACATCCCTCTCACAATCCAGGACTGCAGGCTCCCAACTGCTTGCCTGACTGCCTTCCTGATTGCCCCTAACCGCTTCTGCCTGCCAGCCTGATCACCCCCCTAACCACTCTGCTGCCAGCCTGTTTGCCCCCAACTTCCCTCCTCTGCCGGCCTGGTCACCCCTAACTGCCCTCTCCTGCAGGGTTGATCACCTCCAACTGCCCTCCCTTGCAGGCTTGGTCCCTCTCAACTGCCCTCCTTTGCAGGCCAGGTGCCTCCCAACTGCCCTCTCCTGTTGGCCATCTTGTGGTAGCCATCTTGTGTTCACATGGGGGCAGGATCTTTGACCACATGAGGGCAGCTGTATTGTGTGTTGCAGTGATGATCAATCTGCATATTACTCTTTTATTAGATAGGATAGAGGCCTGGTACACGGGTGGGGGCCAGCTAGTTTGCCCTGAAGGGTGTCTCGGATCAGGTGGGGGTTCCCTTGGGGCATGGGGCAGCCTGAGCAAGGGGCCTCTGGTGGTTTGCAGGCCAGCCATGCCCCCTGGCAACTCAAGTGGAGGCCCTGGTATCTGGAATTTATTTTCCTTCTACAATTGAAACTTTGTAGCCTGGAGCAGAGCCAAGCCTGGGGCTCTCTCCGAGGCTGGCAGCCTTTTGTGTTGGGGTTATAATTGAAACTTTGTTGCCTTAAGCGGGTGGGCCCGGCTAGGGTGTGCGGAAAGCTTTGCTTCCCCTGTTGCCAGTGGCAACCCTGGCCTGCTCTCTCAAGCTCCATTCTGCCGCCATTTGTTTGGATTTGTTTACCTTCTATAATTGAAACTTTGTAGCTTGAGTGGAGGCTTAGGCCTGGCAAGGGCAGGCGGAAAGCTTGGCTTCCTCTGTTACCGAGGAAACCTTGCTCTCTGTGGCTGTAGCCATCTTGGTTTGGGTTAATTTGCATACTTGCTCTGATTGGATGGTGGGCGTGGCTTGTGGGCATGGCTTGTGGGTGTGTGGGAGGTATGGTCAATTTGCATATTTATCTATTATTAGATAGGATTTAACCTGCCCAAGAATCCTAGGATGGCTGTGTTATCATCTTCTGTTGACATAGAAGAAAAACCTTGTGGGCGTAGAAAGGTTAAATAATTTTCTCAAAATTACCCACCTAGTGTGTGGAGGACCTGGGATTCCCACTCTGGCTTCTGGGATTTCCAAATCCGCCCCCACCCTCCACCCAACACCCTGTTCTCCTTGTCCCCTGGTCCCCAGGCAAGCACACTTCGGGTGCAGGGTAAGCACTTCAGTGTGAGGAGTTCCAGCTTCCTCCTCTCTAAAAACAGAGTTAGGAAGAGTTACTGCTCAAGATTGCCGGAGAGATGAGACAGAATTATGTAAATTAGGCACCTAGCCCAGAGCCTGATAATAACTGTGCAAAGGTCTTTCCTTCCCTCCTTGCTGTGTCCCTCTGGGTTGACTTTCCCATGTCTTAGCAAGGAGGTAGCTCGGAGGAAATATTAGTTGTGTCCACGGAGCTGGCCTGGGAGGAGCGCAGGTGAGCGAGGCTGACACGGGCATGGTCCAGAGAGGCAGCCAGAAAACACCTTCCCTCAGGTCGGGGAGCACTTTCCTGCAGGTTGGCCTGGGACCTCCCCGGGGTCTGGGGGCCAGGTCCACACCAGCCTGTGGTATCGCAGAAAAAGGTGACGAATGGGCTCACCAACAATCTGGGAGCAATTCTCTTTTGGATAAAGCTACTTTTTTTGGTATTCCTTATCTCCCCACCCCACTAAGCATGCCCACAGCCCTGCTCTGAGTTACGAGAACATAAATCTCCATCACAAATTTATTGCCATCATTTATCAGCTCCTGTTGTTCAATGGCCAAGCCGTTAATTTTAAAATGAAGTGGGGCTGTTTTCATTAATACCCTGGCGCTAACTACCTATCAAAACACTCAAAGACAATTAATACCATGTTGCTGAAGTACCGAACCAATAAATATCTCCAGTCCTGGCTTGTCTCTGGTGGAAGAAAGACATTAGACTCATGCCCTGTTTTAAGAATCTGCACCCATTCTCTTCCTCTCCACAGCATCAGAAGCACTTACATTGCAGAATGAGGTGACATAGTCAGACCCGCCCATAACATGGATTTAAAAGGCTGTTGTTTCAGGTAATGCCTTCGGGACATAGTGGTAATGACAATACCCCCGAAAAGAAGACGAGCAATGTTGAGGATGACATGTCATCAATGCCAAAGCCTTCTGGCCATAAAGGCTCTCTGCGAAGCACATGCCCCACCTCTGCGGAGACTGGAGTCCAGGTCGACCAGCTGCCTGAGCAGTGGGTAGGAGCTGAAGCCCACATACTCACAGGCTCAAACCTTTATAGGAAGAATATTCTAGATTTTCACAACTCTGGAGCCACATTGGGGACTCATGACATATGGTCATTTTTTATTTTACTAAGGCGTGACTTTGCAACGCGAAGGGAGGCTGCAATAGGAGTGATTTTCTCACGTTAGGGGACACCTAGTAACCCTCTCTGCCCCCAACACCTCATCCAACCATCATTTTCCTCAACCATTTATTTGGTGGCCTACTGTGTGCTGAATGTTGTCCCACGCTCCAGGGAGGTTTCTATCTCCTTTATTGTCTTCGACGTGCCAGCCCCATTAACACAGCTCTTCAGAGGCAATGAAAAAATTGGTTTCTTTGTGGAAAACAGCCCTGAAAAGAAATCCAGGTGGTGCATTAAATTTTTTTTTAAATTGCTTTTTTCCCGTCTTGCTTAAATAATATGTTCACTATGGCAAAAATTGGAAAGTAGAGGAAAGCAAAGAGAAAATAATTAGCCCCCTAAATCCCACCACCCAGATCACCACAGTTAACCTTTGCCTTCCCCCCACACATGAGCTCCCTTTTCTCTTTTATATACAGCCACCGCCTTTCAAAAAGCATGATTTCTCTTTGTATAATTGTCTGCTCCTCCTCTTCTCATGTAAGGCTCGACTGTCTCGTCATTCCGTCTTGAGAAGCACACTTCTCTAACTAATGGCTGCAGACACCCTCAGGGTCCCACTAATATGTATGTTGCATTTTAAGAATGTACCGGCGTTTGTTTAACTGGTCCTCCACCTTTGAGGACTGAGGTTATTTCTGCCCTTTTCAAAATTATGAACAACACTGTAGTTCTGTTTGTCTAGTCATTCTTATGACAAGATCCTGGTGCACACCCCTAAGTATTTCCTTGGCATACGTTTCCTTAGGATACATTTATTGAAGTGGAATTTTTAGGTCAATTCACATGCACAATTTGAAAGTTTTTGACACATGTGGACCAATTGCCTTCAAAATGACTCCTGTTTACCCTCCCAGACAGTGTACCTGGATCAAGGAAGATGCACCAGCTCCTGACTATCAATTACAGATCAGTTACAGAGAAACAGATGGAACCTGCACCGGGGCCCCATGTCCCACTCATGAGGCTGCCACTGGGTTCTCAGTGTCCGCTATCCTTCTGTGCCTAAGGACTTCTCTTTCTTCCTTGCAAGCTCCGCCATTCAGTTACCTTTTCAAAATAGCACACGGCCCAGTGTCTCTCGTTGTAAAAGATCTGTGAAGTTCAAGGTAGCCTCATCTGCCTTACATGCCTGCATTCTACTATTTTTTAAGTTCTGAAAGAGACCGCAAATACAGATAAATGCACAAAATAAAAATCAATGATTTATCGCAAGCACACATTCTCCATTATTCTGTCGATATGGTGAATTACTTTGAGTTTTGAATGCTAAGTTAACCTTGCATTATTGGAATAAAAATATTGGAATAAAACAAACCAGTTGTGCTGTCTTTTTACTATAAAGTTGGATTCAGTGTTCACATTTTGTTTAGTTTTTCCCCCATCTATATTCATCAGTGAGATTGGTCTGCAATTTTTCTTTCCCATAATAACCTTGCCAAACTTTGCTATTAAGGGGTCCCTCTTTTCCTATTCTCTGCAAGAGTTATGAACTATTAACATATTTTTTTCCCTTAAGGGTTTGGTAGAAGTCACCATTGGAGATAATAGAACCAGGAGTTTTCTTTACTTCTTTCATTTTGGTAAGACAGTTCAGATTTTCCATTTTGTATAATGTTAGGATTTTAACAGAATTTGTCTGGTATCTATTTTGCCAATATTTTTTAAAATATATTTTTATTGATTTCTGACAGGAAGGGAGATAGAAGCATCAATGATGAGAGAGAATCATTGATCGGATGCCTCCTGGACGCCCCCTACTGGGGATCGAGCCTGCAACCCAGGCAATGTGCCCTGACCAGGACCAACCCAGGACCCTTCAGTTTGCAGGCGGATGCTCTATCCACTGAGCCAAAACCCCTAGGGCTGGCCAATATTTTCTAGTTAGTTGGAATAAAATTATTTGATAAACTTCTCAAATATTATTTTAATGACTACCTCATTTTTATTTATGTCTCCTTTTTCATTCCTTACATTGTTTATCTGTGTATTTAAGCTTCTCATTCTCCATGGAGTATTCAATTTTATTACTTGTTTCAAAGTACCAATTTAGGGCTTTCTTGACCTCTATTGTGTGTTTGTTTTATATTTTATTATTTTTTTCTGTTTATCTTTGCCTTCTTTCTACTTTCTTTGGGCATAATTTAGTGGTTTAAAAAAATTCTTGAGTTTAGTATATCAATTCCATCTCTTTTTATTTGCTAACATATATGGTAAGCTTTAAAAGGTTATGTGAGTTTGACTTAGCTAAATCCCTTAAGGGTGCACATGCCAGTCTTTAAAAAGTTTTTAAATTTTTATTTTAAATTTACATACAGTAAAATTTACCATTCTTCATTGATGAATAATCTGTTCAAATCTTTTGCCTGTTTTTAGTTGGGTTGTTTTATTATTGTTGATTTTTGAGAGTTCTTTATGCATTCTAGAAACAAGTTCCTTGCTAGATATATGCTTTGAAAATAATTTCCCTGGATTGTGACTTTTCTTTTCCTTCTCTGAACAGTGTTTTCTGAAAAGCAAAATATTTTAATCGAATAAAAATAGATCATGCTTTTGCTGCTGTATCTAAGAAGTGTTTGCAAAATTCAAGCTCACAAATATTTTATGGTACATTGTATTCTAGAATTTTTATTAATTTTTTTCTATAGGAAAGTTCTAAGTTTCATGTTGAGTTAAATTTTGTACAAAGTGTGAAGTATATGTTGGGGTGCTCCCCCCTCCTCTCACTCCTCCTCCTTTTTCTTGATGTGGATAACCAATTTCTAGCATCATGCATTGAAAAGACTATACCTTTACCATTGAGTTGCCTTTGCACCTTTGTCAAAAATCAGTTCACTGCATTTATATGAATCTTTTTCTGGATTCTACCCTGTTTCATTGATCTATGTATCTATTCTTTTGCCAATACTGCACTGCATTGATTACTATCGTTTTACAGGAAGTCGTGAAAATCAGATAGTGTGAAACCTCCTGTTCAATCCTCTAGTTCAAAATCATTTTGCCTATTCTATTCACTTTGCCTTTCCATAAAAATTTTGAAACCAGATGGTTGAGATCTACAAAAAATTATGCTGCACTTTTATTGAGATCGCATTGACAGTGCAGATCAATTTTGAGAGAAATGACATGAAATGACAATATTGAGTCTTTCAATTCAAGAGCATTGTGTATCTCTCCATTTATTTAAGTCTCATTTAATTTCTTTCATCAGTGTTTTGTAGTTTTTAGCATATAGATTCTGAACATATTTCATTAGATTTATACTTAAATATTTTGGGGGAGGGCTGCTGTTATAAATGGTGCTTTAAAAATTGAAGTCCATCTTGAGAAGAGGTCTCACAATGAAACCCACCTCGCTAGCACCTTGGGACTTCCAACCCCCAGAACTGAGAAACAAATTTCTGTGGTTTAAGCCATACATACAGTCTATGATGTTTTATTATAGCAGCCCAAGCAGATTAATACTCTTACTAATACCATTTATTACTTGTAGAAACTTGTTTTTTTGTAGACTCCTTGAATTTTCTTCATAACAAATCATGTGGCCTATAAATAAAAATAGTTTTCTTTCTCCCTCCCTTCCTTTCTTCTCTCTCTCTCTCTCTCTCTCTCTCTCTTTCTTTCTTTCTTTCTTTCTTTCTTTCTTTCTTTCTTTCTTTCTTTCATCAGTGACATTGACATGCTGAGCCATACCAGAGCCCAAGACAGATGGAAAAACAAGTAATAATAAAACTGTGTTTATTTAAAAATTTGATATTTTATTCATCACAAATATTTTTGCATTATTTTTTATTTAAATATATTTGTAGTAAAATAGTATTTATCTTGATTATTGAGTTTGGGGCATCCTCTTAGCTTTTGCATCCTAGCAAGTGCCCAACTGGCTGTCCCCAAGCCCTGGCCCTTGATCCTCTACCTCAGTTGGGATCCAGAGTTCAGGGGTCCTGCTTGTCAGAAAGGCAGGGTAAGGAGGTGGGGCAGTACCCGTGTTAGGAATCCTGTATCTTCATGTACCTCATCTCTAGTTATGGCCTTTCTCCTCATCTTAGTTGATAGGGACTCTGAGCTACAGGGGCTACTAGTACTAGGAAAGGACAATCGGATGGTACTGTCCTCCCTCCCACCTAAACTAGGCAGAATAACATTTCTGTTGTGATGCAGGCAGTATTTTCATTGGTTTGAATAAAATAACATTGGTAAATGCCTAGCACGCAGTTCTCAATTTGGGTAGTAATTGTTGTCGTTATCTTTACTATTTTTTTTCAGGGCAATTCACTCAGATATATTCGTAGTTTGTTCTTGTTGCTACAGGAAAGTCAAAACAATGAGAGGTTTTATTCCTTCTCCCGTCCCAAGAGGGGAGTCAGCTCCGTGGTCTGGGCCAGGGCTCCCTTGACTCGTGGCTACTCACAGCTGTGGAGGGTCTGCAGTTCCACAGTCATCACTGGGTGTGTAAAAAGGCAACTCGCTTTCATTTCTGATTCTTAGCTTCCAAGCTGTCTTCCTGCAGGCAACTCAATCTAGATACTTTGGGTTAAATTCAGACAATTGGTGATTTCTGTCAAACTTAGAATTATCAGGTGCACATTCAAAACCTTTCCAGTTCTTCTCTCCCCTCTCTGGAGGCAGTTCCAATTTGAGGGGCACGGAGGTGATCAGAGCTGGGCAGCAGTGGGAAGGGGGTGCACATGCCTGTGTCTCCTGTGTTTTGTTCTTATGTTGCCAGAGACGCTGCTGTCCCTTTGGTCTGGTCCGACGATACCTGGGGGTTGCTTTCTCTAGGACACCCTCAGCTCCTGGGCAGCCCCTGGTATGAGCGATTCACGTGGGGGGCACCACTTCCTTCCTCACTCCCCTGGGCTTGCTCATAAGCATCTCTGTCATGCTCCCTTTTGCCTCATCAAGTGTAATAGAACGTCCACTTTCCAATGTCCATGTCTCCACCAGGACAGCATGGGATTGCCCCTCTCGTATTGCTCTCCCTCTTTGCCCAGAACTTTATATATATAACTAGTAGCCCGTTTGCACGAAGATTCGTGCAATAGACCTTCATTCACCTGGCTGCCTGCACCAGTTTTCTGCCGGCACCGGGGACCCAGGCCTTGGCTATGGCCACTGCCTTCTACCTTCTTTCAGGGTCCCGGCTTGGCCCTGGGTGGTGGCCTTGGGCTCAGCTGCACCCAGCGTCCCTGCGACCCGATTGCAGGAGCAGACCCCCAGGTCGGCTCGCTCCTGCCATCGGAGCAGGCACCCGGCTGGCGCCCAAGGTCCGGAAAGCCCTTGGGCTCCGCCGCACCCCAGCCGGGTCCCTGCGATCCTAGCAGGCACCCGGCTGGCGCCCAAGGCCCGGAAAGCCCCGGGCGGCTTTCCGGTCCTTGGGCTCCGCCGCACCGCACCCCAGCTGGGTCCCTGCTCCGATCGCAGGCACCCGGCTGCTCCGATCGCAGGCACCCGGCTGGCGCCCAAGGCCCGGAAAGCCCCAGGCGGCTTTCCGGTCCATGGGCTCCGCCGCACTCCAGCTGGGTCCCTGCTCCGATCGCAGGGACCCGGCTGGGGTGCGGTGCAGCGGAGCCCATGGACCGGAAAGCCACCCGGGGCTTTCCGGTCCATGGGCTCCGCTGCACCGCACCCCGCCGGGTCCCTGCTATGGGAGCAGGCACCCGGCTGGCGCCCAAGGCCCTGAAAGCCACCGGCCCCAGCGTCCCTGCAACGGTTTCCTGGTGGGCGTGGTTGATGGGCGTGGCTTGGTTGGTGGGCGTGGCTTGGGCGTAGCAAAGGTGCGGTCAATTTGCATATTTGTCTATTATAAGGTAAGATTGATTTCAGAGAGGAAGAGAGAGGGAGAGAGATAGAGAGATAGAAACATCAATGATGAGAGAGAATCATTGATTGGCTGCCTCCTGCACTCGCCCCACTGGGGATCGAGTCCACAACCCGAGCATGTGCCCTGACTGGGAATCGAACTATGACCTCCTGGTTCATAGGTCGATGCTCAACCACTAATCCACTGCAGCCTGGCCCTCAGAACTTTCTTATATTGATATTCCTTCCTCCACTCCCCAGCCTCTCCTCCCCCACCTTTCAGGACAAAGGGGGACATGAGATGAAATTCTCAACACCATTCCTCTTCCTTCTAAAACTCCTTCTGTCTCTCCCTTCCCAGAACTCGTTTATCATTTCTTTCCTGGACAAGAAAGGAGAACATTCTGATATCTTCAGAGTCTGCACAAATGCGAGAGGTCGGACAATGAGAGCAGTCTCCTTGAGCTTTATGTGTAAAAGAGCAGGTGTTGGCTTTGGGCATGGGCTCTGTTCAGAGTAATCAATGCACTTCCCGCTTAGCTTATGGATGTTTGTTCTGGGGGAGCAATGAGTGGCCCCAAAGGAGCAGATGAGAACACACGTCATTAATACTAGGTATTTTTGTGGCATCTCTGTTAGGATGCACAGATTATTTTATTACCTTTAATTCCAATGAGATAATAGTTGCAACAGAAGCCCTTAGCACAGTGCTTGGCACTTGGTCTTCAGAAATGCATGCCAATTTATAGAGATACTAATTTGATATTTGTTCTCATTATAATAATAGATCCAGAAATAAGGAAGATATTTTCAGATCTCCCATCCCAAGAAGCTAGCAGAGCTTCCACCATCCGAGTTCCCTTGCCTCAGAGAGTCATTATCATTTTTTGGGTTTCCAGGCCAAGAAACATAGTTTCTAGGTGCCCAGGGAAAATCCCCACTCAACTAATTTACTGGGAATCTAGCCTCAATAAGATGGGTTAAGGCAGGAAGTTGAAGAGATGAAAGAGGCCAACGTGACCTTTTGGGAGACCCTGAGAAAGCAGAAGTCAGGGACGTTCTATTACACCTGGGCCACTTGCACAGCATCATTCAGATGCTGCCTGTGGCTGGACTGTATGCATCACAACTTGGAAGCCTCAGCTAAAGAGCCCCGGACCCAGGTGGGCCCGGAGGCAACCCGAGCTGCCCACTCTGACAAAGGCTCAATCTGGGCTTAGCCAACGAATATTTCAGTAGAAGTGAGCCAGATGTACCAAAGGGAAGAGCACCCTTTCTTGTGTGTTTTTTTTTTTTTTTTGGACTGAGCAAAGCTAGGCCATGAGACAGTGGAGAGAGGGAGTGAGGATCCTAAGGACTCGAGACTTAGCTCGCTCTCCCAGGCAGACTCTAGGCATGCCACTTCTTCGCTGCATTTCTCTCAGCCCTTAAAACTCAGTTGTCAACCTTCGTAGGGCCTCTCTTTGCTTACCAAGGACTTGCCTCACCTGTGAGAAGCCCTACTTTACAAATGAGGCATGCTGAGGTTCAGAGTTAAAGGGATTAAGATGAATCAGCATGTAACAGTGTCTGAGGTAACGAATCCAAGCTACCTATATATATATATTTTAGAGAGGAAGGGAGAGGGAGAGAGAGATAGAAATATCAATGATGAGAAAGAATCATTAATCGGCTGCTTCTTGCATGCCCCACACTGGGGATCAAGCCTGCAACCGGGGCATGTGTCCTGACTGGGAATCGAACCGTGACCTCCTGGTTCATAGGTGGATGTTCAACTACTGAGCCACACCGGCTGGGAAGATCCTGTGTATTTTCAATTCCAAAAGACCACAAGGCTCAGGTCACTCAAGGGGACAGTGTGAATCTCTGACTTCCCCTCGCGGTGCCATCAGTAAACCCCTGGTTCTCTCTGCCATGGCCGAGGATTTGCCCTGACGTAACTTCTAACGAGCTCTCAAAGGATTAGAATTCTGCTTGCCCTGTGGAATAGACAGGCTGTGTGTCCTCAGGAGTCATGCTCCCCACTCAGCCCATTGCAGACGCAACACCCCTATAAGTGGTGCTCAGGGAACCAGTGGTTCCCTTGATGGTTCCTGGTCTGACCACCCACTCTCAAAGGACAAGAATTTTTCAAAACTTTAGCCACTCAAGTGGTGCTAAAGTTATTCAGGTTCCTCTTTGATTATTCTGAAAGAAGGGCTGTGAGGTACCTACAAATTCTAGTTATGAGCACATTTTGGGTATAAATATTCTATAGTCTCAGTTGCTGCACTTCTCTTTGTCTAAATATATTTCACTCAGCGTTCAGGGCTTGGAGGTGAAACCTTGTGGTTCACACTTACTGGCTGGGTAATTTCCATTTTTCTGTGTCTTAAAGTTTCTTCACTTACTAAATGGGACTAATGGCATCTACTTTGCTGGGCTCCTAGGAGGATTCAATGACTAAATGGGCGACCCTATGATGCAGCCAAGCACCTACTCCTGTGCTGACTTTCTGATGTCTCAGCTGGGCAAGTAATTGACGCAGGACTAAACAGGGTGGATAGGTGAGGCATTTAGGTCTTTGTAAGAATGAGGAAAAGGCCCTGTGTGACTATATTTGCCAATCTAGGAATGAGTACAAAGTGTATCAGGTTGAAGAACACTTTAGAAAGCTAGGTAAATGGTTTAAAATATATAATTGGTATATATATATATGCACTTTTTCTTTCTTTCTTTTTTCTTTTTTTTTTTTTTTTGCATCAGGGTTTGGCAAGAAACTTTTGAAATTCAGTATAATTTATTTTAAAGCAATGGTCTGTAGGCCTGGAGGCTTATCAGATCCCAGGTGTGTTGCTGTTCCTGGTTCCTGGCGGGCTCAGCTCAATTCCAGGGGAAGCCCAATTGGGGGGAGATGGACGAAGGGAAGGCACAGGTGGATTTCTGTCCACAGAGCAGCTGTGTATGTCAGGACTGGAACTACCAGCAAACCAACACCCTCCGGAATTCAGGGTCAAGAGAGCAAGCTGGTAAGTAAATCGAAAAAGAAGAATCCCCATCACTCCTGTCCAGAACCCAGGCAGCCATTTCTCAGTGGAGGTTTGGGCTCTGTCTTTCCCTCCTCCCCCTGACAAACCTTGTGGAATTCATTCTTGTACAGGTTCATTGCAGTGTAGGGTTCTCCTAGAACAGTGGTCGGCAAACCCCAGCTCGCGAGCCGCCGCAGCTTGCTGACCACTGTCCTAGAACATGCGGGTTGATGACTTGAGACTAGCACGGGTAGATTCTCTGCACTTCAGAGCTAGAGCAGGTGAAGATGATTTAATGCCTAATTTCAAAGATGAAGGATCGCTCTGTTCACCTCGTGCCAGGCAGCAGACAAAAGAAATGGGCCTCACCTGCAGCAGGAGGGGTTTGTGTGAGACGGGAGGAAAATTTATCAGACAGGGAATATGAAGACCTGGGAGTGAGTTATGGTGTCTCCTTAGCTTCAAAGTAAGATTATACTTCCCTCAACATGACAGGAGCAGGCGGGGAGGGTGGAGTGGGGTTCCTAGCTGGGGGCAGGGAAATGGACTTCTGACCTCTGAAGGTTGACTCCAGCCTTCTGCGTCTAAGATACATGAAGATGGAGAGATTTATGGTGTTGACATCCATCATGGGAATACGTCTGAGCCTCTGCTGGAGTTTGAGGAGAAAGATGCGGATACCTGTGCGAGCTTGACTACTATCAGGATTCCAGCAGGAAACTGGTGGCACATTCAACTCAAGCTCATTTGAGAGGGTTTAATACAGAGGCTATTTGCAAAGGTGTAGGCAAGATGTAGAGAAATTGTAAAGGACAGAAGTACCCCGAAGGTCTTACAACCCCATGCTTAAGGCAGTGGGGGGAGGGAGCATTATCAGAACCTAGAAGGAGAAAGTCAGTGACAGAGAGCCATCCTGAGAGGAGCTGTGACCTTCTGAGGAGGAATGCCACCAGCCAGAGGGGACCTGGGGAGAGGGTCAGGGAAATAGATACCCTGATATCACTGTCCTTCCTCCGACCAGTCTACCTACCGATCCCAATGGAAAGCTGGAGGTCAAGGAAGCCCACTGATGTGGCCCACACAGGTCAGCCTCCTGAGCAGGAGCACTTTGGAGAAGGGGAGGGAATAGAGCTGGAGGACAAACAAAAGCTGCCTGACACAACCACTGCTCGTTCCATCAATGTGCAAAGTACCTTTTATGTGCCAAGTGCTGTTATAGGCGCCAGAAAGAGGGCAGTCAACCGGGCTTCCATCAGAACCAATTATGATTTAGAAATGTCCCCTGCCTCTTACGCCCCTGAATGTTTGCACTTTAAGTCACACACAGGTAGTAATCCTATCTAATAAAGAGGGAATATGCTAATTGACCATCACTCCTTCACAAAGATGGCTGCACCCACAGCTGAGGCCAAGTTCCCTTAAGGAGCCTTAATGAGCAATCAGCAGGGACCTGAGGCTATGCCCTCCCCTGCCCCTGTGGGGCTTGACAGGGGACCTCAGGCCTCGCCCCCCACCCCACAGGGCTTGACAGGGGACCTCAGGCCACGCCCCCCACCCAGCGGAACTTGATGGGGGACCTCAAGGTGCACCCTCAGTGCTGGGTTGGGGGAACTCAGGCCGTGCCCTGCCCTGTGGCACTTGACGGGGGACCTGAGGCTGTGCCCCCCTCCCGGTTCTTGGCCGGGGGACCTGAGGCTGTGCCCCCCCACCTGGCAGGGCTTGACGGGGGACCTCAGGCCATGCCCCCCACCCAGCGGGGCTTGACAGGGGATCTCAGGCCATGTCCCCCCGTCCTGGCGCCGGGCCAGGGGACCTGAGGCTACACCCCCTGCCCAGCAGGGCTTGAAAAGGGTGGGACTGGCTGGGTCTGAATCTAGCTCAATGGGGGGGACCGGCTGGGTCTGGGTCTCACGCGATTTTGAGGTGCATGTGGGTGGGCGGGGACTTGACTCTAAGTCCCGTGGTGAGCCCCAGACTCTGACAGGAGGAAGGTTTTCATATACATTTTACTAATTTTCTTTCATCTCTGACACTTCTATCATAGAGAAAGGGCAAATAGCAATATTAAATTATTTCCTCTAATTAATCCCCTTTTAATGTGCACAAATTTCATGCACCGGGCCACTAGTAATTAATATAAGTAAGAAATGTACTGAAACTAAATAATCTCATCTGTAAAATGGGATTAACAACTGTATCTCCTTCATGGGGCTGGATTACATGTGTGAGGGCATGCAAAGCCCTCAGAACAATGTGTGGTGTGAAGGGCCACTCAGTACATGTTAGCTGTTACCACTATTATCACTGATGGTATTAATATCTTCTAGCCAGGCTCTTGAACTCTCCCTTATCCTTGAAGGCCTAGATTGTGCATCTCCTCCCTGTGGCTCCCTTGCCCTCGGGCAGAGTCGTCTCCCAGATTACCTGGCACAGGATGTCTTCCTGGTTCTTCAAGACCACGCTGCAGTTATTTGGTTTGTATATGTTTCCTCTGCTAGGCTCTGTACTCTCCTGAGATGATCTCAGATTCATCTCCTTCTCCAGCCCCAAGTTCTAGCACAGGGAAGCCACTCAATAATGTTGGTTCGGTTTGTTTTGAATGACTTGACATGAGTTTTTGTAGTGTTGTGGAAAAGAGAGTGGCCCAGGCCGGAGTTTAAAATTAATGATGGGAAACTGGAAGTAGCAAATGAGCAAGATGCGGTAAACTCATGGCCCTTAAGAATCCAGCCCAAG
Source organism: Eptesicus fuscus (assembly GCF_027574615.1). Taxonomy (NCBI): domain Eukaryota; kingdom Metazoa; phylum Chordata; class Mammalia; order Chiroptera; family Vespertilionidae; genus Eptesicus; species Eptesicus fuscus. The sequence continues at coordinate 42,838,167 of NC_072481.1, read as the reverse complement.
GACTTGTGTGCATGCATATAAGCACAACCAACAGGCGCAAGACACTAGGGAGGGTGGGGGGCGGAGTGAGAAGGGCAAGTGCAGCGGGGGGGGGGGGGAGGTTGGGGAGGCTGGGGGGCCCTCAATGCGGGGGGTGGGGGAAAGGAGACATATGTACTACTATTTGTAATACCTTAAACAATAAAATTAAAAAAAAAAAAAAAAGAATCCAGCCCCACTGCTCCACAGAGCCAGATCAGACAGCTCCTCCTCCCTGCCTGGGGCTGCCTCCTTCCCCAAGGCGGGAGATTGGGGCGGGGGACATAGAGTCACCTGGGAAGAGGATGCCTCCTGAACAAGGAGGCAAAACCACACCCACTTTTATGTGAGTTTTCAACCAGATTTATTAATCTTGTTCCCCTTGAAGGTGAAGCTGGATTTTTTTTTTCTTTTTGTCAGCAGTGGGTAGCAAAGGAGGATGGAGTGTTTTTTTTGTTACTCAGGTAGAGCCTCGCTTGTTTCCACTCTTTCTACCTGAGAAAAAAACAAAAACGAAACAGCCAGGGATGGAGCTGGTGGCAAACAGCTCCTGCAGTACCATCACTTGGGCCCAGTTATCGTGCCCACAGCTTCCAGAGCCCGCAGGGCACCAACACAAGGCGAGCTCCTCGGTTCCTCCCGTAGCAATGTGTGAGGCGGCCCTGGGAGTGTGTCCATGGGGTCAACTCCCAAGGTCAGGAACAAACTTCCCACTTAATGGGTAGAACATGCTTAACCATGTCATGAAGATGCGGTCCGGGAGAGAACAACTCTTCGGGTCAAATGTCCAGTTTCTTCAGCCAACAATGGCAAGGAAAATAAAAGAGAAGGAAGGAACCCTATAGATGTAAAGAGTAAAGATACATACCAACCACTTAGAGCAGTGGTCGGCCAACCGTGGCTCGCGAGCCGTGGTTTGCCGCTCTGTTGACTAATGAGTTTGACTTAGGGTATGGACCTTATTTGGGTCCTAGTTTGGGCAAACTATTAAAAAAAAAATCACAAGGTAGTTGAGAGTATTTAAATATTGATTGATTATTTGATGATATTAAGGAATTATTGTTAATATTTTAGGGTGTGAAATGGTATTTTGAATATCTTTTCTTTTAGAGATGTAATCTGAAATAGTTATGGATAAAATGTACGATACCTGAAATTTGCTTCAACATAATGTGGGAGAGGTTAAGAAATGGGTGGGTATGGTTAAGAAATGGATGGGAATGGAAAAGGAGTTCATTGTAATTGATACATAATCAGTTCTATTTTATACGTACATGGTATGTGATAGCAGAAATACATGTATTTTTTTGTTCGTTTTCCCCGGGCTCACTGTAATGAACTTGAAATCCAAACTGAGTGTGCCAGATGGAGAGCGACTATAGAAAGGGTGTATTCAAAGGTGATAGACGCTAGTCCATTTCTCAGGGGTCAAGGGAAGCCCTGTTTCACCTTAAAGACCGGTAAGGCCTCTACAATTTAGCCATGTCTTTTTACCCAGCAGTCAGAACTTGAAGGGTCAAAAACGATGACTGGTACCACTTCTCGTGGCCTCCTTTCCCTGCCCGATGAGAATAAATTCCCTGGTTGCCAACACGGTTGAGGGAAGTAGGCACCGCAGCCTCTCGTGGGTTCTATTCAATTGGGTTTAGTGCCTGGTGCTTGGATGTGTGCTGCCAGCACTTGCTCATCTGTGTTCATTGAGCTGTGTGGGCCTCTCTCTCCACGGAGACTCAGACAGGTGGAATACCTTTTGTGATAACAGATGGCCAATAAATGGTGGAAGTGGGACTCACACCCACGTCCTCTGATCTCAAGCTCTGGCTGCTTTCCACTGAACAATATTGTCCTCCCGGGCATCAGGTTTCCTCTCCTTAGAGACGCACTGAATGCGCCAGTCCAGGGTTGCAAATAATAGTCGCTGTTACGTGATTGCAAATAATAATTCCTGGCCTTGGAAGTTCCCCCCATCGACACACTCCAAAGGCCGCCTCCCACATTGTTATGGGAGGAACTGAGGAACTCCCCTTTGTGATGTGGTTGCAAATAATAGTGATTGATACTGTGCTGGGCATTCTACATGCATTAATTTATTTAACCCTCTTGATCTCATAAGGTAGATCTCACCTTAATTCCCATTTTACAGATAGGAAGGGAGAAACCAAGATTTAAACCCAAGTGTGTCTGTCCTCAAACCTTCAACATATATATATACTTTTTTTGCTACTTTTCCCTTCTTAGTTGAATGAAAGTTTTTTTCAGAATTCACCCACATAGAAGCCTGGAAATGACAAGTAAGAAGGCCTACACCATCAGTGCCCTGAAAGAATGCCTATCTCCACAGCTTGGAGCTGCTTGTTTTTTTAGTTATGGCATTTACATAGCATGTAAGATGTGCCAGGCCACTGCTAACCACTTCACAAATATCCTATCTAATAAAAAGGGAATATGCAAGTTGACCGTCACACCATCACAAAGATGGCGGCGCCAATAGGTACAAGATGGCGGCGCCCAGTCCCCTCAGCCCCGCCGGAGTCCCCCAGTCCTTTCAGCCCAGCTGGGGGGCGGCAGGTGCATGGTGCGGCTGAACCCACCCTCAGCCCCCCAGCTGCCCAGGGCCAGCCCAAGGCACAGGCAAGCCTCGGATGGTGGCTTCCCAGCCTCCCATGGCTGCCTGAGGCTCAGATAACCAGAGCCGGCTGAGACTTGCACTGCCAGCAGTGGCAGCAGCAGAGGTGTGATGGAGCCATCGCCTTCCCCTGATCGCCAGGTTGCCTCCCACCCCTGAGGGCTCCCAAACTGTGAGAGGGGGCAGGCTGGGCTGAGGGAACCCCCCCCAGGGCATGAATTTTCATGCACCAGGCCTCTAGTTAATTCATAAATATTCACCAGAGCGAGGTAGTTAGGTACTGTTCTTATTATTCCCATCCTACCAATGGGGAAACTAGGGCACTTGCTAACACCACAGAGCTAATAAAATTCAGCTTCAACCCAGGCCAGCCTTGCTCCTGAGTCTGTGCTTTTGATGACATTGCCTTCACCCCATGCCCTGTCCCTCTATACAGCCTGTCCTGGCACACACCAACAAAGGAGTGGTCTTGCCTGACTTTCATTCTTAACTCCAAATACTAAAGACCAAAGTGCCTACTATTGGCCAGAGTAGTACCTGAAAGGTAGGAATAGGTTCTGTCTAACATACACTTTAAAACATGTGTGAAATTACTCTCTGTACATGGGACAGAAATGGGCGAGGACAGACCGTATATATACCTTCTTGAGAGCTGTACTAGTAAGAGAGAAAATATTTACTTTTAATGGCATAAATCACCTATAGCACTTGGCACATAGAAGATCTCAATATACAGTAGCTATTAATATCCTTGTTAATCCTTCTGAGCTGCCCACTTCTCTCCCGCCCCATCATGGCCCCACGGTGCAGGCATACGGCCTCTGCTGCAGTAGCATTCCCGCTGGCCTCCATCTCCACACTGAGCCTCCTTTCCCCCGCTGAGCTTGTGATAAGGTTCTCTAGCCCTCTCTCAGGGAGGATTATCCTGCCTGGTCCTGTGGAGCCACGGCATAGCCATAGACATGCTCTGAGCAGAAGGGGGCGTGTCCATCCCCAATGGAATTGCTGAATGCCAGGGCCTGCCTTGCCATACTCCTGTGTTTCCACCCGGCACTGGTCCAGATGGCAGCTGCTTTCTACCCTGGGTCCTAGAATCAGAAGATTCTGTATAAAAGCCCCAGACATGCACAATAAGGTGTAGACCTTTATTGCTGTAGGCTGCTGAGCTTTTTAGACTTGTTTGTGTCACAGCATAGACCTAGCCTAATCTGACGGATACATGTTTCATGATGCTCTTAGGGGTAGGACAAAAATATACTGCAAGGTCCTGCAATGCCTTGACCTAAATGTCAAGCTTCATCTTGTATCATATTTCCTCTCCTTTCTCCTCTTCATTCAAATAGGCCTTCTTCCCGTCCCTCATAGCTGGCAAGCTCCATTCTGCTACAGGCTCTTTGTGCAGGCTGTTCCCTCTGCCCAGAGCATTCTCCTCCCCACCCCTCAAGCACCCCATTCTGACCATTTGCCTGGTTCATTTCTATTTGTTCTCCTGGTCTCCCTGGGCTTTTACGGCGATGTGCATCCTTTACACTCATCACAACTCCATGGGGATCTTCGCTGCTGTGTTCATTTGAATAAGACTGCTTTGCCCACTAGACCAGCGGTCGCCACACAGTGGTCCGTGGACCACTGATGGTCCATGAGGTCCAAAAGGTTGGCAACCGCTGCCCTAGACTGTATATTTCACAAGAAGAGTCTCCCAGTCTTTATCTACCTACTATCCCTAGCCCTTGGCATCGTTTTGGGCACATTATAGATACTCAAAAATATTTATTAAATAAATAATCCAGTCAATATATTATAGTGAGTATAGGATGGAATTTAGAGCCCGAATTCTTAGATTAGAAGCCCACCTGTCATTTATTCATTATTTGAACAAATTATTCAATCTCTCTCTGCATTTGTTTCCTCATCTGTAAAATGGGAATAAAAATAGGGCCCCTCTCATAGGGTGGTTGTGATTAAATGGATTAGGATATTTGTGCCATTGACTCATTGTCTCTGGCATCCAAGCCCATCCTTTTATACCCTGTCTGTGGGGCTAGTAGTTTTCTCACTGCATTGTCCAGACTTCCTTGCCAGGGGCTACAGTTAGATCTGGCCAGTAAGAGGCACTGGCAGGAGTGCTGGGGAGAGAGAAGGGAGAGAAGGGGACTCTTCCTGGTTTCAGCTGCTGTCTGCCACATGCCAGCAGCAGAGGGTGGATGCAACAGCTTCCTGCTCCTTTCAGCCTTCCCAGCACCCACACGCCTGTCCCCTCAGGACTAATCCTGGAGGCTGCGTTCCACTCCTCAGTCCTAGCACCAGACGCCCCACATCCTCCACAGGGCTCAGTACCAGCCATGTGGTGCCCCCACCCTCATGGTGACCCCTCTCAGTAAAGATTCGAGTATCAGCTGTGTGGGGGTCCCTCTTTGGAGTTCCTAGGTTCAGGCAATCCCACCTTTCTCTTTTGTTACCCCGCTCCAGGGGTAGAGGCTATATCCTACAGTTACTCATTCCTGACTCTTGATATGGTACCTTAGCACTCAGAACAAGATCAGGCACATACTAAGCACTATGTGAGTGTAAAGTCCCGTATTTGTCTAAGTAGGTGAAAAAACCAGCATTATTGCCCATCAGAGCTCTGTGAAGGGTGTCATGAGTCTGGCATCCATCAAGGATGACACAAACTCCACGGTGCGGAAAGACCAGTCTTCCGGGGGAGCCTCGATCCACACCCATAACTGGCACTCAGATACCACCACCCAGGCATGACTGAAAGCAAATGATGACACAGTTTCCATAGCATTAGCAATTTTTTATTTTTCCTTTTTTGTTGCATAGGAAATGCAGTACTTGCTTCCAGTAATTGTATTGTAATGTGAGAAGGTGGTAGCACTAATGGTTGAATACAAGAGTTAATCTAATCCACACCAGCTCAAAAACCTGTGGAGATTTAGTTGAATAAGAATGGACGCCCACAGTGATTCTCAACCAATTACAAATTTTCACAGAACACAGTAAAACTAAAAGGCTAACTATGAAAGTCAATACAAGTAATCTAGAGGCACAGGGGGCCCGGCTCATAAAAACAAATGTCAAACCAAGTTATTAACACGGGAGTGTTCAGTTTCACAACGGATCTCTTATCATTGGAAGTGTTCCATCCCCTCCCCCCCCACACCCTCCCAATTTGAAATGTAAAACCGAGATATCTTGAATGGACAGATTTCCAAGGGTGGTGGGAAAAGTCCCCAGTGAACTTTGTTCCGGGTTAGAGGTCATGGCTGGAGGGGAAGGGGGAGTGTGTGTTTGCCTTTGCAAGTCTTCCTGGAGGCCCTCCTGGAGCCTGATAAAGCTCTGGCCCTGGGGCTAGTTAGCATCTCAGCGATGCCATCTGAGAGGAGGGCAGAAGCATGAAGCTGGCCGCTCTCAGATCTCCATCCCCAAGGAGCCAGTGGCCTTGCGACCGTGGGTTGAGATGTTTAAAAAAAAAAAAAAAAGGAAGTGCTAATTTATAGACTCCTACTAAAATAATAATAAAAATAACAAATAGAATCAATGGAAAAACAAAAACTTTTGTTATTTTGGGAAGTTGAGCATCAAAATAGCAGGAAAAACAGCCTGATTTTTTGGACATTATTGTCCTCAGGAATTAAAAATATAAAAGTTCACACAGTAGGACTTGGTGATGACACATTTTGGAAATTAGGTTTTTTTAATTAAACAGCATAGGAGTCCACATGTGAAACTCGTGCTGCCTGGCACACGCTGCCGCCCCTCCTGCTCAGGTCTAGGTGGTTGCCCTCATCTTCCTGGGCGTTTCTGGTATCCGCTCCCTACTCTCCTGTCCCCCTCATAGCCCTTTGGGGCATAAAACACAGATGGGTACTCATTTAGGGAAAAAAATGAGATGGAAATTTATTTAATTTGGAAAGTATTTTCAAATTGAGACCAGAAAAGTATATTTTAAAAATCCCGTGTTAATAGCAAATGTCTTTTTCTTATGAATCGGGCCCAAAGTTTGTACAGAGTTTTATTTTTGAAGAAAATATTGCAACTGTGCATACAACTAAATAGCCAAGTGATTCCTTAAAGAAATTTTTTTCGTTTTTTTTTCCTTTTCGTATGAGGAAGTCTGGTGTGAAGACGGATCAAGCATGGGTACCTGGCTGAGCACTGTCCACTGAGAAAACGCTCGGGGTGAGCAGACCTCCGGTGGTGGGCAAGGAAAACGCCCCGCTCCTGGAAATGTCCTCAGAGGGCGTTTGCAGCAGAGTTCTTGAAATTCATAAACGGTCGTTTTTAGACAAAAGTCTTGCCAGGGTCTGATTTCTGAAATCAAACACCCATGCTTGTCCCCTAGGAAAGAAAAAGAAAACAAAAAAACGAAAACAAAAACACAAGTAATACTGAATTTAAGTAAATGTATACCTCCAAAATACTGAAAACAGTTGAAATCAAGAAAAGACAGAATTTGCGTTCTCAGTGAAATACCTTTAAACCTAGCTGACAAGAACCAAGTCAGAAAAAAAGACTAACATAACTTTGAGTAATATTCATACAGTTCACTAAGCATTATGGAATAGCATGCATTAATATTGTACGGTTATTTTACATCACCTATACCAGAAGGTCCTGACTGACTGACAGCGAAGGCTACCGGTGTAGAAAAATCTTACTTCGGAAGAGCAATATAATACAGATTTCACAGGCACTACATTTTAATATATCAGGTATTATGCTGGTTTTCTTATAATTCTTTCTGTCCTAAAGCTGGCATTATAACAATGACCAAAAAGGCAAGGATTGAAGTAAACGGAAAGTAGATATCAAAGTTGATATAGGTTGTTTTTTTTTCTTCAGACAGATTAGTGCATAGTTGTCATGCAGATAAACACTGCTATGCATTTACACTGTTGGAAAGCAGAGTGAATTGAGCCCAAGTTGTCACATTGGTGTAAATCATTTTGTCAGCCTGTAATAGCACCATGTAATGGATTTGCATGAAACATTAAATTGATTTCAGAATTGGTGACACAGAATTCACTACAGTTAAGTGCTATGGAATAGCTTCAATGTTACCTGCTATATATCAAAGCAATTTTCATCCCACTGCTTTTTTTTATTGGGAAAAATGAAAGGAAAACATACATGACACTAATTAGACGAATGCACAGCCTTGGACGTGGAGAAGGCAGAGTGGGTTGGCTGTCAAACGGTAAATACATGCATTGACTTCAGGACGAACTTGGCCTTGGGAGCCGATGGGAATGAAAGCTCTGCCCGTGGGCAGCACCGCTTTCTGAGACCGGCCAAGGACGGGTCTGGGAGGGGGTGAGGTGCCACTGAAGCTCTCCTTACGTGACCATGTCAGTGTGTTTGCAATTTGTTCTATGGGAGGCCTGCTACCAGAAAAAAAGGGGGAAAAAATGAAGGACAGAGACAGAGATAATAGAAATAGAGAGAGAGAAACCACCACCACCAACACCACCACCACCACCGGTATGGACGACAAGGTATTTCCCGAGACGTGATGCAAAGTACATGAAATGGCATTCTTAGAAACCCTCCTGCAGAGAATCCCAAGGAAGAAACGCTTTTCTTAATCCAGATTTCCTCAGTACTTTCTGACACTGACTACAGGATGCAAGGCCTGTGGGGACGAGGGCTTGGAAGGGCAGGAGCAACTTCCCAGGGGATTTGCAGGTGCCCGTGGGCCGGCTGAGTGCCATGCCTCCGGCTGGGTCCCTGCTCACTGGAACCTTCCGAGTGGAGAGCACAGGTGTCGGGACAGGTGCCCAGCAGCCCACGCCTGACTGAGGGGCGGGGGGGGGGGGGGGAGAGGGGAGAAGCTGGTACTAAATAGCTGCTCATGCCAGGGGGTGAAGAAACGGAAAAGTGAGCTCAGACCTCAAAGGAAAGAAAAAGCCTCGGGATGGGCAGAGGGGCGGGAGGGCGCCGGGCCGCTGCCCGCGAGGGATCAGAAAAGGCGCATTTGTGTGGCAGGGGGATGGGCCAGGAGAAAAAGTAGGTAGAAAACTATTCGGATTTAGTGTTTGTGCCTCTGACTTCAGTTCCCAAAGGGGAAAAAAAATAAAAAGAGTGACTCGAGGAAGTTATCTTTGCCAATATTGTTAATGCCATGTGACGGAAGAGAAAAAATGGAAATATGTCTCCGGACGGAGGGCGGGGCCTTCCAATGCCGATAGCCCTCCGTCTGTCTGTCAGTCTGCACACCCGGTCCCACGGGCCCCACGCCTTCCTCAAAGGTCTTCCTGGGCTTCTGCTCTAACCAGGTCAACGCGCGGACGGTGGGGGCTGCTCTTTTCCTGCTTGATCACCACTGAACTACAGTTTCCTGCTGCTTTCTGGACAATGAAACGAACAAAAATGTAACTTAGTGTATTTAATACTTAACCCCTGTTCATTTTCACCCTAGACTGCCTCCCTAATGTTTTAAAGCCTTTAAAACATTTTTTTTCCTGCAAATCTGTTCAGAGTTCCCTAATTTTAGCTTCATCAAACTTAATACAACAAAATACCTTCAAAAAAATACAGCATACCTGTAACGTCCATTTACAATGGTTTTTCAGTAGACCTATACTTCTCAAGCATAGGAATATGCTATACCATTGAGAGAAAAAAAATAACTGTATTTAAATACTTACAAAAAAAAAAAAAAGGAAACAGGAAAGTTTTAAACTTAAATCCAGTTCCCAAAGGGGGCGGGGCAGGGGGGGAAAGAAAGCAATTCTATGAACGCTGCCTTTATAATGAACAATTGGAAGTTTCACTAGGCTAATTTGACAGAAATTTTTCCTCATTTAAACAACATTACAAAAGTCCTGCATTATAAAATAGGGTAGAATAAATCAGTGTAATCAATAAAACTATACAACAATACAAATTACATATCTTCTGAGTGGGCAGTTTATTCTCTCTCTTTGCAGTCATGACTACAACATGCTCACTAAAAACAACTAAAACTGCCCAAACTATTGCTTAGTTTGTTTTGTTTTTAAAAAAAGGGTGCAATTTTATTGTATATACAACCAATTTACTGGTAATACCTTGGCTTATTGCAAGGTTCTGACAAAATGTTTGTCTAGGCTTTTTCCCTTCACTGTGAAGCACTGAAAGCTGCTATTTTTTCTTTTTTTTTTTTCCTTTTTTCTTTTTTTTTAGTGCACATATGTCATAATAAAGTAATGCCCAGCTAAGTGCTATAGGGGGAAGGCAAAGTATGCTGGCTGGCTATAGGAAGTGACACCATATACTGACAACCACACCATACAACAGCGCCAAACGACTATTCAACCACTTATCAGACACATATGAAAATCCAAAATGTTTTATTTTATTTTTTTTCCTTAAATAGAGATAACCAGTAAACAATTTTCAGAACTTGGAAGTTTAAAAACGTGCATATAAAAATGGGCATTATATACTTTTTATTGAATGTGGATTGACTGCAGTCTGCTAAGAAAAATGGGGTGTGGGAGCTGAAGAAAAAGGAAGTTGTCTTTTTTTTTTAAGGCTTGCTTGTGAAAGGAACAGTTGTAAAAACAAAATTGCTTGAAGCAGGGTCAGCTTAGTGCTTCACAGTTTGACTGCTTCTCTAAGAGGAGCCCTTCCTGCGCACGTGCATTCAAAAATCACAACAAAAGTACAAAGACAAACACCCAAAACACACTGCGTCAAGTGCAGCACCGACTTTGGTCAAATAAAAAAAATAAAAGAAAAATTAATCATCGCTAAGCTTTTCTACACGATATAAGCAGGTATTGCATATTTTCATATATCTGGGGCTGGGGGAAATAAAGGAAGACTCCAAATAAATTGTAAAATGCAGCAACATCCAAAATACTGATATTCTAAGCATCTACAGATCTCAGAATAGCACTGCCACTGACCACAGAGGACAATAAAGACTACTCCTACCTGCGGAACGACTAACTCTCTATTTAGTTCTAGATGTTGAAACTGACAATGGCTGACATAAAAGTCACATTTACAAAAAGTGTCTCCAAATGCTTGACTAGGGAAAACCCCCTTTCAATAGAGGAGCATGTGCAACAATTCCACAAATAATCGCTATCCAGGGCAAGGCACATTGATATGGAATTTTTGTTTTCGTGCAAATTAAGGAAAAAAACAAAACAAAACAAAACAACATTGTTTTGGGGGGGGAAATGAGGAGCAAAGTGTCTTCCCAAGAATTTCAGTTACTTGATTGTATAGGACAGTAGTAGAACCCTTCTGAAGGGCTGGAAAACATAGTTTAAAGGCAAGTGCCTAGAGTAGGGATTACAATATTGTGTCTTAATGCACTCTACTTTATCCTACATTAACTATATAAAAATTAGTTACTAACACTAGAACATGCAGAGACTTTCTCTGATCAGCAGGGCTAGCCAACCAGAACGTATATATATGTATAGTATAGGAAATCTTCTGGAAGTTGCATGGGAAGCAAAGGGGTGCTTCACTGTCTGGTAGAAAAATCACTTGCACTTTTTTTTTGTTATTATTTTTTTTGTCTTTTTTTGTGTGTTTTTTTACATAAGATACAGGACATTTGGGGGTGCAAACTTTTTTTTTCCCTAACAAGTACCCTTGATCTGAGAGGGCACCAGCATTTGTGTCAGTATTGGTTTCATTATTATTATGATTTTTCCCATAGCCCAGTTCAGGGGCGCAAAGGTCTTTAAAATTTCTGGACAATCTCTGGTACAATGAAGTGTCTGATAACTGATAAATCCTATGTTGCCGGATACATGTAAAAATTTTCAGAATTGGCATAATCCATTATAGTGACTTCTAGCTTATGAAATTAACAGATACCATGATTTCATTTTACTTATGTGCTTTGATAACAGAAAATAATTAATTAGCATTTAATGTAGTTAACATATTGTGGTAAAAGCACCATTAGATTTGTTTTTTTGTGTTTTTTTTTTTAATTTTCCTTCAGTTTTTAAAGGGATACAAGTTTAACAATAAAAAACATAAAAAGCAAAAATAGCTCCCCTTTTTCTTGCAAGGCTGTTTTTTACCCCAATAATTTAGAGTCCTGGGGTGGAAGGACTTGAAAAACAAAAATAGAATTTTCAACAATCTCTATCTTACAAAGATATTTAGCTATCCAATGAAATTGCACTTTACTCAATTCAAAATTCGATTGTTTTGATTGATTCCTGTCAGTTTCTGTCAAAACAGACCATCTTCCCCATTTCCATGTGAATTTGTGTGTCATTGTTGAAATTGTTGAAAAAATGTTGTTGTTTTTTTAACGTAAGTGCAGCATTTCAAAACTTTTACAAAACTGAATAGTAGTAGTAGTTTGCCGTTTTCAGAATTGTTCTGCAACGTGAGTGGGTTCACTGTCCTTGAGGGCCATGTTATAGATTGAACTGCTGACTGCCGAACCAAACCAAGCTAACAGAAAAAGGAAAAAAGGAACATAACTGCATTTTCTTTTTCCAATATGTTACAGAAAAACATTGCCCTTTGACTGTCCCGTAAGTTATATATTGCAGATCTCAGCTACTACAAAAGATTTAGTTTTCCATGTGCCTCCTGATTGCTCCAGAAGGCTCACACCTGTGTGGGTAAATTCATGGAATACTGTGAAACGGCCAGGCTCCGTAAGGAAAGTGTTACAATGGAAGTCAGTGAGCAAGGGTAGACCTCCTCTAGCCACATCACCTGATGCTCACGCCACCATGAAAACACTTCATATGTTACAAAGCCCAGCCATTTCCAGCACCATATGAGAAAATTACAACAGTCCCAAAAGTAGTTAAAAAAAAATCCCAAAAGGTTATGGCCTTTGCTGTTTGACCATAATGCTCGCTGTTTCCATGTACAAGTTGATTTGATTCTCCCCTTCCCCTGACAGTGAAGTTGTAACCGCGCTGGGTTGAGGATGCGTCCATGTTACAGAGTTGAGAAGGGGTCAGGTGGTCTGTCTGGTGGATGGTGGGACACTTCGACTTTTATCCCAGGTACCAGGACTGGAAGAGAAAAGGAAAAGAGCAATTAGAGGTTCAATGTAGAAAAGAATATATTTACAAATTGTCCTTCCAACTGTGAAATCAGGATCTGTTAGGGATTAAGGGGGGATTCATGGAAAAAGTAAAGGAAGCAACAAACAGTAGTAAATAATTGAGACACTGAAACTGATCTTACTCCTCTAAAATTGAAATTCAGTGTCTGCAGTGGGGTTTGCTAATGTTCGGAGTGTGTCCTACAAAATAAAAGTATTTATGTCCACTTGAAATACATATGTGGTTTTATAGTCTGGTGAGGACACAGTGCCTGCAATAGAAGGTTTTCAACAAAGAAGAGTTGATCAAATGAAGAGTCAGTGAGGGGAGTGGTTTCGTGTGGTGATGAATGTCTCCTTTGATGATTTTCACAGCATTTATTCAATGAGATGTAGGCACTGAAGATGTTATTGCTGCATTCTCTTAAGAGGCACACATGATCAATGGTGATATAAGAATAATGAACTCCGTTATGCACTCTATTTTCTTTGCAGCAGCATCTACAACAGCCAAGATATGGAAGCAACGCAAGTGCCTATCAACAGACTCACAGATAAAAACAGCTGTGTTACATATATTTAATGGAATACTACTCAGCCATAAAAAAGAATGAAATCTTACCACTCATGACAGCATGGATAGACCTAGAGGGTATTACACTCAGTGAAATAAGTCAGTCAGAGAAAGACAAATACCATATGATTTCACTTTTATGTGGAATCTAAAGAACAAAATAAATAAACAAAATTGAAACAGACTTACAGACACAGAGAGCACACTGGTGATTGTCAGAGGGGAAGAGGACTGGGTGAAAAAGGTGAAGGGAGTAAGAAATACAAATTGGCAGTTACAAAACAATCATGGGGATGTAAACTAGAGCAAAGGGAATCTAGTTGATAATACTGTGATAATTATGTATGGTGCCAGGTTGGTCCTGGAAATATTGATGGGGAATACTTTATAAAGTAGATGATTGTCTAACCACTCTGATGGTCACCTGAAACTAATATATATTGGCCTAAGCGACCAAACGACCAGTAGACCAGAAGCTATGATGCGCACTGACCACCAGGGGGCAGATGTTCAATGCAGGAGCTGCCCCTGGTGGTCAGTGCACTTCCACAGCCAACCTCCCGTGGTCGGGGAACCTCCTGTGTCCCTTCCCCCACAGCGAGATGGCCCTAATCGGCCCCGATCGCCGGCCAAGCTGAGGGACCCCACCCATGCATGAATTCATGCATCAGGCCTCTAGTACAAAATAATACTGAAAGTAAACTGTAATTGAAAAAACTTTTTAAATCTTACCTAATAATAGACAAACATGTAAATTAACCGTACCTCCACTATGCCACCAGCCAATCAGGAGTGATATGCAAATTAACCCACCAAAAATGGCAGTTAATTTGCATACACAGACGCCAAGTGACAGGGGTGTTTTGCCCCACCCCTGGTCTCTCAGGGCCTCTGGGCAGCATGGGAAAGCAGGGCTGGAGGGGAAAGAGGCGGCTCCGGGGCCAGAGTGGAAAGGCGGTGCCAGCAGCCAGGGAAAGGAAAGCCCATTCTAGCACTAATCTTCATGCATCGGGCTTCTAGTAGTGATGTAAGAATAAGTGGAGGCAAAGTGGAAAAAATGCTATACTGAAAGTCCTGGGTAGTTTTGGACAAGTCACAGCTTCTCTCTTATACTCAGTTTCCTTCTATGTGCATGAGGTAGATTTGATGCTGTGAAATACTCCTTCCAGCTCAGCATTTCTAAAACAATGGCTTCAAAAATGACATATAATAATCAAAACTTCACCCTATTAGTTACTAGGATGTGCCAAGGGAATGCATAACTCGCATTCATATTTTGTTCATTCAACACTTATTTAGAGCCTTCCCTATGCCTGCTGGGCCCAGTTACCATTTTCTCTCATAAATCTTAGGTGGTTAGTTTGGGGCAATAGTCTGGTTATACCTCCCTTTATACGCTGGCATGTCTTTCTCTGTAAGCTCAACAAAGTGACCAATTACAGTTTAATATCAGAGTCAGTTTCTCAAGTGAAATAAAAAAGTACATGGCTTTTGCCAACTTTCCTCTAGAGATACCCTGGTCAAATTCTCCACATTTATCATTATTCACAGAAACGTCATCAACTTGTAGTGAAAGTGAATGCTTCTAAAACCTCTGAGTTGACAGGATCAAGAAAGGGTTACATTGGGGTTGATTCGGTCAGATGGAGGCTCATTCGTATCCAAGAGATTCAATTAGGTAAAGTGAGGACTCGTTTGATCCCCAGGATAAATGGCGAAATGATAGCTGCGTGGAGGCTGGTATAAGATTTCCTGGTCACACAAGTCACCTTTGATTTCCAGAACACTTGAAAAAACCTAAACCCGAACCGAAAAACCACTCATCCTGTATACTTTGAGATGTTATTCTCTGACCACATGCTTTGAGGAAGACAATAAGGCCTCTTGTGTCCTGAAAGGAAATCATCCTGGCAAATGCACACGGCCTAAATCTAGCTGGACAAAAGAAAGGCGAGGGAGAGAGAGGGCAGAGCCACGCAGACTCCAAACTGTCTTTTTAGCAGGCTCTCCTAGGAGCTGCCTCTCAGCCACCTTAGAGCCCAGTCCTCTCTTCAACAAAACAGTGTCCAACTTTGGGTGCCACAAATAATGCTCACAATTTCTGTTCGCACACTTTCTCAGTTAGTTGTGAAATTCCAGACTTAACTCTGACACGGTGTTAGCAGATCTGGAAGCCAACGCCTGGGACCCGGTGAGTCAGCAGGGGGAGCAGTTTTCCACACCACAGTTTCTGGATGCAACCTCAGCGCACTACAAAAATCTGCAGTGCCTCTGCACTTCTCTTAAAAAGCAAAGCGGGGAAAAAAAAGTTTTCTTCACACATCTTACTATTCAGTGTGCCTTGCCGACAAGGTTACCCCAGAGCAGCTCTGTAATCCTTCACTGAAATAGGCTTTATTGATTGCTCTGGTCTATTGTTCTCTTTTCAAGTCCCCCAAGTTCAAGTTCATCCTGGTGTTACATCATGTCTGGTTGCTAAGAGCAACCAGACAGACCCAGACGTGACTATCATTAGCAAGAAACCCTCTGCTCTCCTCCCACCAACCTTCCAGTGGCTCTGACGTAGCAGGCCCACTGCAAACACATTGAAGTATTTATTCTGCCTAATTTATGACCTACACAGCAAGCAAGACCCCCACTCCAAAAACCAACACCGTTGTATATTTAATTAATCTGTCTTTCTCTGGCACTTGGGAAAGTTAGACAAAGGACTAATTATTGTGTTTCGCTCTCCACACTTTTCTTTTGGGGGGTGAATATTTGCATGGGAAAGAAAACTACAAGGCCCAGCACTGTCCCCCTCCCCTTTTTCTTTTTGCCCTATTGACATTTCATGAAATACTTTAGCTGCTTAAGGGAATTAGAAAAAAAAAAAAAAGCGATGTGAATGTTACTCCTTTTGAGTTGGTATTCAGTAACACAAATCAACTCATGACATGTTTAAATTTAAATGCTAACCACACACTCTCAGAGTTACTTTAAAGGTTAGTTTTTAATCAATAGAAGTTGCTGACTCTGGGGTTTTGAGCTGCGCACTGCAGCTCTTGGGCTTTTGTCTAACGTTAAAGCTTTCAAACTTTTTTTTTCCTTGAGATGATTTTAGCAATGATTTGCAGACACAGAAGGCTATTGTGCTCAGACCAGCAACATGTCAATAGAGGAGCGAGTTGCCCTGTGGTGGGGTGTCAATATGACTCCTGAAGGCTTGGGTTGGGGGTCTTTAATAACCCGTGAAAAAAACTTAATTAACTCTTTCAGGCCCAAACCAAAACCTATTCTTAAACTTTTTCACTCCTGTAATTTGACCATTAGTACTTATTTCAACATCACACTAATCTTCATGACAATTAACCCGCTACTTGACCAAGGCTTTCCAGAATGGGAAGGGGGTTGGGTTAGGGGAACCACACAGATAATTTTTTTAATAGGTCTCTGATTAAATCATTCATTTGCAGTTATGATAATAATCATCATAGTAATAAATATTCATGCATACTCCCGAATTTTCTCATGATCAGTTTGTAGCTGAAAATACCCCCGATTTTGTTATATTGAGTATAATAGTTGCACATTTATAAGCCACCCAATTTCTATAAACTTCCATGATTGGAAAAAGCCATTTTTCTCTTGTGACATTTTCTTGTAAAATTCATTATGCAAGCAGTGCAAGATTCAAAACATTCCTTGAAGAACAATTCTGAGCACTTTCTTCTTGGGTCATACAAGAAAAATATGAAAGAAATTGGAGATTGTTAAATTGTTGGGGTTGAGTAGCAAATCACTAGGAAAATGTTGCCATATTAAACAAAATTCATTTATGGAGAGTAAAAAAATCGTATTCAGGTTTACTGACATCAGCTTAGGTTTCCTATGGGTTCTGCCTTCATACTTTATAGCCCCTCATCTAACCTACTGTATCCAGACGAACTACAAAGGAATCTCTGTCCCTTATCTGCAGTGAGTCCTAATATTGCAATACAATATAGGATGATGTTATCTTGATACATTTACATTAAGGAAGTAAACACGGGGCTTTGATCTATTTTTTCCCCGGGAACACTCTGCTACAGTTGTTTTGGAAGTCCATAAATCCACACTCCCACAAGGCTCCGGGTAAGTAAAATTGCTCTGTTACATTCACAGTTCCTCCAGATTGGGATGTGCTAGGGGGGACAAAAGGGGGGATCTGTCCTCTCCCCGTGTTCAAGGTGAAACATCAAAAGAAATCTGCAGTCCAGGACCAGAGCTCAGCTTTCCTTTTCTCCAGTCAAATGAAGAAGTAATCTCATCAGGTTGGAAAGTGCTGACTAAGGATTTAATAAAGTGCCTGCAGATGTGGCGTCTCTAAGGTATTCAACTCATGTAATGCAAAACAGCTCCACACTGAATGTGCTTATAAAATTTCATTTAACCATTGCAGCACGACTTTTTTTTTTCACCATTCTCTAAGGAGTTTTGTCACACTTCCCGCCCCTTAATTTACAGCTCCATGAAAGTTCGGATCCCATTCTGCCAGAATTCTGGCCTATTCACAGTAGTCAGGTTTTATGAACCATAAACAAAATCTATCCGGCTGCATCCGAAACAGGAAGCCTGAAATGGCAGTAGGTGCCTTCGACAGTGGCCGGCGCTTTCCTTTCTTGTGCCACATGGAGAGCAATTAGGAAACTGAGGCTATTTTCCACTCTTTGGTCATGAGGTTGCTGGGGGAAGACTCGACTCCTTAGTAACAACAAACATTCAAATAACAACTTTTTTAAAGGTCTGTTATGAACCCTTTTCACTCAGAGGGCCGGATGTATATTTTAGCAACAAAAGGAAATACAAGTCTGTTTGAGATAGCTATATTTTACTTTAACCAAAAAAAAAAAAAAAGGAGAGAGGGTGCTGGTGGGGGTGGGGTGTGGGGTGGGGAGGACGGAACAGACTGTGACCCAGCAGAATCTGTTTTTCAAATTAAAAAGTTAAACAAAGGACCTCAAGGGCAAAGTTGAACACTGCGGAAGGAGGTTGTTAATGTGGAATCCAGAACTGGGTGTGACACTTCGCTTTCTTCTCCAGGCCAGGTGGGTTATTTAAGGACATTCACACCCGAGAGGCCTCTGCCCCCACTCCCTCCACTCTCAGGCGCCCCCAGCAGGCTAGCTCTCCCTCAGCCACCAAGCAGTGCGCATCCGACCAATGCTGCATGAGATGTGGTCACCATGTTGACTTCTCTCTTGAGGAGATTCCATCTCTGCTGGGTCACGCTAATCCAGTTAGTCATTTTTGGCTTCCTGTTCTTGTTTGGATGAGCTAAAGTCCACTGTTTAGTCCAAATGAGTTGTCCTTGGCAAATCAGCCTAAAGCCTGGTAGCCTCCCGGCCCCTTCCAATAAAATGGAAATGCTCGGGGCCTCGGAGTATACTTCCGACTTCTCACATTAGCATACACCAGTTTGGAGCATTTTTCTTCACTCATTCAACAAGTCCTAGGAGCCTACTGTGAGCTCGGAGCTGCGCACGTGGTGAATGCTGTGGATATGATGAGTACAATAAATGGGGTGCTTGCTCTTAAGGCGTTGTTCAGAAAGAAGGTGCTGGTTTTTAGACCTCTATGTCCTTCCAGGTGCCGGTACCCTGCTTGCCTCACACTGGGATCTTTATAAACCTACTAGAGGTCCAGTGCACGAATTCGTGCACCAGTGGGGTCCCTCGGACTGATGGGGCCAAAACTGGCTCTCCAACATCCCCTGAGGGGTCCCAGATTGTGAGAGGGTCCCAGATTGCGGGCCAGGCTGAGGGACCCTGCTGGTGCATGATCAGGCTGGGGAGGGACGTGGGAGGTTGGCCAGCCAGGGAGGAACTGCGGGAGGGCTCCAGGGCGTGTCCGGCCCATCTCACTCAGTCCCGATTGGCCGGACCGCAGCAACAAGCTAACCTACCAGTCGGAGCATCTGCCCCTGAATTCGTGCATGGGTGGTGTCCCTCCCTACCGGCTGGCTGGGTGGTCAGTGCGCTCCCACAGCCAACCTCCTGCGGCCGGCCAACCTCCTGCACTCCCTCCCCCCGGCTGGCTCCGATTGGCCCTGATTGGGGCTGGCAGCTCCTGCATTGAGCACCTGCCCCCTGGTGGTCAGTGCACATAATAGCGACCGGTCGTTCGGTCATTCAGTCGCTTAGGCTTTTACATATATATATATGCCGACTGATGAGGCTGATCATCAGTGTCTGAGGGACCCAGGACCGAGTGCCACTTTTCCCATGGACTAGTTGTGCGACTTCAAGGAGCTGTGTGTCCTGGGGCTCAGAGGATCACTGAGAGGACCAGTCTGCACTACAGGAGAGGAAAGAGGTTTTTTTTTTTTACCCCAGTTTCTTCTTAAAAAGGTGACATGCTGTACACAGGTGTCAGTTATTGGTACTGCCAGCCACAAGCTTTGATCTCTGTGGTCATTTTTCTTGTCTGATTTTGTTAATTAAAGAAAGCCCTGTTTTCAATAACACTAAACCAAGACTTGTTTATTGTACAGGAAACTATTAAACCATTAATGGGCTGTGATTGGCCGGGCTTACCTTTGTGGCCTTATCTTTTCACCGCTTGTACTCAGCACTTGGGCTGTTAAACTCCTTCCAGATCCCCCAAAGCCAAATGCCTTCTCCCTGCTGGGCCTTGGCACAGCTGCGCCCCTCTCCTTGGCTTTGTTAACACTTGCTAGTTCTGCCCCTCTCAGATGAGCAGTCCCTTCTTCCAAGGGGTCTTTCTCTAGGCCTTTAGTCCCAAGGTGTACCTCTGTCACAGTCACTGAACTGCAATTACCTGTTTTTCTTCCCAAGAAAACCATCTTCTTGCATGGGGCGTCCCCAGTGTCTTGCCCAGTGGCTGCCACAGAGTAGGCACTTAATACTGTTGAGTAAAGGAAGGAAGAAACACCCTGTCTCCAGGGTTCCGGACCTGGTGCCAGTTGCTCCAGAAGGCCTGCAGACGGATGACTTCTAGCATGGCAGTGCCGTGTTCATTGCTCAGGCCACGTGTCCACGTCTCCCCATGACAGGAGCTCTCCCGAGAGAGACACAGGTTTCCCCGAGGCACCCCAGGCAGTTCTGACTGAAGAGCTGTTGCCACAGGGCCAACTGCAGCCAACTGCGGCAGTAGCATGTGCGATCGTTTTGTAACATGGACGGCTGCCTACTTACTACAAGCATAGAGGAGTTGTCCAAACCACTGCTCCCTGGAGAGTGACCGTGCTGCTCCCGGCCAAGACCTCCTTTTGGTTCAAACCTCAAGACGGGAAAACACTAATCTTTTCCCCAATAAGCCATCCAGCACCTCCAAACCTAGTGAGTGCATACACAATTCAGTTATTCTGACTGTTGTTCCAAAGTCTGACTCATTCACCATATTCCAACTTGTCCTAGTGTACATTGTTTTTGGTCTCTCTTTCTATGTTCATCAAATGTAAATGGAAGACTTCTGAATTAAAGAGTGCTTGCTGGCCCACTCACACTTGCTCTGCAGACTTACTGGAGGGCTGAATGCATAGTGGTAAAAGCTAGGGATCTGGAGTTCCAGTTAACAGAGTCCCACCATTTAACTAGTGCACTGTTATGTACTAGTTGTTAAGTGATCCTAGGCAAGTTAGTTAGCACGCCTGTGTCTCAGTTTGAAACTCGGTGAAATGGAGATCACAACTTTATTGGGTTTTGTGGGGATTCACTGAGCTAATGCCTGGGTAGAGGCAAGTACAGGAAACCAGAGAGCCAGGGTGGATGGGCTCTCTCACTAAAACATGTGCACAGGGCTGACGGTCCCCATGAGACCCAAGGCTGACCAGTGCCTTTAGAATGTCATCGCTCAACAAGGTGGCTTTCTCTTACTTAATGGTATAATTTCTTAGTTAAAAGTAGCAGCTGCGTCAGTTCCATTTCCCCAGTTGCAAGAGAGAAAGTTCTTGAGAAAATAAAAATCTGTCTTTAATTGCGGTATTAAAATCAGAGCGGTGAAATCAACCACACAAAAGGAATTGGCTCAAGTTTATGAAAGGCATTTGGGTCCTTGCCTTGCAAGGCTAAACTGCACGCCTTGGAAGTGGGGTGAGGGGGAGAAGGGAGGGGGGAGGGGGGAGTCGTCAGGCAACCAAGTGGGACAGAAACAATCCTATTTTGGTTTTTGTTAGTGAATGGCATACTACATAGATCAGAGACTTCTTATAAAATACAAACCCCCACTGTACACAAAGCACAGGAAAATGTGAGGAAAAAAGGGAAAAACTAAAAGCAGCTTAGGGTGTGTTAACGCTGCTATTCTGTCAGCTTAAAGAGTATTTTATGCTTGATCAACAGCTCTTTTTTATTGTGCTTTTCTTTCATTCATTCAAGACATCAAAGCGGCACCACCAGTGTACCTGCCTTCTGGAGCTGCTGGTGAGGGGTTCTAATGAAGCAGGACTCTGGGAGCCGGAGACCCCCGTGGACACGGCAGTTCAAAGGGAATATTTCAACAATGATTACATTTTGTAAATCTTTTTATGAAAGAGACAGCTTATTTCCTGCTTTTTCATGAAAAATAGATTCTATCCATTAAAGTGAGCCCGCGCCACGGACGCTGCTTGAGATCTGAGGTGCAGCGTGGAGATTAAGGGGACAAGGACCGATGGAATCGTCTGGAGGGCCTATCTGCTTGGCCCGATGGCCCTGCCGGTCCCCGGGCGGAGCCCAGACAGTGCGCAGTGGCTCTGCTACGGAAATGCCGCAACAAGGGGCTTCGAGGCTTGTTTTTCAGCCAGAGCCTGTGTTTATTATTCGTTCTTTTTCTATTTTTTGATTCCACAAAGTCCAACCAGATATCAGAGGGTATCGGGTAACCCCTTGTATTGCACAAAAGGTAAGATGAAAGATTTTAGTTACAGATTCATTAAGTGCTGTATTTTAATGCCCTCAAATGGGACAAACCCTTTTCCATATGGGAAGTTAGCCATAAAAAAGCTGGCTCTGGTCTGAAGATACAATACAGGCTTTATTAATGGCTAATGTGTGCCCCAAAGGCAAAAATAAAGAAGGCAGCCTAGCCCTCTGTACGTTTTGATTTTCAACATTAAAATGATCTCCCCCTAATCTTTCTTTTTCTTTTCTTTCCTTTTCTTTCTCTCTCCCTTTCTTTCTTTCTTTCTTTCTTTCCTTTCTTTCTTTCTTTCTTTCTTTGCAGCAGGGAGAGTTGAGGGGAGTAGGGAAGAAGAAGAATATGATTTCCTGGGGAGCTATGAAATGAAAAATAGTATGTTTTCTACACATCAGATTCCAGTTTTAATTAAATGCCTGTTGTCTAACAAGTGCAGACAGTCACACTTGGGGCTGGCCCAATGGTGGCCCGGGGAGGTAACCTTTCTGGTTTAAAAAGAGAGGCGTGGGAGTGGAGGCTGGAGCTCAGCAAAGCGTGGCCACATTATAACAATCATTCCCCGACTGTTCCCACTCCCGCTCCTCCCCCAACGCTGAAAAGCTCTTTCCAAACATGACTCAGGTTCAGAGCAAATCTATAGATTTAATGTTCAGATTGTGCAGGTAAATGAAGTCAAGTAAGGGGGAAAAGAATACTGAAGTGAAAAGTCCAGTTCTTTAAAAAATTCTCCCAGAGACATCCTGCAACAGGATGACAGGAGATCTGGTACTTTGCCAGAAATGAATCCCCAAACTAATCTTTTCAGCCAAGATGCCCTTAGGCACTGGATGGCACCTGCCACCTTAGGACATTTCTACCCCAGCTGGCGCCTCCTTGCAGGGCCCTGAGCACAGGTCTTTGCCTTTTACTCTTTTCATCCTCCTCTGATCGCTGTCCTGGGTCCTTCCTCCTGTCCTTTCCAACCCCATTTCCTGCTTCCTCCCCCACCCCACTTCAAGCCAGTCTCCCTTTCCACCTGTGTGAGCCCCCAAAGAAGTCAGGACAGGCTCCTACTCTCTCAAAGGCCGCACAAACCAACAGTCCTTCCTCCTCCATTCACCGTATTAAGAAAGGAAGGGAAGAACGCACTCAACCTCAACCATGACCAGCCCGCTTAACATCTGGAATCGAAGGCTTCTGTCCTGAGCCAAAGAACTGAGGCCTGGAGGCAAATAGTGGACATAATGTGCAAAAGTTGTAGCATCTTACTTTTCAGATTCGTGAGAGGAGAGAGAGAGATAGTATAGTGGGACCAGCCTCTCAACTCAGCACTGGGCTGTGAGTTGGGGGTCTGATTCGAGCCCCAGCTCGGTCACTGGCTGCCGGGGACTGAGGCACCCCACAAAGATGCTCTGATATGTTCTACAGAGACCCGCTTTCTGTGTTTCCATTACCTGCCTGGAACACCTGCTTTTCGATTTTACTGGTTCCAGGAGTCACCTCTTTCTCTTTAACAGTGCAGACATGACCTTGGCAGGGACTGAACTGTTCACATCCCTCATTGAGGTTACAGTGAGCTCGACCGTGGAACAAGTCAGAGACCTGGATTCTAGCCTGGTCCCTTCAGGGCTCAAAACAGGCCCCAGTGTACCAGTTACCACAGCATTTGGGGGAGGAAATAAATGTCGAAAGACAGAACTTTGAAATACTGGCCTAAAGTAGGGGCAGCACTGATGTGGCCTGGGCAGCATAGAATGGGTCAGGGTTTCACCTGAGCCCACGCCCTGGCTGAAAATGGAATGACTGCCCTGAGCCCTGTCCAAACTCTAGGAGACATCCCCCAAAGCACAAACCAGGGATTGGTGAACCAGGCTTTCCTCCTCCTCCTGAAAACGTGGCAGGATTTAGGGTTTTATGGCAACAAAACTTGTCTTTGTTAAGACGTGACTTGCAAAACAAACCCACATGGGGGAGTTGGCAGTTTCAAATGACAGTACTTTTTTAAATGCTGAACCAGCAAAAGCTTTTTATGTTCAGATTTATTTCATTCTAAATTTGTAGATTAAATTTACAGCTGAGCAATATTCATCTCTACAAACAATGAGATTCTTCCTGAATATTTCCCGGGGAGGTGAGTGGGAAGCTGCTTGGTGGGACTGGGGTGGGGAGCTGTACCAAGGTGATTGAAGTTCCCACAGCACGAACAGTCAGTGTGAGGGTCTGATCAATGATTTGGACATGTTCATAATATATGTGATTGGCAGAGCTACTTGGTTTCCCTGTCAGGAATCTATGCTTCTTGGACAGAGGTAGTATCATTCTAACACAGAAAATGTAATTCATTTTTACCATTTTAGTAATGATGTCAGAGATGGTGAAGATCTTATAAGCAAAGATTACTGAAGACAGATTTAAGAATGTGTTTTATAGTCCTGGACAGTGTCGCTCAGTTAGTAGGAACATTGTTCCCATATACCAAAAGGTTGTGGGTTCGATTCCCAGTCAGGGCACATACCTAGGTTTCAGGTTCAATCCCTGGTGGGGGCACGTATAGGGGGCAACCAATTGATGTTCTCTCTCATCAATGTTTCTCTGTTTCTCTATCTATCTATCTATCTATCTATCTATCTATCTATCTATCTATCTATCATCTCTCTCTCTCTCTCTCTCTCTCTCTCTCTCTCTCTCTCCCTCTAAAATCAATAAGCATATATTTGGGCAAGGATTTAATAAAAAAAAAGTCTGTGTTTTGTAAAATCAACCATGCAAACAAAATCAGTTACTTTGTTTTCAGAAAAATTCCACCTGATAGTGCTCCCCTGGTAACCGAGACTTAGGAACAAACTCAAAACTCATACAGAGTTCCAATGTGGAACAGGTTCACACCTCTAAGTATTACATTTTAAGGAAAACAATTACAGATTGGATGGCTGTTTGACATTCATTGGCTCTTTAAAAATCTGTTTCTCTTGTTAAGTCACCCTATGGATAAGAGCCTGGTGATGAGATCAAATGAAACATATTAACTTTCACTCTGATCCTGCAATCACAAAAATCTTTCAGATTGTCCCCTTGTGCTATCCTAAAGGCGGTTCAGTTAAACACATACTTGAAGGAAGGTTTTTCTTTCTTTTAAAGAAGTGAATTAACTTAGCTAAAATACAGCTTCCTGTTCTACTGCATCAGCCTTTCCGTGTTGTTCTCCAGGAACTCATATACAAGTTCAAGTTCAGGTTTAAACTAAATAAAACACTCCTCAGGCGTTTATAACTGAGCCTCACTTACAAGTGCTCCCTCTGAACTCTGCCGGCCTCAGGGTGCTGGTTTCCAAGGCTCGGTGAAGGAATGTCTTACAGTTGGAATCTGCGCTGCTTTCTCAGGCATTTCAGACTCACAGGCTGGGCAGCACCCAGCTTTAGTCAGTACTAAACGTTTCCTCAGATCTACAATAAAGTCAGAGAAAGAGAGAGAGAAAGACAAGGCAGGGGCCAAGAGAACTGTAAGGCCCGAGAGTTAACAGTCCAGTGAAAGAGAGAGTAACAGACTCTAGATGTCTATGCTAGAAATTCCACAGCCATGACTTCAAATTTCTTTGCAATCATTTTCAGCTCTTTGTGCAAATGGCCACTGCGTATTCATTCTCTTCAAGTACTAAAACTAGAGTTTGCTCACACTGCTTTGCTGCCTTGTAAATTCATTTAAAAAGTGCGATGAAGATCAGTGTCCCCAACTCAAAAGAAATCTCATATTATGTTTGCGAAGAAACCTAAAGGATTTTTGAGGTCACAAAGATCTCAGGGATTGTGCAGCCAAATAAAGGTACACTAGAGAGGAAGAAATGGCTATTTCTGTTTTAGAACAAGGAAGAGTTGAAGTAGGGATTCCTCACTGCTCATAGGGAACCAGTCTGGTGAGAGCTGATTTCCTGGTTAAGACTCAATCCCCTTGTAAGCAAGGGCCCTGGAGATTGGAGAAAGCAGCAATGGTCTTTGTGCACAGAAATGCCACTAATTCATATTCTCTCTCTCTCTCTCTCTCTCTCTCTCTCTCTCTCTCTCTCTCTCTCTCTCTCTCTCTCTCTCTCGGCACAGCAGTAATAAAGCAGTGGTGTGACATCTGAGAGTACTTTCTAGCATCTCTCTCCACTGGAGCAGTTCTTTCCTGACAGCTGAGCATCCCCAGCCAAACTGCAGGCTGTGGCATTCCCAGCACCCAGGCTTGGCTGCTGCATCTCTGCAAGGCAGATGTGATGAGTCATATAAATAGTTCAAAAGTAAGCCCTGCTGTGGGGGTTCAGAGAAGAAACTACCTGGCTCAGGGTGGATGCTGTGTCCATATGAATCTAGGCTTCAGTTTGTGCCTTTGGTAAGAAGGGATCAAGACCGCCTTCCTAGGATGGTGGTTTTGAGGATGAAATGAAATAATATAGGAAAGTTTTTTGTTTCTTTACTAAACTGTACTGATGCTTAAACAATTTTATTATTTATTTATTTACTTTTAAAAATATATTTTTATTGATTTCAGAGAGGAAAGGAGAGGGAGAGAGAGATAGAAACATCAATGATGAGAAAGAATCATTGATCGGCTGCCTCCTGCACCCCCCACACTGGGATCGAGCCTGCAACCTGGGCATGTGCCCTGATGGGGAATTGAACTGTGATCTCCTGGTTCATAGGTCGACACTCAACCACTGAGCCATGCCAAATGGGCTATTTATTTTTAATTCTCACCTGAGGATATGTTTCTATTGATTTTGAGAGAGAGATAGATAGAGAGAGAGGAGAGAGAGAGAGAGAGAGAGAGAGAGAGAGAGAGAGAGAGAGAGAGACTGATGTGTGAGAGAAACATTGATCTGTTGCCTCCCTTATGCACCCTGACCAGGGATTGAACCTGCACCCTTTTGGTGTATGGGATGATGCTCCAACCAACTAAGCCACCTGACCAGGGCCTGATGGTTTAAAAAAATATTTTTTTTCTGATATGGGAAAGACAAAAACCTCATCTTTATATGCTCACTAGGGTCCCTTCTTGGCTTAGTGCAATAATGGGCAGTCATTTTTTCTTGGATAAGAACAATCATAGCATGAGTATGCTGGCTATATACTCTTGTCTTTGAATCCCTGTACTTAGCCTAGCTCAAATGCTGAATAACACTAAGGTTTTTCTAAAACCAAATTAAATGTGAATATGTTTCCAAATAAAAACCTTTGCTATGAAAATAGGAAGTTTCTTCTACTGGATAGAGACATGAATAAAAGAGGAACTCATTCAGATGATATTATGTAGAAATGGATGGTAAAATTAGTTTCTTTTTAGGCAGCAGTTTACTTAGGGTGATTGAGTGGAATCAGGGCTCACAAGTCTAAGAGTTTCTCAGCTTTTGGGGCAAGAATGATTGGCCAATTTGCAGAAAGATGATAATTTGTATATGAGATAGTTTCTACTGGACCATTGGTCACTCAATCCCCAATTACTAAGACTCATGTGTTTTTTCTTTTGTCTACTTTTTATTTCTCTTCCTTCTTTTTCATAAATATGTCTCATTTTGACCGATTCCCCACTGTCTTTTGGACCTCTGCTGTGAAGGGTTGCTAGAGGAAACAAACATAATAGCCAATGTTACTTTGTGTGCTGTGTGTTTTTTTAAAGCAACTCTGGCAAAATGGTTGTGGGAGAAATTTGAAACTCAAATGGTTTGCAGATTTTCCGGAAGACTTAATTTATCCTTGTGGATCTTAATTATTTCAAAGACCGAATAATTTGATAGTTGAATTGATAGTTCAAAAAGCTTTATATTCCTTAACGTGTGGGTAGGTAAATGCTGATCTAATGTTACTTAATTTACGCTGAATCTTCTACAATTTTTCTTAAGAAGCAGAGGGCATCAAATTTGTAGACACACTGGCTGGCTGGAGCTACACGGAAGGCACAGGATGAAGAGGGTGAGCTATTTCCTAGAAGCAAATTAGGCACTTGGAGTAGCTGCCTTTTCTCCCCCGCCCTGTTAGTTACTCAGCGGCTGCAACCCCTCACTTTACTATGGAGCTGAATTCTGTGTCTGGTTCTTATTCAAAGCAAGCATCCAGGAAAGGGTGCAAAGGGACTGTCCATATTTGACAGCTGACCCCAAGGCTGAGGAGCATTAGTGAATTCCATAAGGAGTGTCATTCAGCAGTTCTTGGTTTACAAAGGTCGTTGTGATGCAAGGCCCAGGGGAAGAACCAAGCAAATATTCTTCCTGGAAGATGGTGGGAGTTGGAGAAAGGGGAAGAATGATGTTGTTAGCAGGGTGGGGTGAAGAGAATTGGGTACATCTTTAGACTTTGACAGGAAAAAATATTTGGGAAGAGGCCAACTGAGAGATACAGCATGGCCCTCACTGAATGGTAATGATGTGACAAATCGCAACATTCAGAGTTATCCAGATACCAGAGAGAACTGGCAGAGAGTAAAATCATTACAAGACGTGCAATTATACCTCTCACTGCTTCATTATCACTATATTTCATAATATTTGTCTGGAAAGACACACAAAGCCTACCAGGTTAAATTAACCTTAATGCTCAATTTTAGTTTTATTCTAATTAAACAATTTCAATTTAATTAATGTGAGCACAGAAATTAGTCAAAATTACAAATGTAAATGTTGAACTTTAAATCAAAGGTCCTCCCTACTCCCTGACTCCTGTAGAAGTACTTTAAAGTGTTTGCCTGTGAAAGTAGATGGGAATTTTAACCTTTGCCTGCATTGTGAAGGACAGAAGTTAGAAAAACGTGCAGCCTAATGTTACCTCGGAGCACAGACAGGAGCCCTGGTAAAATCTCCCCTCCCCCTTTCACATAATACCGCATGTAATCTATGAAGATAAAATCTGCAAGGTGCACTTTTGAATGACATGCTTTTGTTCCTCAGGATTCCAATGCATTTGGAATCTAATGGACATTAGCCTTACATAAAATATCCTTGTAAAATAGGAACCACACACCCATTTCCTAAGCCACATATTAAAATCTCAGCCCTTCCCATCTGGGTGTCCAGCACTCTGCCTCTCATTCCCGCTTTGCCTCTCATTAGCTGTGTGGCCACACAGGTCATTTCACCTCCCTCGGCTTTGGCTCTTTTATTTGGAGGTGCTGCTTTATAAAAATGATACACTCTTTATCTCCACACTCACTTAAAGTCCCATCTGAAAAATGATGGGGTCTAGAGTGGATAACCTTTAAAGAAATGAACAGCTCAAGTATTTGGTATTTTTATAACTTTGAAAAAATACTGACATCTTAAAATGGATTTGAAAATGGCATGGGGTCTATGTGTCTGAGTCACCCTATAAAGACATTTAAATAGCTGTCTTCTCTCTTAATAATAATCCAAAGTAGATGGACTTCAGAGATCAAAAATTGTGAAGAAGAAAAGGACCTGGCAAATGAATTTTCCCACCTAAAAATATAAAAGTGTATGTATGTGTGAAATAAAACTATAATAAAAGAGATATATGTTTATTTTTTTGTTTTTAAAAACTTGTATTGGTGAATCATACTTAATAACAGGTCTGTAGTGTCATAGATTCTTAGTCAAGAATGTGGTATGCAATGTAAGCTTCTATGTTATCGCTCTTATCCATAAAATAGCCACAAACCCTTTTCCCACGAGAAGCCTTCACCCATGACTCTCCATCTTGACTTGTTCCCAATTGTATATGAGAATTATTTGATAGCAATCAATCCACTATTGCTGTTTGGGGACATTATAGGAGAACAGCAGAGTAATTTAACAATATAGTTGATTAGTGTAATAATCATCATTAAATTTAGTAATGATAGTGGGATTCCCCTTACCTTGGCTAATGACCATGGCAATCCATTTTTTGACTGCCAGTAGCAGAAATGGTTTTTGAAATATTAACTTCTGCCCCATGGGAATGACACTTAGCCCATCACATTTAATTTTTGACCTTCACTGAACAGCATGATCCTAATCCCTTGATTTTATAATCTTAACTAGGAAACATTAAAATATGGATTGACTCCAGTTGGCAGGAATCTTTATGTTCTTTTCACTAAAAAAGCTATAAATCCAATGGCTGACCTTTTATTTCCAGGTCACAAATGACACCCACTCACTTTTGTCCGTTCATGTAGGATTTATGTTAGGGTCTACAGGTATAAGCCTTGAAAGATGAACTTTAATGAAATGTCTTTCAAAGATGTGCATTTAACTAAAAATTTCCCACAAAAAAATTAGCGGATGGCCTTTTAAAAAGGGGACATATGTAATACTTTCAATAATAAAGATTAAAAAAAAACACCAGCTGTTATATCCTCAAGTTCATTGCTAGCCTCAACAAAAATCTATCTTTCACCTGTAGTAAGTTTCTTTTAATAGCATTATTTTTCTAAGTCAACAAATTAGGCTTGTTAGGAATGATACTAGTACCTTAGTTCCCCAATTTAGATTTCTCAATGGAAAGATTTCTGAAATGTTTTCCTTGCCATCACCACAATTTATCTCCAGTTAAAAAAAATGTTCTGTGTCTTTTTTCACAGAATCAATTGTATTGATGGGAGGCGTTCTGTGTTGTCAATCAGGGAAATGTGATTTGATGGGACCCCAAAGCGGTGAGATGAGGGACAGAATATCAAACCGGCTCAGGTCCACACCATCTGAGTGAGATCAATGTTTCCCATAATACACTTCCTGTTGTGCAGCACCCTAACTGTCACAATTAATAATGTAGAAGGAGCTGATTAACTTAAGTAAAGTGCTCTCTGCTGTGTAAACACATAAAGATCTATGAGGCAGAAAAGGGGGGCAGAAAAGAACAAAACATTTTTATTTTTCATGTGGACACGTTCTCACTTTCCATTCTTCTCTTGTAACAATTACTGTACCAGCTACTCTGAGTCAATAAATCGATCTGGGTCTTGATGCAGCAGCAAAGCAGACTGATCTGATACGCCATTATCTGCGGTGGAGAGTGGGGGTGGGGGCTGGGTTGTATTCGGGGCGGGGGGCGTGCAGAGGGCAAAGGGGAGAAGTCAGCAAAGGCAAGTCAGTGTTGCTCTAGATAGGTCATCCATGTTCTGCCTGGAGCTCCTCTAAAGATAGATGCATATGTGGCATGTGTGTGTGTGTATGTGTGTGTGTGCACACGCGCATGTGTGTGTTTGTGTTGGGAAGGAATAGAGATAAAAAAGCCTTCAACTTGGTAAAGGATTCAGCCTAAGTAATACCGTATGCATCACTTATTTGAAGTCCCTGCGGTATTTCAGTCACTCACACCAATCTGCAATTCAATGAGGATCACCACCCCATTAGAACTAATCATGTCAGCTGTGTATCTGACAAAATAAACATTTGGAAACTGTGCTCCTAGGTTCCTAACTTGTTTTTGCACTGGGATTTTTTTTTCTTTTCTCCCTCATCCAGCATAAAGTTTAATAGTTTTTTAATATGAAATTATAACATACGTAGAAACTCTCCGCATGCATTCCTCAGCATATTTTTCCTCACAACCAGAAAATGCAGCTGTTCACTGAGCTTTAACTTGCTCCTTGGGAGTATGCTAAGTATGTTCTTAATAAATAAATATCATTCCACTAGCTAATGAGTGAATTAATGGCACAATTTATGGAAAACGGACGAGGGAGGATGTGGGGAGAGGAGACTGAGCTCAGGGGGAAAATTACCAGATCACCTCTGGGGTTCTTGCCAGATTAACATTTCTGTTTCTACTGGCAATCACATGTCCACAGTCCTAACGATGAATGAGCTGAATCCTGCCTTAACTCTGGTGCTTACAGAGGTTCCCTTCTAAAGGGTGAAAAGCAGCAGGACACATCAGCGTTCCATGGGCTAGGGTAGGGTGCTGGGGGCTTTACATGCTCACCATGTTGAATTTTCAAAAACTCTATAAGTGGAATGCAGAAATTAATTTATAATTTTATAACTGTGACATCTAAAGATCAGAAAAGCTAAAATTTGCCCCAAGGTCACTGTACTAGTCTGCTCGGGTTGCCAAAACAAACACTATAAACTGGGAGGCTTAAACAACAAAAATTTATTTTCTCACAGTTCTGGAGGCTGGGAAGCCCAGGATCAAGATTCTAGCTGCTTTGGTACCAAACGGTCCTCCTCCTGGCTAACAGATGGTGCTTTCTCCCTGAGTCTCTGCTTCTAAAGGCACCCGTCCCATTATGAGGGCCCACTCTCATCTAAACGGAATTCCTTTTCCAATGCTCCATTTCCAAATACCATCGCATTTGGAGCCTTGAGGGTCAGGGTTTCATTTCAGCATATGGATTTGGTAGAGGTGATGGAGGAGGCAGAATTCAGTCCAGAGCAGTCATGAACTTAGATAAATCAAAATCGGGTCTGTCTGGCCCCAAAGCTTATGTTCTCTCTTCTGCATTATACTGCCCAGAAGAGGCGGGTATCTCATGACAATAGGTCTTAATGCTACTACCACCTGTAAGATCCTGTGCCTAATTAGTGTTCAACCAAGCTAGGTTAAGGTTTCTTCACACACAGCCCACTATGCCCTCCACCTGCTCTCCACTCCACAGAATGAAGTCCAAATGCCATACGTTTTATAAAATATGAATGTATTCATGACTAACCCTAACTTAGCCTCATTACTCAACATCCTCTGTCATTTACTTGTTCTAATAGACATACCAAACAGGGTAGAGTTCTCTTAAACACATACTGTTATTCCTCTGCATGTTCTGTTCTCCTTCCCTGGAATGGAATGTTCTACCTACCCAGTATATTTGTCACCTTCAAAACCAGCTCATGTGTCAACACCTCAAGAAGTCTTCCATGATGCCCTGCTTCTCTCCAAAGTCATTTACCTGCTCTCTGTACTGCTTGCAGATTGTACATACTTCAAATTCTTCACTTGTCCTACCTTATTATAATTTGTTTACGTTTCTCCCTAGAAGTCTGTAATAAGTGATATAGGGATTGGATACATATATCAATAGCTCCCCTTCTGGCCTAATGTGGTGCCAGGAACATAGTAGGTGCTCAGTAAGTTCTGGTTTCTTTCTCCTCCCTCAGGTCAATCACAGAGCTCACGAGTCAGGGGGATGAGCCAGGAATACAGGTATTCTGACTACTAGTTCAGTGCTCCTTTCCTCTACCAAGATGCACAGGTCCCTACTAATGTGAGTTCCCTTACTGGACCTTGTACTGTCTTTCCACACCTACCTTACACCCCAAACATATATGGCCAGGAATCCATGGAAGGAGGACTGTGCTTGAGAGAGGCAGCTGTGTGACATGAGAACTGACCTGTAGTTTCCCCAACTACTCAAGGCAGTGGAGACTCTTGCCATATCCAGCCTTGGAAGGCAGCCCTGGGTGCTTCCCCCATGGTTGAGGCAGTGCTCTGGGGCCCGAGGGTACCCCGTGCTGTGGATATTTGTGCCTGGGCTGCAGCTCCATTGTCCCAACACATTCAGACTCCGAGGAGGTCGGGTGTCAGGGTGAGGCATGCAGGGCCAGGACAGCCTGTCCCAACCCAATGAACCCAGAGTTCCAGCTCTAACACAGGGATCCAGCTTATCAGGAGCCCATGTGATTCATTAGTTAATGTGTAAAGCATTTGGAAAGTGAAAAGCCAATTAGAAGTGCTAAGTTATTTCATCTCTGCTGTAAAGGAAGAAATGTGAAGCCTGAGGAAAAATTCTCATGCAAATATTCTAGGGAGGCGTGTGTTGTGGAATTTAACGCAATGAATAGGCCCCATTGAAAGGCTATATCCCAAAAAGGAGGCCACTGATGAAAGAATGTGCCTTTATCCTCAATAAACAAATAGAAAGGTAAACAAGGGGTGTGAGAAAAGTGGACGGGAACTCCTGTGAGGTTTTTGAAAATCTCACACTGAACAATAGGCTCTGGCCTTGAAACTGTGTTAGTAGAACCTTCAAGGTCTTAGACTCATTAGGAGGCCTGGGAAAGCCTGTGTCCGAAAGGGACCTCTCCTACCTAACG
This sequence comes from Eptesicus fuscus, assembly GCF_027574615.1. Lineage (NCBI taxonomy): Eukaryota > Metazoa > Chordata > Mammalia > Chiroptera > Vespertilionidae > Eptesicus > Eptesicus fuscus. The sequence continues at coordinate 42,804,062 of NC_072481.1, read as the reverse complement.
TGACGGGGCCTTGGCTAGAAGGGAAAGCAAATCCCTCAGGCATGGGACTTTCACAGGCAGGGGCTTTCTGGAGAGTGGGAACACCACCTGGACGGCCTTCTCGCCTCTGAGTTCACACTGCAGGGCCAATCAGCTCATTTTCCTGTTCTCTGAACTCTGTTGACTCAAGCTCAGCAATACCAGGCTCTTTTCTTTTGCAAAGGAAGCATCTGGTTCCAACTTATAAAAGAGAAACCCAGAACCTATTGCTGACTGTGTGATAAGCACCTGGGAGGACACCCGGAGGGCACCATTTCACAGGGTTACGGGGGGCCTACCTCCTCCAGCTCAGCCTTCTCAGAGGCCTGGTTTTCCAGGAGAACGCTGACCCAGCCTCCTGGGAGCTGGTCTGCACACAAAACTCCAGCACTTCTGCCCAAAGCCTGGACTCAAACAGAGGGCTGAAATGAGATGATCACTACAGCACTCATACACACAGCATATGTGTCCCCTGGACACATAGGGAACAAGTGTGGAGGAAAGGATCTGTAAGGGAACAAGCAGCAAGAGATAAAAGGAGTCAAGTATAACAAAAGGCGTTGAGGGCATGGACCTGATTGGGGAATGGGAAAAAGGGAGCATGGTGCACATGGTAAACAGTCTACCCGCTGTCTATTGCCCCTTCTTTCTTGGGGGCGGTTTTGTTTAGGGAGGTCAATGTGAGCAGTTTTAGGCAATGAGACCTAAATAGAAGTTTGCTAAAAGGAAACAGGGAAGGAGCATGGCAGGGTCTTTATTCCCTAATATAAGAGGAATCATGGGGAATGATAATGGGTATGATGTCTGGAGCTGCAGCAGCCATCTGTCAATCAGAGGTACCAAGCATGCAGATACTAAGGCTGGTAGAGCAGAATATGAGAAAGAGCATGGGGTCCTGCTGGCATCATGTAGCAGCCGAAACACTGCAAGAACCACTCACTGGCAGATTTGTTATGTGAAAAAGTAACCTGATTGGCTTCAGCCATACTTAATTGGGTTCTCTTCTATAGGTAGATACTATTATTGCCTTCATTTCATAGATGAGGAAGTGGAATTTTTTAATTTTTAAAATATATTTTTATTGATATTAGAGAGGAAGAAAGAGGGAGAGAGAGACAGAAATATCAATGATGAGAGAGAATCATGGATCAGCTGTCTCCTGCAGGCCCCTACTGGGGATTGAGCCTGAAACCCAGGCATGTGCCCTGATCAGAAATTGAACCTTGACCTTCTGGTTCATAGGTTGCCACTCAACCACTGAGCAACACCAACCGGGCAGGAAACTGAATTTTAAAGGTAACATGTCCAAGATCACTCAGATAAATGGCATAGCCTAGGATGTGAAAACAGGTCTTCCTACTCTCAGAGTCATGCATGACATTTTCTTTGTTCCCCTAAAGAAATCAGATCATAAATAACAAGTACATTTCCCTTAGTATCCTGAAACTTCTACTAATCAGAGCATTATTATCAAGACCCATCTAAGGACTGGAAGTTCTGAAGGCAATTGTGCAGTTGATACCATGGCTTTCTGACTACATTGCAAGGCTATTATCAAACTCTGATCTAATTCTTTTTAACTCTACACCAATTCACCACTTATTTTTCAACCTTTTCCCCAAATTCATTTTCTGTCCCATTTCCCCACAATCCCAAGGGCTAATTTCATGGATACCAGATTTTTAGTCTTTTCCTTTCTTCCTCCATGAAATCTAAAATTTTCTGTGAAATCTCCTTATTTTCCACTTCTCCATTGCTACTGATCTTATTTTAACAGAGTCATGGACCACTTAATGATGGGGAGAAATAAGAAATGCACCATTAGATGAGTCTGTCCTGGTGTGAACATTACAGAGTACACCTACACAAACCTAGATCACATAGCCTAGTACACACCTAGGCTATATGGTACATCACCATTGCATATGTGGTCTGTTGTTGACTGAAACATCGTCACTTAGCACATGACTGCACTGGAAAGCCAGTAAGAAGAAACCAATATTTATCGAGCACCTATTGTGTGCCAGATTCCATCTAGGCACCTTAATTCTTCCAACAGTCACCAATTTGCTTCAACTAAGAAACTTGCCCAAATCTTTTTGGAGCAAGGCAAAAAACAAACCAAAAGGCTAAAGCCCAACTAAAATGTGGTTAAAGATGACAGGATTACCGACGTATTAAGAACTGAGAGAAAAATAACTGATGCTCTAACTTTGTCCAGAAGTAAATTTTGTGGCTGAGGACGTCTAAAACATGCTGCCAAATTAAAACTCGAAAGACAAAGGTCTGTTTATTGAAGAATTTATTTTAAGAGTGTCTCATAGCCTGTCAGTGAGTCAGCTGCCAAGTGTATGTGAAGAGAATGTGTCAAGAAATTATAGGCTGGTGTGGGAGCTGGGAGCACTGCTGCCCACAGGAGTTCGGAGGGAGGGGAAGCAGATTGTGTGAGTAACTCATCTCACGAGGTGTTGCTTACTCTTCACCACTGATGACTGGAGCTGAGAACATAAGAGAAAAAATGACCCAGCCTCGCCTTTCCCTTCAGATTCTGGGGGATACATTCGCTTGCTGCCAGTCCTTACCATCCTCAGAGATTTTGTTTCTCCTTGGGAAGTCTCTGCTTCCTTGGGGAAACAATTTAGCTTAAGGGGAAAATGGTATGTGGGGAAGAACTGACATGCCCAATTTAATTAGGCTTTGGGGGTACCTCTAGGGCAGATGTTCAATGGAGGAATCCGTGAGGCTACGATCATGCAGCAGGGCAGGGTTAACCTAATTTGCTAGATGACTGCTTTAGATCCGGCATTTGGCTGGTAGGTTCTGCCCATATCCACACAGCTGCACATAAGAACATGCTGGGAGGCTTGCCCAAGTCTTTCCAGACAGGGTGCATGGAGGGTAGTGTGGGCTCTGGAATCAGCAGTGGGTTTGTGTCCTGGCTCTACTGACTCCTGGCTGTGTGGTAGTGGGGCAATCACTTCCTTCTTTAAATTTCAGTTTTTAAATCTGTATAGTGGGGAAAATAATAATAATGACTTTTCCTATCTCAGAGGGTTTCCCTTCAGATTCTGGGGGATACATTCTTAAGATCAAATGAGAAAATACTCTGTAATCTAGGAAAATACTATTTAAATATGAGTTTAGTTATCAACCAAACAAAAAAAGCTATCATTTAAGTGTTTAATAGATGTCAAGCATTTCCTTTCCTTACATTAACAGAATTTAAGACTCAAAACAACCATAGGAGGTAAAATAAACTAGGCTATGGGAAAACTGTATTACAAAAACAATAACAACCAAAGAAACATCGTCTATGTGATGGAATAAAGCTCCGATCAAGATCTGGGGGAAAAAAAAGCTCACAATCTCAGCTGCTCTGCTATCTGGTCTCTGGGTGAGGCTAGCTGTTCTCACAGATGCAGACTAATATCATTAGTAAAGGTCTTTTTCCCAGGCAGGATGAGAGAATGAGCTCAGTCTTGATTTTACAGATGCATGAACTAATAGGCAACTGGGGCAGGTCTTCAGAAGAACCAAGCAAAGCAGGACCCAATTTCTAGGCTTCTAATTCCTTGATGTAAGAGGATGAGTTAATCATAGACAATCTTAAAGAGAAAATGGTCAGCAAACTTTTACTGTAAGCAATTAACGATGCAGAGAGTATTTGGGAAAGAAAAGTTTCAGAGACAGACTGGTTCAAATCCTGGCCACCTCTTTACCACAAGACAAGTGTACTCCTCTCTCCTCATCTGTAAATTAGGGATAAAAAACCAACCTTGAGGGCTCTGAGTCACAGAACCTGGCACAGATGGGTGCTTAACATAGAGTACCTGTCTGACCAATTTATTTTTTTCAAAGTCAGGAGTAAATGGAGTTTTATCTGCCATTTCCCTCCAGTCTTGGGAGTTTTTGGCTGTATGGGCTTGGAACTAAAATGCTCAAGTGCAGGTCTAACTAGAAGGGGAGGACACATTCCCCCTGCCCGCCCCCTATACCCCCCATGGAAATCTGAGTTTCTTGCCTTTGCAACTTTCCTGCTGCTCCTTGAACCTCTATGTGGAACCTAACCTCCTATAGGCAGGCAGCTCAGGTCAGGGTGGGGAGGAGAGGCAGGGAATGGCTTCAGCTAATTCAAATGCAACCTCAAGTGAACTTATTCAGTGCCCTGGGTGAGGACATTACACAAGGAGGGGGTGTTTCTTGGAAATGAGCGGTGAAGGAGCTGCTGGCTGATACACCAGCAGCAGGAAAGAATTCTGATTTATCTGCTTAGTCCAGAGAAGACAGGACTCAACAGGTCTCTCTTTGTAGGATGGGCTAAAGCCTTGTCTACCAGCTCATGGATAAATTGGCAAAAATGAAAAAGGTAAAATGTTTAAGAACCAAGATCATATCATGAGACCAAAGTTAGGCAAGGACAGAAAAATGATCTAGCCTTTTCTTCCCTTTTACTCTCAGGAAAGTTCTACCCAACTCTCATTATTGTAACTGGTATCATGCTCATTATTATTGTCATTGCCATTACTATTGATCTGTTTCCTCTGCTAGACTTGGAACAACTTGAGGAGAACTGTTCTTCCCTGCATTGGGTAGGTATTGGGAATATAGTGAAAAACGATGAGTGAGTGAGGAAAGGGACATAGGAAGAGCTCTGCAGATTGCCTATGTCTTGGTCTCCCAGGCAGAGCTTCAGGATGGCAACACACTAAAATGTCTCCATATAAGCCACCTTCCCGTGTTCCTTGTGCACCCCCACCAAAGGCGGAGAATGGGTGCCACACCCATTATTGAGCTCTAGGTCAGCTGGTTTGCCGCACAGTGAAGTGTGTAGCTTGTGCCTACATTTGTAAATTTCATGACGCAAAGGCAGTCACACTGCTTGCAAGTCAGGCAGCTAAATGATTTATTAAGCAAAGGTTACAGCACCTGTGCCTTTTTGTCAACAAATCAGGCCCATGCCATGCCATGCCAAGCGATTCTTCTAATAACCCAAATGGTAATTTGGTTTTAAATAGCATTTCAGATACCACAATTCTGTTGACGCAGAACAGTGATAGATTTGGGTGGCAGGGAAGAAATGCCTGTGTTTAATATTGTTTGCACTCATTTTTCATTTTAAAGAATTAGTCCTCGTTGAAGTTCTGCAGGTTAAGCATTTTATTTGAGCATTTGATTAAACTAGAACCTGAATCAAAATGAGTTCTTTGCTCAGTCCTTCTGTGTGGGAATTGGTATTCCTATTTATTACCTGATGATGAAATATTAACATTTTTTTCCCTCTAAATAAATGCCTCCTCTTAATGGCTCTTGTTTTCAGGGATCAGATTAAATTATGAGATGCAATTGAAATGGTCATTGGCTTTCTGCTGTCTGAAATGATGGCATGTTCTCTATTATATCCTTCAGTGGGCGTGCAGGGGACGCAGATAGTGTCCAAAGTGAAGTAAATGCTCGATGCTCCAGAGACTTTCTCTCTGTTAATATCAACTATCATGGGACAATACTGGGAAATGAGATTTGGGGTGGGATCAGTGGTCGTGGTTTCTCAGACTTGATGGGTGTTCTCGAGGCTGTGGGGAGGTGGCCACCCCCCCCCCCATGTTAATGAGTTACCAAATGGAGCGGGAGGAGGGAAATGAGAGACAAATAATGATAGTAGCCGAGGTAGCAGACGAGTGAGGCGGAAGTGTGGGATAGATAACTTGGCAGGAATATTAGAACAGAGCCGAATGCTGGGGTGAGATATACAATGCAATTGGAAGGCATTTTGAAAGAAAACTACCTCAAGGCAAGGCTAAAGAGAAGGCAATTCTGTCTCCGTGAAGGGAGGAATTCTCTGGAGAAAAAAATAGACTGGAAGGGAAGGAGGAGGAAAAATGGCTTTCAATTATCCATGTTATCTTTCCCTACCAATCATTACAGATGATGAATAGGTGCAATAAAAGCCAATATTCAATTTTTTCCAATTTACATGGAAAGAAGGCCATAATATATTGTTAAGGGGAAGAAACAGCAGGTTACCAAACAGTGTATGTAATATGATCTCATTTTTGCAATGTATTTGTTGCATAGAAACAGTCTGGATGAATTTATACAGCAATGTTAACAGTAGGACTACAAGTGATTTTTATTATTTTTCCCATCTGTATTTTGCCACAATTAACATGTATCATGACTGTAATAAGGAAAAGTCATTATTTTAAAGCTTCCTTATGAATCATTTAGATTCAGCCAATAAATGCTGACTACCCACTATGTGCCGGGCATGAGAATTACTGCTCCCGGAGAGGTCAGCACACTATTACAGTGGATCCTGTTGGTAAACAGTCCACTTTTCTAGGCTGTTTTATAGAAGTTTAGACTCTTAAGAGGTGAAAGGGCTGTTGGAATTTATTTAATGATTACATTTTTAAAAATTTACCATCTTAACCATTTTCAAGTGTACAGTTCCATGGTATTCAGTACATTCACAATGTCGTGCAACCATCACCACCACCATCTCTGGAATTGTTTCATCTTGCAAACCTGAAACTTTGTACCATTAAACAATAACTCTTCATTTGGCCCTCCTCCAGCTCTGGCAGCCACTATTTCACTTTCTGTGTCTTTGAATTTGACGACTTTCGGTACCTCACATAGTGGAATCATATAGTATTTGTCCTCTTGTAACTGGTTTGTTTCAGGCATAATGCCTTCAAGGTTCATCCATGTTGTAGCATACTGCATAATTTCCTTCCTTTTAAAGGCTGAATAATATGCATTATACCATTTTGAAATGATAGCTACACAATAAAATGTATATGCCAGATTTTATCCATTTATCTGTCAACGGACACTTTGGTTGTTTCCACCTTTTGGCTATTGTAAATAATGGTGCTAGGAACCTGGTATACAAATATCTTTTTGAGATCATGCTTTCAGTTATTTTGGGTTTATACTAATGATTAAATTTTAATACAATCTCAGATTTAAAAGCAGGGAATGTGCCAGAAGTATTCCTGAGAGTTGAGCATATGTCTCTGAATATCAGGACATGGTGCTCACCAGCTCATGAGGCAGTGCAGTACAATGGTTAGAGGGCATAGGCCTTGGGAAACCAACAATCTCTTTAGAACTCAGTTTCCACCTCTATAAAGTAGAGATAATTATATCTATCATGTTGGGTGGCTTTTGTAAAGGTTAATTAGATAATTTACCTAACATACTTAGTACATAAAGTGAGTAAATTTAGGCTAGCTATAATAAAAAATTCTTTTTTTGTAAAGAAAGGTCTTATAATAAACTGGTAACTGTGTAATTAAAATATCTATTCATACAAGTTCTATCCACTAAAAAAAAGCAGAGACCATATCGAATCCACCTTTTATAGGTTGATGCTTCAGACTTTGAGAAGATTTCCACTGCGAACTGGTCTTTGGGAGAAAGAAAGGCCATTTTATTTAACATTTGTTTATGGATTTATGTGCAGGATGTCTCTTCGGCATTTGTAAAGCTCAAGTATCTGCTTGGTAACTCTTCACTTTTTACTTCTCCAAAGACAGAAAGCAAAATTTTGTTTTCCCAGAAACTTTTCCTGTAATTCAATTAATACAAATTTCATGCCTTATTAACAAAAGGGTCAATACAGAAAAAAAAAATACAAGCTTGCCTAGAAAATTAATAATATGCAGGCCATGTTCAAATTATATCTTAAAAAATTATTGTAAAAAAAACCCCACAAAACAAAAAACCCTCCCGGCTGGTGTGGCTCAGTGGTTGAGCATCAACCTATGAACCAGAGGTCAAGGTTCGATTCCTGGTCAGGGCATATGCCTGGGTTTTGGGCTTGATACCCAGTAGGGGGCATACAGGAGGCAGCCAATCAAAGATTCTCTCTCATCATTTATGTTTCTATCTCTCTCTCTCCCTCCCTCTTCCTCTCTGAAATCAATAAAAATATATATATATATTAAAAAAAAACCCTTTTCTGAACAAATGTCTTTTTAAAAAGAAGCTTTTTAAAAAAGTATGTCATTGTTTTTACTATCTGTATCTATACATGTCTAACACTTTAAATGGTTCCAGAATGTGGTTCTTTCTTTTTTAAGAAGAGTTAATATATACTCCAGAAAATTAAAATATTTAGAGCACATAATTTTTACTTCAGGACATATATATATCTATACCTCTATATCTATCTCTCTATATATATATTTATAGAAAAAAATACTACTCCATCAGCACAGTTTCTCATAAGATAATTGGGGATGGCTTTCTTCAAGCCAAATGTGGCAGGTGTCACTGTGATTAAAAAAAAAAAAAGAGAGAGAGAGAGAGAGAGAGCATTTAAGCTGCTGTCCCTATGATGCCAAATATTTAACAGAAACTAAGAAATTCAGTTCCAGATGCCAATATTGGGTCTACATGACATCATTCATCCAGATGCATGAAAAATCTGGATTTTTAAGAATTGAATTTTTGTGGTCAACAACATGGAGACCCAGTTTATGGGTTAAATAAGGCATTTGTGAAACAAAGCCATGTTGCAATGTAACACATTTTGATGGTAGACAAACACAGTGAATGGAACACAGTATTATTTCAGTGCTGTGAATCACTGCTTCTTCTAAAAAACACTACGTAAAATACACATAGGACATTTCCAAACTGCATTTTTGAGGTTTTTGATGAAGTAACCTGAGCACACTGGGGCTTTGAGAAAAGAAATCATCCATTATTACAGCCACTGTCCCCAGTTCTCCCCTCCCATTGAACTTGAACGTGTGAACCCAAAGTACAAAATGAAACGTTCTATTTTAATGCATTCGAGGTAATTATTCAAATTCACCAGTTAAATATTTGAAGGTATGGGAAAGTAAGCAATAAACTTGAACAGTTTTATGGGAGGGACTGAACAGGCAATGTTAATCCCAGATGCCATGTACCGGCCTGTTTCAGTAGAAACAGCAGAAGTGGGAAATTCAAGAGTTAACCTTCTCTCCTTCTCGTTCCCCCCTCCTCCCAGCTGCCTCCTCTGAGGCTGTACTTTCTGTGACCCTGCTTCAGTGTAGGGAAGGCTTCAGATGCAATGCAGTTTAACCCGTGCTGTCGACACAGCAATAAAGTAAAATCCTTTATGGAGAAAGCACATGAACCCAGGAAGGCAACTGTAGCCCATTCACAAGCACCTGGTCAGAGTCTGACAAACAAAGATGAGCAGTTATAAATCTGGCATCTGGAGATTACACACCCAGGCATATATATGCACAAAACATCCTGGGGAAAATTTTTTCAACCACCATGCTGAGAACCTCATAGAGAAAATATTTTCTTTATGTCAATTATGATAATATATGGTCACATTCCAATTTGGAAATCAGAGAGGAGTTTCTTTCAAAACTTGACTCTAATTCTATTTCACAAACCTCTAAATATCTATCTCTACAGCCACTACCTTGTACTACAAAAGTCTTTCATGGTTTCTCAATTAGCAGCAGCCATTTCAAAACTTTAAGAGATTTCTTCTCCTTGACCTAAACTAGCACAAAACACAACTTTCTAGTGAAAAACAAGCTCTAGATGTCCTGGCATACTCTTTTCTCAATCACCTACCTCAATATAAGACATTATACCCACCTCCATTCCCTCCCACCCCTCTGCCTCTTGCTCCCAATACCAGTGTAGCCAGGAGCAAACATCTCTGGTTATTTTCTGCACCAACACCAGCAACTTAATAGGGCTCACAAACCCTTTATTTTAGAAAGTTTGCCAGGTTCCTGGGGACCCTATAATGAATACAGAAGAGTGGCTGATTCCCCCATTCCCAGCATGCTTTCTAATGTCGCTGGCAGCCAGAGTTTATATTCCCGGTTCGGTAGGGAACTACTGTCTCCTTGCATGTAGACAGACTCCTGCCAGAGGAGACACGCTAGCTAGCACTGGGGAATCTTTCTTGCCATAGTAAAAGCGGTTCTGGTCCAGAAGCCCTCCTCTTGTGCTCCCTCAATACAAGAAGCAAAAACTGCAGGCAATGTTTTCCATGATTTCTGAGAACACACTGAAATGTGGCTGAAGGACCAGGACCGGAGAGGAGGTTGGGAGGAAAGGGGACCAAACAGGGGCTGGGAAATGCAGCCTGTTGTGCGGAGAGACAAGTTACAATGCACCTGATGAATAAAACAAGCTGCACCACATACAGAAAAGATGAGAGCGGCCCACCTGTGTCTGTTGAGGGATATTTACAAAGCTTGGATCCCGTGGTCCAACACTGACGAATCGGTTTGCGGGGGAGGTGCTGGGTGTCGAGTAGGCTGTGAAGGAAGGGACACATGCGTTCAGGAAGCAGCACGAGATTGCACACAAACAACACCAAAACACACAGTCTCCGAGCCGACGCAGCTGATCAACGAGGAAATGTGCAAACACTGTAGCTAGCAAAGGGATCTGGCTAGCAAGGGCATTTTAGACAGTCAAAAAGGGAAGGGGTGTTGGCTTCCAAAGACTGTTGGAATAAAACGATGTCAAATTGGTGCTCAGATGAGCTCTTTTTTTTTCCTTCCATCATACAAATCAGAACATGCAGGACATTTGCAAAGTATACTTTCTGAGTTCAATACAAGCTCTGAGGTCAGAAAGAGATCCCTAGTTTGTAGAGCACAGGAGAAAGAAATTAGGTAGGAAGGGCAGGAAAGCAGCTCATTTTACAATCTTGCTTTTCACACTATACACTCCAAAAACAATCATGAAATGTTCCTGTGTCTCTATAGCTAAATAGCGAAGAGGAGTCTTCACAGAAGGAATTAATGGGTTCCCCAGAAAGGATGTGGAAAACCATTTAGAACAAGTGGTCTTCATAGGCCCAGGAGAGAACCTAGAATCTTTCTGATGCCTAAAATGTGCTTGAAATATTAACATTTGTAGTCTTCCGGTCCTAGAACCTTTCCATTCTGGCACAAACTTTAAGAATGTCACACTGGAACCTCAGACCCTACACTTCAGTTTACTATTATTTTCACAGTATCTGGAAATTTTGTTGTTGGTTTTTATATTTAAGAACTTCACTCTACTTTAGTGCAGAGGAAATTCAGTGGCTTTGGTGTTTCGTTGGCTCATAAATCCAAATGTACATTTTTTCAGTATCCTACAACTTCCTTCTTTATAAATCCACACTCTTTCTTTGACTTATTCACACTCTTTCTTTGTACTAGAATTTTTACAAAGACCATTGCTTAATTTCAAATTTCTTAACATTACTTGTAAAAGGCCTAAGTTTTTTGGACTGTCTCTAAACACACATCATCTAAAAGATGAAAAAAATCTACAATTTTAAAAACACAGATAATTGAGGGAATAATACCAAATTCCTTTCCCAGATTTGTTTTTCCTTATTGATATCATCATCTGTTTCTCTTACTTTGAACACTGTGTCGACTTGTTGTTTCTCTTGTTAATCACATCTAGAAATAAAATTCCCACCAATCTGGCCCAAGTCCTGTTGGTCATTTCTGGGAAGAGCTAAGTCACCCACTCAGATCTGGGACGGTCATGTGGTGTGGCTGTGTCAAACCAGCACCAAATGGAGGATGAACACGAGGTTCCTCTGGTATCTGCCAATCAAAAAATTTTTGCTCTAGTAGTGTTTTTGTTAGAAGGAGTGGTTTACTAATAGCTTTATATCCAATGACCTAAATGTATGATGATGTACTGTCTAGCAATGTGAATCTATTGATTTCCTCCCTGGCCCATCCTATGTCAAACCAACTTCAACAGATTTAGGAAAAACTTCTTCAGTTAGCCATTCAGTAAACACCTCTCACTCACTAGTATGGGGGAAATTTAATTTTTTCAAAGCTCAGTAAAATACTCTTTATTAATTGCTTCATTTAGTCTATTGCTTTGGTATGCTTGATACACTTTAGTAAGTCTCAATGGAAAATTTTATATTGAAAATGATGGACTATAATTACGTCGTAGTGAATTTATCTGCTCTTAGGGCACAAAGAGAACATGGGAGAGATAAGGGAGAAAGTTAGTAGATGAAATGACCTATTAACCTTGTTAGTGGTTATGGGGGGGGGAAAGCATTCTTTCACACGTGAGCAGGTAGATAGGTTGAGAAGAAACAAAAAGGCATGAAGAAATGCTAAGGTGGTTAATGACAGATGCTGAAACATGAGTGCTTAGTTTGATGGTCCTAGTAGAACTGTGTACACAGACCTGCACAGGTCATCACAGAAAAGTAGCAGGATTTCCTATGACATTTTTACCACATTGGTGACATCAGAAACAAGCATGCTGAAAGGTACCAGGATACATAGCATCCATTCTCTCTCTCTCTCTCTCTCTCTCTCTCTCTCTCTCTGTATGTGTGTGTATGTGTGTGTGTGTGTGTTGAAGATAGCTCTCTATTGAAAATAGTGAATTTACTAAAACTGGAAAGGTTTGTATTGCAACCCTTTCTCTATTTTTGTCTGACCTAAATGTTAGCATTTGAAAGAAGGTTTAGTATACAAATATTTAGCCACTCAAAATTACTGTGAGGCTGACAATAGTATATTTTCCCTCCTTCAAGCATGAGACAAACCTTGCAGGCTGGTTTCAAAACATCTCAGAAGGCCTTTAATGCTCTCATAGTTACTTAAACTGCTCCAAAGTTTATTCTGGTTTTTAAAAAAGAGAGCATTGGTGAGAGAAGTGGTGATGGGATTGCATCTTTTAAAAAAGTATATTACAACTACAAAAATCTGTGAATCACTGAGTACTCAAGTTATCAGATGGAATAAATGGTGCCCAGGGAAATTTATTCTATAGAAAGCTACGTGCTGGGGAAAATCAAGGACACAGGAAAAACAAGGGAAGGAAGAAAGAAATTCTGATTCATCTTCCATTATTGTAGCTACAACAGGCAGAGAGTTCACTATAACAGGATGTAGTTCCGTAAATGATATAAGTTGCATCTGAGTTTCCCAAAGGATCAGTGGAATAAGGGAAGTTCTAGTGCAGAACAAAAACCTCAAATGAAACTTTTTATTAAAACAACCACTTACATGATCATGAATCAATTATACATGCACAGCTAAGAGCTTTCAACATGAATATAAAGTCAAGTAAAGGGGGCAGTGTGGTAATTAGTTATATACAACTGTGTTTATGCTATTATATCACATTCATAGCTTTCTTTATTATAATCCTTGCCTTATTTACATCAGCAATAATCAAATGCTACAGGAAGAGCTTCAGGAAATCAGGAAATCCAGAAAATAATTTTCTGGGAGGATTTCTGCAGGCATTTTTTTTAGGATTCTGGAGGAAAGATTCAAGGCATTTGAAGATTTTCTGATAAAGTCAAGAGGGAAATCAATTTGCCTCTATAATTTCAATATAAAAGTCCTCATGGCAACCAGGACTATTAGAAATCAAATTATTGATTACTTGGCTACTTCTGAAACAAAGTGCTTGTTGTTGTTTTGTTCAGCAGCCATTTTACCTATAGGAGCAATATTACCATGGACCATTTTCTTGACATTATGGAAGAACATTCCTTTAAGAATCTCCCACCAGCTTTTATTTACACTAATCTGATCATGTTTTTCCTCTCTCTGATGCATTTCTTCACATTATCCACGAGTCTTAGTTTGGCCTAAACCACATGGTAAATATCAAAATTCCAAACCAGAATTTGATCCACATGAAGAAAACCCCAGCCTTCTGTGTTACCCACTTATATGTATTGCTAGTTCTATACATAATCCTTCACTTAGGGTAGCGATTTTCAACTGGTGTGCCACAAGAATTTTAAAATCATGCAATACCTGACTATTTAGTCAGGGGCACTGACCTCTCTTCCCCTACTGTCAAACAAAAAAATGTCAACAGCCAACACAACAATCACCATCTGTTGTGAATGGATCAAAATAATGACTTTTTTGGGGGTCAGATTGGCAAAAAATATATTTTTTGGTGTGTCGCAGAATCTTAGTAATTAGTTTATGTGTGCCATGAGATAAAAAAGGTTGAAAATCGCTGACTTAGGCAGTACAAGTCCTGGTTAGTATGATCAGCTGAGGGAATGGTTCAAGAACAGTCCTTTCTTTATAAGCAATAGTTTTACAGGACTTCTGAGAGTGCTGGAGTCTATCTCTAGGGCAGTGATGGCGAACCTATGACACGCGTGTCAGCATTGACACGCGTAGCCATTTCTGACACATGGCCGCTGAGGCGGCCGCATGCCGAGGAGGAAACATTTGCTGCTCCTGAGGATGAAACATTTGCGACTAGAGTCTTGGAGTTAGTTTTTTCCTCAAAGTGACACACTACCCGAGTTATGCTCAGTTTTTTGGCGAAGTTTGACACACCAAGCTCAAAAGGTTGCCCATCACTGCTCTAGGGGATTGTAGAGAGGGCAGGGAAAGTGGCAGTGATCACCCATTAGCATTGCTCTTTCTCTTTCCCTCTCCTACTCCCTCTCCCCCTCTTTCTCCTTCTCTCTCTCTCACTCCGTCTGTGCCAGGCCCTCTACTGAGCATTATGGCAGATACTAAGGTGAGTAAGACACACTGCTTTCCTCAAAACGTTAGAGTCTAACGGGATGAGATGAGTACAGAAAATGAAAATAGGAGGACCCAAAAGTAATATAAATAAGTCTGTGGAGTGTTAAAGGACAGAAAAGTAACACCTGGCAGGAGAACAGCAAAAGCTTTACAGAGAAGACGGAGATGGCTTCAGAGACAGGCTGGAAAAGATGCGTTGGCTGACAGGTTCGGATGGATTAGCGGTCACAGAGGAAGCAGCACAAGCAAAGGAGCAGAGGTGGGAATCGGAGGCATCAATCGTGGAGGGAAAGGAAAAAAACAGGAGACGTTGCAAATTACATTTTGCCATATAGTAAGGGAATATAACAATTTAAGGATCAGAGACCTTACTGTTTGAACATGGAGGGTGGAAGAATAACCAAAGACACAAATTTTCATTCTAAACACCCTAAGACAACTAGTCGTCTTACTACTCTAAACCTTTTCCCTTTATATCTCAAATATCAATATACCCTCACATGTTCCCTTGTTTTCAGTAATTCAGACATATTCACATGTGGGGAATTTCCCTCTAAAAATAAGTAGTCAAACATTCAATTGCACTCCAATAGACTTACTGGGATTCTACTACCTTCCCAGGAATGTGCTAGTTATTAGACAGAAGTAATCAAACCAAGTTTAGGAATGCAGACTTGGACAGATCCCTGTGTTCAAATGGTAATTGCAGTAAATGTTCACCAGGGACACCTGAGAGTGCGTGAGGCAGCATTCAGCTGCAAACTGCAACACTGAGATGACTAAGTACCTAACGAAAATAATTTCTAGAATCTTTTCTTAATGCACTGTGGTTTTCTTTAAAAAAAACAAACAAACAAACAAACAAAAAAGCCCTATGAAAAAGCATCCATATCTAAAAAAAAATGCAGAAACTGTTAGAAAATAAATTGACTGATTTCTAAATGAAATCCACTACCATGGAACTCACTGAAGAACTTCAACTGCACTATTTCTTGCAAGGTCACAAAAGAAACGCTGGAGGATATCGGAGTTTCTACCTTCCGAGAAACCTATTGGTATTGACAAGTTTACGGGGCCGAGTTAGCATTATTAATATCATTATACAGCCAAGGGAGCACAGCCCATGTTACATATGATCCAGTCCTCAGAGACTTAGAAATTCCCATGTGATGGAATAGATGTAGTTAATATCCAGATGTTTGAAATCCAGGAGATAACCACACTGAATTTCCATTATTTTGATCACATCTGTGCAGTCAGTTACCTCATTCTATAACCCCTGCAAATCTTTTGTCTTTACAAACAAGTTACCAACAACAACAACAAAAAGGCAGCCCTCAGGGCCAGAAATTAAAGCCTACTTATCGCTAGTGAATTATTAAAGAACAACATACCCATGAGCTATCTTCCTGAATTCTAACTTTAATATATTAGCATTACTTAACATGTATAGTAACAATTTACATGACATGTCTAATGTGCCAATAGTTCACAAAAATCATGATGAGAATCAATTTAGCCAGATGGCCTTGCTCTGCTGGGATTTCTATATATATTAAGGATCCTCAGAGCGAGGTAGGGGTTCAAGCAACATCATGATTTGGGGTAACACACGCATAAAGGAAGGCACAAGACAATTCATGTGTGCAGAGAGAAGGGGATCTGAGCAACTTGTAAACCGGTGGCACTTTGACCTTATGTTACCAAAATCTGTGTGATAAAGAGGCACTTTACAATGAGTTCTTCCTGTACCCAGTCTGCTTAAACTGCCTATAAGGGTTTTTTATTCATAATAATTTTAAAGGGTAAGAATACAGTCTTGTTTCAGGTCACTTAAATTTATATCTGATGGCTTATCCAAATTCTAGAACTCATTTATTTTTGTATGTATACTGTGTTTTGTTCAATTGATAGGACACATTTATTGATCAGAAGCAACAATGTATTTGGGTAAGCACAGGTGAAAGTCATATTAAATAGCCACAGAAAATAAACCCTGGATTCAGCTGAGGTTTACTAAAAAAAAAGAAACTTAGATCAATATATTGGATTTCTCTCTTTTGAAAGAATCTGTAGCCTCAGGAAAGGCAGTATAACTCTGGAAACCCACTTTTGGGAATTTATCCTCAATAAATACTTAAAAGTACAGATAAAATTTATGCTGCAAGATGTTCATTACAGCATTACTTATAAGAGCAACAAATTGGAACCAAGTTACAAAGTAATGCTTCATCCATATGTTGAAATATTTTGCAGCTGTTAAAAATGTTTTAAACCTGGCCAGTGTGGCTCAGTGGTTGAGTGTGGACCTATGAACCAGGAGGTCATGGTTCGTTCGATTCCTAGTAAGGGCACATGCCTGGTTTGCGGGCTTGATCCTTAGTGGGGTGTGTGTGTGTGTGTGTGTGTGTGTGTTTGTGCAGGAGGCAGCCAATCAATGATTTTCTTTCATCATTGATATTTCTATCTCTCTGTCCCTCCCTGAAATCAATAAAAAATGTTTTAAAATAATGATTATCACCACAAGTTTATAAAATAAAATGAATATATGCATACATACATATATGCACACATCTATCATGATTAATTATGTTTAAATATGCACAGAAAATAATAATCTCTGAAGAGTAATCTTATGGGTGATTTTTAAAAACCTTCCAGTAATTTTTAATCTTAAGTAAAATAAACATAAGTGGAACCTGAAAACCCCAAATAATACTTTTCTTTTTGCAATAGTGCAATGTAGTCAATAGAAAATAAGTTTTACAACCAGAAAATCCTGGATTCAATCCATTCAGTCTCTCCCTAGAAATGTGATCTTGGCCATCCAGTTACCCTCTCTGAGCTTCTCCACATGCAGCGTCTAGCACATGCTGGCACATATCTCACAGGCTAAGACAAAAGTTAATGTCCTATAGTAGGAATAAGTAAAAATTATTTAGAATCATGTTTCCTAACCTTTTATGAATAAGAAAAGGAATAAAATAGTAATTAATAGCATAAAAATGTTATATTCAGTAGGTCACCATCATCTTATATGTGTGTGTATATGCATATACAAATATACACATAATATGCACTAAGAAACTGGGGGAGAATTATAGGAGAATATAATTTTTTTCATGCTTTTCTATATCTTTCAAGTTTCCAACACTGCTATATATTACCTTTATAAAGGAAGTCTTAAAACTTATTTGTTATCTGAAAAAGTAAAATACTGAGACCAAATCAAGTCTTGAATGGGTTAAGATACCCTAATGATGTGATCCTCCACTGTCTGCTCTCTTTTCTCACTCCTTTATAATATTCATCTCTTACTCTCCTTTCTCCTGTTTTTGTTCCTCTGTTTTTCATCCTATTCAATGTACCCAGGAGTTTTTATTCTTGGAATTTATATAAAAGTTCTTTATGGAGTGTCTTAGGATTTTCAGAGGAAAGGTGTACAATAGCCTATCTTGAAACAGTATGTGCCCTGGTAGCATAGAAACCCCTGGGCTCAGGAGTCCAACAGACCTGAGTCTGAATCCTGGTTTAGTCACAGTTTCCTCTTTTTTTAAAAGAGGGATGACAATTCCAATTTTGCAGATTTAAAATATTAATCAAATGCAACTCAGGTAATGCATAGGAAAATACCTATTGAAGTGCCTGCTTTTCAATAATTATTTTTCTTTATCCTGTGCAAATTTAAACATTAAAAATTTGGATTGTGCACAGGAAAAAATACTCTGCAAAAGTATTTATGAAAAATTGTGATTTAAGATAGTACATTTGTATTCAATGGGTTCCTAAAGCAGAACTTATGACAAAATAATGGCTACTGAGAATGAAAATGCTAACTTTGTACTAAATTGTAGACTATCTGTGAGACTATCTAGACTTTTTACCAGAAACAGCACACATTTTTGCTATCATACTCAAAGTTCAGGTTAGTGTAGTTAAAATCTAGGTATATAAAAAATTGCCAAGGCTTTTATAGGATTTTATGGACCCACCCCCTACCCGCTACCACATGTGTAAATTTTGGTCACTGTAGTGATTAGACAGATATTTTTAAAAAATAACACAATCATTATATTTGATATAAAATTCAATAATACTTTCATCCTCATTGAATAAGTACCAAAGAGCTATCCCTCAATAAACAAGTTTCTGTCCTTTGACACACAATAAAGTATATATATATCCCACTCTACAGCAGTATTCTATACACACTTCTTAGCACTGACTTAATATAATTCAAAGATTATTCCATGAATCCAAATAGACCCATCTCTTTGTTTTTAAAAGATTCCTAATGTATATCATATTGGTGAATATGTAGGTATTACCAATCTTTTATTAAAATCAATGTTGCAATGAATACTTGAGATATGTCTTTGCTTACATGTCCCACTATATGCATGGCTTACATTCAAAATTTACATCCTATGTAATAAAGAAGTAACATGCAAACTGACCATCATGCCCTTGCACAAGATGGCCACCCCCATGTGGTCACAAGATGGCCACCACAAGATGGCCAGCAGGGTAGGGCAGTTGTGGGTGATCAGGCCAGCAGGGGAGGGCAGTTAGGGGCAACCAGGCCAGCAGGGGAGGGCAGTTGGGGGCGACCAGGCATGCAGGAGAGGGCAGTTAGGGGTGACCGGGCTGGCAGGGGAGCAGTTAGGCATCGATCAGGCTGGCAGGGAAGTGGTTAGGGGGTGATCAAGCTGGCAGGCAGGCAAGCGGTTGGGAGCCAGCAGTCCCGGATTGTGAGAGGGATGTCTGACTGCCGGTTTAGGCCCGATCCCACAGGGATCGGCAGTCAGACATCCCCCGAGGGGTCCCAGATTGGAGAGGGTCCAGGCTGGGCTGAGGGACATCTCCTTCCCACCCCCTTTCCCCCCGCCCCCCAGTGCACGAATTTCATGCACCAGGCCTCTAGTATATATATGAAAAACTAAATTGTCCTCTGAAGAGGTTGAACTAACTTTCAGTCCAACAATCCTGGAGAATAAAGGAAATCTGCCTCCGCTGACATCTCCTATTTTTCACCTCTTCATTGTTACTGTTTTATCTCCTTCCAAATTTTCTGCTCTCTTCCTTTCCCTGATAATAAGAATTACTCTTAGCAACAGAAACCAATTCATACTAAAGTATAAATGTCCACTAACATCTTCCTCTGTATTTCTCTCATAGAGTTTTCACTGCTAACAAATGGAAATTTTGGGCTAAAGCAAACATACTCATAGGATGCTGTGGCCAAGAGTATGAATTACAGGTTCAAGGTGGCTGGGAATGAATCATGGCTGGGTGTGAATCATGATGTGGCTACACCTGGCTGAGTGATCTTGAGAAAGTTATCTTTCTCTCTCTCCTTGTCTTTCTCAATTAAGGTATTTACATTCTAAAATACCAGTATTTATTTCATAGACTTACTGTGAAGTTTCAAATAAGAGAATATATATGAAAACATTTTTAAAGTGCTTGACTATTAGTAAAAGCTCAATACTTTACTGTTATTAATTTCAGACATGAGCAGGTAATTCTGGCTCCTAGGTAACCAGAAATCTTGTCACATTGCTTTGTACTTTTAGTTATAGTATGAGGAAGTAAAAAGAGCTGGGAAGGTCTGTGTTTGAGTCCCTTCCAAGCTACAAGGAAGCACAATCTTGGGAAAGTAACCTCCACTTTCTAATCTCAATTTCCTTGTCTATAAAATCCTGACCTCATAGGAGTCTTAGGAAGCCGAACGAAAGAATGTTTATGTGTAAAATAGCTTTGCAACCAAAAAAGCATTGAACATATGTTAATTATTATACTAGAAAATTTCCATTCCAGTCAGAGATTATTGTTATATTCTTAGTTAATATTCATTCATCAGAGATATAAAAATAAGTAATAAAGGAAACTTATTACATGTTTCTACTTTAATAAAATTCTATTTAAAAAAAATCAAAAGTTCATGGCCAAAAAGTCAGGGACTAAAAAGTTTATGCATTTTTAAATTGAGTTTTTGTGTTCCTAATTAATTTTAAAAAGCAAAATATTAATGCTATATCTTCCTTCATGATTCAAACGTGTTTTTTCTTTCCATTGTAATTCCAGGCTATGATGCCAATTTTCAATTTCTTTTCTGGAAAAGTCCATTTTTATAGTGTGATGTTGGTGTCAACCAATATAAAAATTAGATCTTATAATACAATTAAGAAAAAGAACAGTGAATTTTGAATGATCATACCACAAATAGACCCAAATGTAATGAGTTATTTCTTCTATTCTTGAGCTGTTGTCCTCATTCATTGTATTACATGTTTGAAAAGGAGTCCCTTACCAATTAATGAGATGATGCATATGGAAAACCTCAGTAAACTGCAAAGAGCTGCAACAGGCAGGATCCTATATAATAAAAGGCCAATATGCAAATCGACCGAATGGTGGAACAACTGGTTGCTATGAAGCACACTGACCACCAGGAGGCAGATGCTCAACGCAGGAGCTGCCCCCTGGTGGTCAGTGCATTCTCACAGCGGGGAGCACTGCTCAGCCAGAAGCCCTGAGCTGGGCTCACGGCTGGTGAGCACAGTGGCGGAGGCGGAGCCTCTCCCGCCTCTGCGGCAGCACTACGGATGTTCTTCTGCTGGCTTAGCCCCGCTCTCCAGAGGGAGCGGGCCTAAGCCATCAGTCAGACATCCCCCTGAAGGCTTCCAGACTGTGAGAGGGTGCAGGCTGGGCTGAGGGAACCACCCCCCACCCCCCCCCCCCCCCGCCCCCCGCCTAGTACATGAATTTCGTGCACCGGGCCCCTAGTGGTTAATATAATTCATTTCACCAGGAAGATACCTAATAGGCATCTCAAACCTGGTCAAACCAAATTTGATTCCCACCCCTCACCCAGAACTGCTCTTCCTGCCATTTTGCCATCTCAGTTCATGGCAACTCCATCTTTCCAGTTGCTCAGGTCAGAAACCTCAAGAGTTACTACTGATTTCTCTGGTTTTCTTTTCTCAACTTACATCTAATGTGCCAGTAAATTCTATCAGCTTCACCCTTCAAATATTTCTCACCACCCTTGCAGCCCCTACATTGGTGCAGGTCATTAGCAACTCTTGCCTGGATTATTGCAACAGGGTGCCACCTGCTCCCCGTATTCATTTTCTCCATTGTATTTACTTATAATTATTGGTTGTCCCATCCCTCAAGAATGCAAGCTCCACAATGGAAGGGGGCTGTCTGTTTTGTTCACCTTTGCATCCCTTGTGCCTAGAATAGTGGCTGTCATGTAGAAGACACTCATATTTACTGATAAAAAACCCAGACAGCCTCTTAACTGGTCCTCCTGCTTTAATTCTTACCCCCTCCCCTGGCAATCAATTTCCAACAAAGCCTTCAAAGTGTTTCTATTAAAACCTAGGTAGTCTCACTCTGCGGTTCCCCGTCTCACTCCCAGCAATTGCCAAAGTCCTTACAATGGCCTATAAGAACTTACATTATTTGTCCTCCGACCTCATAAACTCATCCACTTGAGCTCTCTGACCTCTCCTCCTCCTACTCTTTCACCCACTCCCTCACTTTGTTCTCACCACTCTGGCCTCTGGGCTGTCCCAGGCTGCACTGGCTGTTCCTTCTGCTTGGAAAACTCTCCCTATAGTTCCATGGCTCACCCTCTCATTCCTGTTCAAATATGAGGTCTGTTCAAATTTCCCTGCTCAGAGAGGCTTTCTCCTACCACCCTGCTTATATCTGTATCCCACCCTGCTTTATTTTCCTATGTAGCACTTACATATCACCATCTTACATCATTCCTATTTTATTTACTATTTTGTTTCCTGTCCTCCCTCTAAAATAAAAAGCTCCATACAATCAGGGATTTTTATCTCTTTCCTTTCCTGCTGAATCATAGCACCTAGAACACTGCTTGGCATGTAGTTGATGGTCAATAACCATTTACTAAATGAATGAAAGAACTGACATCCTCTACTGGGTATCAAAACCCACAAAGGTAGTCAGCAGGATTAAAACACAACCGTTGGGAATTACTCTACAGGTTATCCCTTCTATTTGTCATGGTATCCTAAAGAGGTCCGGCATAGTATATCAATCTTCCTCCAAACAAATCAACAGTACAATAGCTGTCCTTGAGAGAGAGCAGAACTGTTACTGGCACCCTTAATTCTCTCTTTTTTTTTAGGGCACAGGTAAGGATTTCCCATTATAATGTATTTATTTCATAGGCAGATTTCCCCCCAAATCTGCCTTATCCTGTCTTTCTGGCCATAGTTGCAAAGTTGAGTACTGGTGCCAGAGGCAACTGATTAGTTTAAAAATACATACTCTGCTTTAGGCTGGCATCCATTTGTATTTCATTATAAGAGGATATTGCAATGATGCCTTGGACTTTTAACTGTCTACAGCACAGCACATCTGTCACCCCAGTTCGTCCTGACACTCAGCCTGGGAGAGTGGCTAGAACAGTTATAGTTATTCCCATTAACAGGTAAGGGAGTCGAATTCCGGAAAAGTTGGTAATACAGGAGACCCTGGGCATGATTTCCTACTTTTACCTTTAAGCTCTTTTTACTTGAAAATCAAATTTAGACATACTGTTGGGTGTTGAACATCTGTAGTTAATACCCTGTCATGATGTTTCTTCTGGCTAAAGCTGAGCTCTAATAAACTGATAAAGATAAACAGGATCCAACCATCCTGTGGTTTTAATTTCTAAGAAGGCACATAATTGATGAAACTATATTTTTGCCCTAAATTTTTATCCAGTGGTAATCCAAT
This sequence comes from Eptesicus fuscus, assembly GCF_027574615.1. Classification (NCBI taxonomy): domain Eukaryota; kingdom Metazoa; phylum Chordata; class Mammalia; order Chiroptera; family Vespertilionidae; genus Eptesicus; species Eptesicus fuscus. Next base: position 42,780,750 of record NC_072481.1, on the reverse strand, counting down.
TTTAGACACATCCCCGATCCACAAACTGGTTTCTGAAGAAAAGTTCTGTCTTCTCTCTCAGACGTAAAACACCAGAATGTTATCCCTACTAAATGACTTAGTAGTCACCCCCTCCACAAAAACCTTTACCTGAGGCCCTGCACCTGGACCAAACTCCTTCCCCTAAGTCCTCCTGTAGCATCCATGTGTGCCTTTGCCCCATGTTGCCCATGAGAACCATCCGTTTACCAGCAGTTTCCCTCTATAAATCCCATATTTCTTTAGAGTGGGATTAATTGTCTCTGTATCCCAAGCAGTTAAACTCAGTTATTGGCTCATGACAAGTGTTCACTATATGAAGGCTGAATGAAGGAAGGTAGACATCAAAGATGAATGTTAAAGGAGGAGGTGGGGGCTATTTAATGCCTATTATTTCTTCCCTTGCATACACCATAGTCCCTCTTCACTCCCTCACTCATTGTACAGATTGGAAGTAGAAAATGCACTGTCCCACCCCCTTCATCGCCTCTCTCATATAGGAAGACACGTGCTGGCAGGAAGCACATAGCCTTCATCTCTACATGGAGGGTAGATCCTATGTAGCAAGGCCTACAATGGTATAGCACTTCCAGTGATGGGTACATTTGTCTGTGTAATTCGGAAGCACATTTGCCCAGAGTTATAAACTATATTCTCTAATACTAGAAGTTATAACCTGGTCTTCCATCTCATTTTTTCTTGCATTTTATTTATCAACTAGAGGCCCGGTGCACGAAATTCGTGCACTGGGGGGGGGGGGGTGTCCCTCAGCCCAACCTGCACCCTCTCCAATCTGGGACCCCTTGGGGGATGTCCGATCCCTGTGGGATCGGGCCTGAACAGGCAGTCAGACATCCCTTTCACAATCCGGGACTGCTGGCTCCCAACTGCTCGCCTGCCTGCTTGATTGCCCCTAACCGCTTCTGCCTGCCAGCCTGATCACCCCCTAACCACTCCCCTGCCAGCCTGATTGATGCCTAACTGCTCCCCTGCCGGCCCGAACGTCCCCAACTGCTTTCCTCTGACAGCCCGGTCACCCCCAAATGCCCTCCCCTGCATATTCCCTCTTTATTAAATAGGGTTTTTTCTTTAACATATTGGATAGCCCTAACTGGTTTGGCTCAGTGGATGGAATGATGGCCTGCAGACTCAAGGGTCCCAGGTTTGATTCCGGTCAAGGCCATGTACCTTGGTTGTGGGCACATACCCAGTGGGGAGTGTACAGGAGGCAGCTGATCGATGTTTCTCTCTCATAGATGTTCCTAACTCTCTATCCCTTTCCCTTCCTCTCTGTAAAAAATCAATAAAATGTATTTTTTTAAAAAAAGAGAAACATTTAAGATTCCTCCATATCTGCCTGGCTTGTGTGACTCAGTGGTTGAGACCCCAGGCTGCCACTGGGAGGGGATCGCTCCCTGGGGCTGCGTACCCCTCCCAGGCTGAGACCCCAGGCTGGGGCTGGGTGGGGATCGCTCCCTGGGGTTATGCGCCCCTCCCAGGCTGAGACCCCAGGCTGCAGGTATGTGTGTGTGTGTGTGATCCCTCCATGGAGAGTGAATTTGTTTTTGTTTTTTATAAAGGGTCAGGAGGGCTTCTGGGCAGCATTCTGCCAGGCTGCTTATGGTGCCGGCTCTCAGTGGCAGCCCTCCCTGGGACTGGGGGACTCTGGCGGGGCTTAGAGGACTCAGCGCCTCCATCTTGTGGCTATGGGCACCACCATTTTTGTCGTGGAGTGATGGTTAATTTGCATATCACTCTTTTATTATATAGGATTGGCTCAGAAATCAGGGTATAGAAGAGGATATTTTGTGGGGGCCCTTAAACCCCTTCTCAATGTGGACCAGTAGGTGTTGAGATTTTTAATTGGAGACATTTCTCCTAAGCAATGACAGGCCTCCCAGACTATCACTGTCACATTGATACAGGAGAAGATAGTAAGTGATATGTAGCTGCAAAACAACACCTTGTTGTGAATTCAGTAAACCGTAGGAAAGCCCAGAAATAAAGGGCTATATCTATGATGATAAAAACCTTTCTATGTCATCAATAGAACATTTTGTTTTGTCTACATTTCTAGAATCCTATGATTCAAAAAGTATAAAATTACCTATATCAAACTTTAGGCCTCTCTCTAGATAGTCTCCTTTCTCTTACAACTTTTAAACACTGTTCCTATAAACATGTAACTATATGAAATGAATTTTTAAACAAGTCAGAGAAATAACCACCCCCAAACTCTATTAAAATCTAGTCACTGGGGATATTGGCTTACAGATTGGCACTTCTTCCCAAAATGTGAAAGAACTTTTGAGGCTGGGCATGAGACGATGACAGGTTATCTTCTTATACAAGACATTTGATTCAATCCAAGGACTGGAGTTCAGAGCAGTGGACCCAAAAGGCATGGACCTGATTTCAGTGCTGAGTAGCTTCTACACATTCTAAAGACATATTTCACCATTACCCAGCCTGGAGCCTTCCACGGATAATAAAATGCTCCAACTGATTTGGCAGTGGTGCTTATCATGGCTGATTTCACACAATCCTGCCGGGTAGGTATTGTCAACCACATTTTACAGATGAGAAAACTGTGATTCAAGGAGAAACTAATAATTTGAAAGGTGGGGATTCAAGCCCCTATCCTTTGGACTTCAATAGCTGTACATGGTATTTCTGCTCTTCTGCAGGGACTCAGAAAAGTCCCAGCCCCATTACTAGATAATACACAATGAATGCATGACACATTGAATTGAAAGTAGAAGTGAGGATATGTTTATATAGAATAGGTAGAATATTACTATAAGGCTTTTAAAGGACTGTGTCATTGTCCTGTATAGACAGGGAAAAGTGGAGCAGAAAAGTGGGATACAGAGGCATGTGGCTGACAATCTGTAAGCCAATATCCCCAGCGACTAGATTTTAATAGTTCAGGGTGGTTATTTCTCTGACTTGTTTAAAATATTTACATTAATATGCAATCAGCAGGACACACCTATGAGCCTCTGCTTCTCAGAAGCTTCTTTCTAAGCTGAGCTTCCAAGATCTGTAGACCAAAACCAAGCCTAGTCTGCTTCCTATGTCATTGGACACTCAGGGCTTTCTTCTTTGCAGAAAGTGTTGAACACTTTTTACTAAGAGAAGTAAGTCTCCCCAAAATTATCCCTGGACCCTCAACATTTTTTTCTGTAAAACCAGAATCCATGCTCAATGCCATTCACTTCTGCATGTATTATCAAATTGAATAAGTACTAGATAACCCAAAGCTTACTCTCAAGCATGTCCATGAGGGACTCTAGACATTTTGATTCAGTGTCCCCAGAATTAAATCTAATGAACACAGTATCAACAGAAGATCATTTCTCCTCTTTGGCTGTTTCCCACCTGCACCCAATACCAACACTGAAATGTAAGGAAGATGAGAAGCCTGACTCATCCTTCACTATACTCATCTAAGTGGTAGCACAATCCCAAAGCTCATGTCTACTAAACATCCCCCTCAAGCTCTCCTCCATTCAGCTTCTATAACTGCTGCTCAAGTTCTTGATCTTAACACCTCTTTCCTGGTATATTCTAATAGTTTCCTCAGTAGATTCCTTGTGTCTAGTCTCACCACCTTTGAAGATCTCCTCTTCTTAGGGTCACTGTCACAGTTCCTAACATTTCCTACACACTCCGATCTCTCTGTAAAGCTTTAGGGAAGGTGCTCATCACACCCTTTGTCAAGATTAGACAGTCCATCCATCATCTGAAACTATGCCTCCAGCCATCATTATTTTTTGTCATTGTTCCAGGTACTAATAAAAATCAACTTTGTGTGGTCTATTCTCTTGTGATCTATAAAATATCAGTACTGTTCTCCCTCTAATTCTTCAAGTAACAATTCATACAATCCAAAAAGGTTTTGAAATCCTATATTGTCTGACCTCACATTCCCAGATGATTCAGAGAAGAACGAAGTGTTCTTTTTTCTTTCCATCCACTTCTACCTTTTATCTCCTCCCCCTTCCTAGCCTCACCAAGCAAATTCCATGACTACTAGCTCATCAGATCACTTCTGCCAGGCTCTTACTTTTGGTGAATATTTAGTGTACATATCTTTCCATTGCTACTTTGGTCTAAACTTTTTTTCCATTTGATGTGTGAGGTGTATAACCTTCACACTCATCAAGTGCATTTATCTGGGACTGTAAATCACTGAAAGGCAGGGCTGTACAGAAGTAAGAGGAAATTTTTTGCTAATAAAGATTCATTCAAGTAGATTCTGTTTGATGATCCTGAGGGTAGCATTCAAAGCCACTCAAACGATATGCAAAATTTAATAATTTTAATAATTCATAACTTGATTTCGGTCCTGGGAATGTAGTTATACCATTTTATCCACCCAAACACCCAATCATTTCCACATTTGGAGTAGTTGGTAGTACCCTAGAGTGGTGTTCAAGTTGATATGGTGTTGGCTCTGCAAACTCCTGCTATGACCATGGTTGGGGATCTGTGACTATCACTAGAGTCTATGCAGAGAGAGACTAAGCTTAGGTGTGGATCCAAGTGCACAGAGCCTCATCAGTGACGGCGGCCTTGTCTCAGCCATACTTACTTGGTGAGGTGGGGGAGGCTGCACCTCCTTCTGTTGACGTGGTTGGAGGCTTTGTGTCTGGCACCGGCAGAGGCACAGGCCTGGCCATTGGTGGTGGTGGCGGTGGTGGCAACATTGGGGTGGGAAGGAATGGGTTGTGCACTTTGCCTTGGCTACTCCCATTGGGCTGCAAGGGTGGAAACGAAACAAAACACACACAAGAAAAAGAAGAAACAGACATGAACCATTAGCTGCTTCTTAAAACAAAAGATTCATTAGGCAGCATTTATGTAAATTACTAAGTATTCTAGCTACTTGAATTCTTCCATAAGAGCATATGGGTTGCTGGGTTATTCTTAAGGCATTCCAAAAAAGCATAGTCTTAGGTATACATGCTCAGTGCATCCTAAACTTATTTTTTGAATTACATTGACCATCTTTGCATCCGGTTCTGTAAAATGACCGCCAACTTTTGCTTGGAATGTTTCAATTCTGTATTAACTCCTATCTTTGTCATCATGCTCATGATTATTAAATATTTATTTAATATATTAGAGGCCTGATGCATGAAGATTCGTGCAAGAATTGGCCTTCCTTCCGCTGGCTGCAGGCACCACCTTCCCTCCAGCCAGAGCCACCTTTCTGCCTTCACTTGCTCCAGACTGGAGCCACCTTTTTGCCTTCCCATGCTGCCCAGAGGCCTGAAGCAGCTGGAGCAGTGTGGAACGCCTGCATCGTCACCATGGTGATGACGTAAGCGTCCTGCCCCCTGCCGCTTGGCGCCTGCATATGCAAATTAGCCCACCAATTTTTGTTGGGTTAATTTGCATACTCACTCCTGATTGGCTGGTGGGCGTCGCAAAGGTATGGTCAACTTGCATCTTTCTCTTTTATTAGTGTAGATAAGTGCTTATAGATTGCAGAATTATTCCATTGTCTATTTATCTTCTTTAATAATAGACAAATATGCAAATTGACCATACCTCCGACACACCCACAAGCCACGCCCACAAGCCACGCCCACCATCCAATCAGAACGAGTATGCAAATTAACCCAAACCAAGATGGCTACAGCCACAGTGAGCAAGGTTTCCTAGGTAACAGAGGAAGCCAAGCTTTCAGCCTGCCCTAGCCAGGCCTAAGCCTCCACTCAAGCTACAAAGTTTCAATTATAGAAGGTAAACAAATTCAAACAAATGGCGGCAGAATGGAGCTTGAGAGAGCAGGCCAGGGTTGCCGCAGGCAACAGGGGAAGCAAAACTTTTCGCACACCCTGGCCAGGCCCACCCGCTTAAGGCAACAAAGTTTCAATTATAACCCCAACAGAAATGGCTGCCGGCCGGCCTCGGAGGGAGCCCCAGGCTTGGTTCTGCTCCAGGCTACAAAGTTTCAATTGTAGAAGGAAAATAAATTCCAGATACCAGGGCCTCTGCTTGGGTCGCTAGGGGGCATGGCCGGCCTGCAAACCACCACAGGCCCCTCGCTCAGGCTGCCCCACACCCTAAGGGAAACCCCACCTGATCCGGGACACCCTTCAGGGCAAACCAGCTGGCCCCCACCCCTGTACCAGGCCTCTATCCTATCTAATAAAAAAGTAATATGCAGATTGATCATCATCGAAACACACAATATAGCTGCCCCCATGTGGTCAAAGATCCTGCCCCCATGTGGACACAAGATGGCCACCACAAGATGGCCAGCAGGAGAGGGCAGTTGGGAGGCACCTGGCCTGCAAGGGAGGGCAGTTGAGAGGGACCAAGCCTGCAAGGGAGGGCAGTTGGAAGTGATCAACCCTGCAGGAGAGGGCAGTTAGGGGTGACCAGGCCGGCAGAGGAGGGAAGTTGGGGGCAAACAGGCTGGCAGCAGAGTGGTTTAGGGGGTAATCAGGCTGGCAGGCAGAAGCAGTTAGGGGCAATCAGGAAGGCAGGCAGGCAAGCAGTTGGGAGCCAGCAGTCCTGGATCGTGAGAGGGATGTCCGACTGCCCGTATAGGCCCAATCCCACCGGGCAGTCGGACATCCCTCAAGGGGTCCCATATTGGAGAGGGTACAGGCTGGGCTGAGGGACAACCCCCCTCCGTGCACAAATTTCATGCACCGGGCCTCTAGTATAGATATAATAAAGTTGCCTAAATGTGCATTTGAGATAAAAAATATTTTATTTTCACTCCTCTAAGTTGATATTATATAACATTTAATAAATATGTTAAGTGAATGTAAAATATTTCTTACACATATTGTATAACATCAGGCACAGAAACTTTAAAATTCAGCTGTCAAAATTCTGCTATGAAAAAAAAATCACTTCTAATTTTGATTTAAATGATGTAAACATATGTATGCCATGAAGAGTCATATTTATTTAGCTGCCTGATGTTAGAACAGTCAAATAACAGCTCTTTAACAAAAGAACATTTCCCTCTGAAGAAAGCAATAAAATCCATTTTATTTTCAAGTTTTTCCAAATAGTCCCATGAAGAGACCTGCCTCACAGCCTATAAAATGTGGATCAAAATGCAAAACTGGGCATTTGACAGTTATATAGGATGGTGTCAAGACTATTAAAAAAAGTTAGAAATGTAAAGGTCAGATGCTTGATATTGGCGATCACTTCAGCTTTTTCATGGTTTCCCAGGTGGCCTTTATGACTCCAGACTTCAGTGACACTCTTCAACTGACAACAACAGCTCATATTTAGGCTCCGGACCCGAATCAAAATTCAGCTGAAGGAGATGCTGTTGTCCTAGCTTTTAAGCTTAATGATTCTGCAGAGGCAGTTTCACTCCCTCATCGACATTCACTTAGATATTTAGAATTGCTCCTCAAAGACTATCTCGTCTGACGATCAGAATGCTATGCTTTCTTGCCAACAAACTTGCCTGTGTGTTATTTCTGAGTGGGCTAAAAGTCCATAAGTGAACTCTTTAGAATGAGCCAAGCAAATGAATACACAAGCAAAAAGAAGAAAGGCACCATATTGATTTGTTGTCTAGACAGAAATGTATCTGCTAACACATCACCAGACATTAGTCAAAGCTGCCTATTCTGTCTCAGATATGCAGAATCAGGTGTTTCTGCAAGGGAAGAAAATCAGTGGTAGGGCAGTGTGATATAACACTTTAAATCAGGCAATAATAATTAGGCCAAGTCTGTGGCTTCATGTGCAGTTACTAGGAGAAAAGGGAAATCACATGCAGCTTTATGCTGGTCATTGTTTACTAGTCATTAGTCTTATTATCAGCCGTGGGATGCAGCTATCCATTGTAAACATGTAGTTCCATAGCTGAAATAAAATTCGTGATTTTTAAAAATTACTTTTACGTTTGGAATACTATTTCAAACTGTGATTGTTTGGTTTGAGAGAAAAAAATAAAAACATTCCTTTGAAACTACTGAATCCTGTTTAGCTTTATACAAAGATAAGTGGGAAAGATAACTACTTGCAGAAATAACAAACCATAATAAACTGTACTTCTAGCATCTTGAGTTCAAGTACTGGTCAACTTGATCTAAAGTGTTAGAAGACTGTATTTTTAAAAAATATCAACGTAGTTGATCTGAAACATCTGTGTCCCCTTCGCCCCCTAGCTCTCCCTACCACCCCAAACCATTATTTAAAATTATTTGGTCTTTCTATTTTGCTAACTCAATGAGCCCTAGGGTTAGTATGCATGAGGTGGAATTATCAGCCCACGGACCTTGGAAGGTTACAGTGTTCACCCTCGAGATGATTTATATCTGTAAACTTGACAGTTGCGAACTTAACACAAACACTGTTTTTAAACCCTGGCCAATCACTCTTAGGGTAAGTTAACTTTCCCACAATCTAGAATAAATATGACATTTGTCTGCAGTCAGTCAGCACAACATTAGAGCACAATGTCACGTGGTCATAAGGTCTCCCCTTGTTATTTTTACATTTGGTTAATATTTCTAAAGAATTTAGGAAAAAAAAAGAGGTTTCCTTACATTGAGGAACCCCACCTGTCCAGCCTGCTGACCAGCATCAGGGCAGACAAGTTGGACAAACTCTTTCAGCGTCTCCTGAGGGTGATAGCGGATGGCCGGGTGTGAGAAGTAAGGCCCAGGCTGCTGGATAATGGGTGATGTCGGAAAATGAAGAGTCGATGGTGTTGCATGTGGACTTGCTGGAGGGAAAGAAAATGTCACAGTTAAGATGAGAAAAGATATGCTTTGACACAGCTTTTAAACCTGATTCAACTTGTTTAAAAAAAAAATTTCTTCTCCTGACCCAATTCATGGCATAGCTCACGTGACTGAGTTTAACACTGGATAGGTCTGACAGACTTTCTTCCTTAAGGCTCTAAGACAAACATGGAGATTAGATTAGGGTAGAGTTTCAAGCTGTCTTTCTATTTTCAGTGGACATGAGTTATAAAGGCATTAATAATCCTTGGTGAAGCTGAAGATTATTCATTACCTTAAGAGCTCTTTTAATGAAGCAAGCAATAAAAAATGTATTTGGTAGATTAGACCTGATTTAACTGACATTACATATGACAAATTCTAGTGTGCACATATGGATCCCCTTTCATGCTGAGCTATCCATAGACAATAATTCATTGTTAAAGCTCTTATACCCCTTTCAAGGAAATTTCTAGGGACCAATTCAGGATGAAATTTTTTTGAAGTATGTAGTAAATGATCACTTAATGAACCTGTGCAATTTGGTTGCCTCACTTTACATGGAAGGTTTATGTCATCTTTCCTTTTCTTTCCTTTCTTTTCTTCCTTCTTTTCTTTTCTTTTCTCTTTTCTTTTCTTTTTTCTATCTAAAGCCAAACTTGAAAATGCATAATGTTAGAGCAGGGGGACCCACAGGCTGAGTAGCCAGTGACCCCTGCTAAACTGTTGGCCCTCTGCGCATAAGAACTGATAAAAGACTCAGAAAACTATTATCCCTTATATTCGAACCCTGCTAAATCTCACTGGTACAGAAAGAAGCTTGCATTAGATTAAAAAACATATGTGAGGTGCTGGATAATTTTTCTGAGAGCACTTCTGCCCTTCAGTTGAAAGGGGTGATCAATAAAACCTGCTGCAGGATAAGAGCAGCCCATGGTGAGGGCCGAAGATACTCAAAGCAAGTAATGCCAGGATAGCAGCTCACATTTCTCAATGAGGGCCAAGAAACAGATCCCAAGTAAAAGCAGATAAGAGTATTTATCTTTTCTTATTTTTATTTAAATTCAAGGAGCCCCTGCAAAGAGAAAACAAAGGAATACCCAAATTTTTGGAGAATAAAATTTTCCTAATACTGAGAAGAACTCATAAAACTAAAGTGAAACCTAAGCAAGATAGGACACGCTTTCCACCACTCTATATTGGCACAGCCCAGGACTATAAGAAAGGATGCATCCCTAAGAACCCCTGGATGTGGGTTCTTTGCTCCTAACTGGGATATCTTTAGGACTGGCGCATTTTCTGAATAATAATTGAGATGGCTAGGGTTTTGAGATTCAGAATGACATATGTAGTTTTTAAAGAGCTGAAAGAGGGTTTGGAGTAGTAACAACAGTCCAGTCCATATCTTGTAGATGACTTGATGGGACCCTTTCATTCACGCAACCTTTAATCTAGCCAATGAGTATTCACAGGCTCCTACTTTGGACTTGGGATACAACATTGAGTCAACACAAATTTTTGTCTTCAATCATTGAGGGCATCTTGAACATAACCCATTTAAACCAGAATTCTTGTCACCTTCCACCCCTCAGACTTGCTCTTCTCCCAGTCTTCTTCATTTAGTAAATAGTTTTTCCACCCATTTAATGATTCACTGTCATATCCCCAGAAAATGTCTGGCACTCAAATATCTGTTGACGGTACCATGAATGTTTGAATACATGAGTGGTACAGAAGTGAATAAAATCACCATGCAAATAAATATGGACTTAAAACTTTGGTGTGTTTTTTTCACCTGCCAAAAATCCAGGGAGCTTATAGACAAACTGATCAAACTTAGGACTTTACACAATGTATGATAAATGTTGGGAGCCATATGGTCTCTGAATTAAAACCCACAAGCTAAAAAGTTAATTTGTTCTGGTTATCTTTTAGTCTGCCAATTGTGCTACTGGATTTAAAGAACCAAAGGAATTTTTTTTCCCCCATCTGATATGGTATGTTCGTTCTTGCTGGTAGTAAGAAACTTTGACCCAGTGCCCTACATTTGACTGAATAGTTTTTAGTTAGGGATAGAATGTGGCATTTCCCCAAGGAGGCTGGGAATGTACTGAGCATAACAAAATGATATACTCAACTTCTGTAGCATGTCAATGACAACAGTGGCTACTCCATTGTCAAGAGCCCCTGGGACGCAGACCTTAATGATAAAGTGGCACTGCTTCAGGTGCTCAATAAAAAGTGATGAATGATTGTTAGATCATGAAATCGTGGTGGCCAACAGAGAATGATGCCCAGCAAAAAAAATTCACTGGAGCAAAGACTGGACAGATCAACGTTAAAGGAACTTGATAGAGGAAACAATTCGACAGGATCTTGTAATTCCTCCCTTACCTGTTAATACACTTCCTCACCTTCTTTTTGTTGTTGTTAAATATGTAAAAGAAAACCATGATCAACTTAAATTTAGACCTTAGTTTCTTGGTTATATTTTACATAAAACAACTTATTCACCTTTTCCTTGTGGCATAGAATTTATTTGAACCCAAACCTGAGAATACATGGTACTAAATGGAGTTAATTCTACAATGACTGACTTATAAGGATCAATTAATTCCTAATTAATACAAGGACATCACTTAGCCTGTAGTTTCAAATTAGACAATTGCTGAGTATGCATTTCAAAGGGTCATCCTTCACAACCCCTACTTTCTCATGTCTCAGAATTTCGGGCTCAGCCACAGTTCACTGTAGGACTGGACATAAATCATTCAAGACCCTGACCTTTAATTTCTTCAAACAGAAAATAGTTGTGTTGCAGACTTTGCAAAGATCTGTTAAATGTGATGAATATATGCTATTTTTCTGGATAACCTGCTCCTCTTCTGAACAATGAGAGCCATAAGGTTTTTGCATTGCTCTAAAGTGCAGACTTAACATTTCAACATGGCGTCAATTTGGTTTTTCTTCTTTCCCATTTCTGGTTTTCTCTCTTTAATATTGAGTTAGATATATTTAGTGTCCCTAAGTTTTTGTCTAAATAGTCTAAAATTATTTTTAGAAAGTGTCAATGGGGTTAAATGAATGGATCAACCAATAAGTCAATTAGTAAAATTCATTAAATGTATTTTGAGATTGTCAGATCAGGCCCTATAAAAGAGAAGCTAGCACTAGGAATCTGGCATGGTGCTAATGCAATGCACAAAGAATGGTGTGAGTCCAAAATTTTGATGGAGAAAAACATCTCTTATGGATGTGTGTGTGTGAGCAGTTGACACAATAAAAAATTATAGCACATTATGTAAATGCATATTTAGAGCCTTTAAAATGTGCATTATTTACTTGAAAGTCAATAAAGGCTTTTCTCAAGTGGTTACAGTTTATTGCAGTGCATCCATCTGTATCCATGTTGATGTTAATACAATTCTGTGTATTAAAAGGCACTACAGAATTGGCTGCTTCTGGGGTCTAATACTCTCAGTCCCCTAGGCCAGGAGCAGCAGAGTGTCAGAAACACTCCCCTCCGGATGGATCTCACTCCTGGTTTAAACTTTAACCACAGGCCAGACTTATTTAAAGCAACTGCTTGGGCTTTTCACAGAGAATACAAATAAGACGGGAAGGAAGAAAATGAGATCAGGTTTCTTGGCTGGAATGGCGCTGCCTACATATTCTGTACAAAGTTACCACAATTAAAAATCAGAGAACCATAATTTCCCAAAGGGTTAGGGCTCAGTTATTTACTACAAAACGTTCATATGACTGGATATTTAGTATAAAAAGAAAGCAGATTAGGCAGGTTAATTTACTTGTTTGCACACCCCTACCCTCCAATTCTTTAAAATTCTCTCTGGGTTTTACTTTTGAAGAGATAATTTTAAAATGAAATATAAGATTATATATATATATATATATATATATATATACACACACACATACACTCACGCACACACACACACACATATATGTATATATTTAACTTAAAAATGCTTCCTCTTTTAAATTAGAACTGGGGAAGGAGAAGGTCAAGGTCATTACTATATTTTATTCTGAGAGAATTCTATGATCCAACAAGTGATTCTTAGTGTGAGAATCCACTATATGGAGGTTATAGGTGCCTTTAGACACATTCTAGCTCAAAGAAGATGATGTCAGGGAGGCGTGGCCAGATGGGTTTGGAACCTTGTATTTCATTCTATGTTTTAGGGAAGAAAAAGAGATAAAAAGCAATCCTTCCTTACCATTTTCAGCAGTTCTGCTCAAACTCAACCTCCAAGAATTATAATAACCCTCCCATATTTTTCCTCAAACCGAAATTTCACAGGTTGAAATATGTTCTTCTATTTAACCCTGGCATTGTCTTAATTGTTTTACTTCTTATCTGTGAAATGTTGCAGATTCTCACATATTGGACAGAGACTCAAATTCTTCTCATGTTAGCATTTGCTTCCTGGTACCAGCCCTTAAATCCTAGTCTCTGAGCTATGGGCAGCTCCAGAGAAAAGCTGTCCAGAGAGTGGCACAAACAATAAAATCTAATCCCCCTTCAGGTGCAGTGTGCTCTTATGGCAGTGTTATGCAAGGCCTTCTTACCCCCCAAAAAGGAATGACCAATCCTACATCTTGGCAACTGCAAAACTTTAGTCTCACCATTAATGAAGACAACAGGTGAGTGACCACACTGCTTCTCTCTGTTATCAATGTTACAAAAAAAGATTCATCTACCTTCTGCAGGAGGATGTTCTTTAGACAAAAATAACCATTGCCATGGAGCAAAAGGTGGCATTGAGAACTCATGACTACTTATATTTAGAAGTAAAGATTGTAATAGGGCAGAGCTCTAACAGGAGAAGAAGGTGGAAGAAAAAAAAATACCTAAAAAATAGCCTTCCATAAGGGCAAATGGAACTCCAATTGTTTGGGTTGTCAACTACTATGTACTTTGCTTCTTCAGAAATTCAAAAATCACAATATATAACTCCATTATAGCCTACCTAAAGCTGAGAAATCTATCTTAATGAGCCAGACCTGCCACGTATGAAAGCCTAGAAGTTTGAAGTTATGGGATTTATTTTAACAGAGAGACAAGGAAAGAGGAAGTGGCAATGGGTTTCAAAACCTTAGGAGGTGGAACCTTTTCTACATAATAAACCTTTGACTCTATGCAAGCAAAGGCTTTCAAAACATACAGAACACACAGTTAACATCACCGAGATGCATGTGAAAGGACCTGGCTGTGTCAAATGAGGGAAATATGTGACATTGCACCATGACTTGGAAAACACCAGTATTTTTATATTATTGCTACCAGGCAAAGTAACTTTATGCTACAATAGATTTCCAAGATGGTTGATATATTCTATTCCATTTGCATTAAGGGTGGAGATCAAATTACAATGTCTTTTGAGAAAACACACAGAGAGAGAGGCACACAGCAAGGTCTTTTAAAATTTTTATTAAGATCAATTTGAGCTACTTAAAGGCCTTTCTTGCTCAAATACCCTGGCTTATGGTCTATACCAGGGCTGGCAAACATTTTCTGTAAAGGCCAGAGAGTAAATAGTTTAGGCTTTGCAGGCCTCATGGTATCGGTTACAATTACTCAACTTGCTTCTATAGTACAGAAGCAGCCATAGATTTTACATAAGCAAGTGAATGTGACTGTATTCCAATAAAATTTATTTTCAAAAACAGGCAGGGAATGGGATTTGACTTGTGGGCCGATTTGCTGGCCCCTGGTGCAGACCCACTAATTCCTGTTCTCTTTCCAGACACCTGCCAGGCACTGCTTGTGAGTTAGCACCTGACAATCACTGCTCCTTCCTCCTCTTGCCTGCCATTCTGTGTCGTCCCTACAGCCTCACGTTTTTGAAGCTTCCCAAGGCAATCTGCTTGCTTTCTGTATCTCCACTGACTACCCATGGTCGCTTTTCTTTTGTCTTTATTGGGCGTTTGTAACTTTTGACTACCTTCACCCATTTCCCCATCACTGTAGCTCTTTGATTATCCCTTTTCATGGTTATTTAACATGCCTTGGTCTGTGCTGGTTTCCCATACCTGTGTGTGTGTGTATCATTTCAAGTTAAACATATGAGTCTGAAAGGCAGAGTGGTATAATATGAGGACATAGTCTTTGGAGTCAGATAGACTTGGTTAAATTCTAGCTCTATCACTTACCTACCAGCTATGCTTCAAGTTTCTGAACATCTCTATGACTCAGTTTTGCTATCTGTATAATGGAGCTAATAATGCCTCAGATTTATTAAGAGGATTAAATGAGACAATGTATGTAAAGCATATGGTATAGTTCCTGACTATATGATTAAATAATCAATAAATAGCTTATTTTATTGGTAATACAATTATAGATAGTGATGAGGATAGGAAATGAATAAATTGGAATTTGCTCCTACATGCTAGTACCTGTCCTGATTGCAGAACATACAGGGGGAAAGAAATGGTAAGTAAGAGTAGGAGGTACCTGTTGCCTACCTGTCTTTTAGATAAATGAAAACATAAATATTGATTAAAGTATGTACTATTGGTACAGCTATGACATGAAGGTCTTGAAAAAAAATTCCATAAATAACAAAACGTGTAACCAAAGCAATAGCAATAACCTGGATCTAACAGTCATAGAACAATATAGGTTATTTTTGACCAAATATATTTTGCATCCCTACCTTTGCTTAATATTATACTCTGACACTTAACCTAGAAAAGCAGAACTATGGGGTTGTCTTTCTTTATAGACTCTATTTTTCACATAAATCTCTAACCCTTGAGCATCCACACTGACCCTTTCACCATGTAGACCCTGCTACCTGGCATACTTCCAACCTAACACAATTCTGAGCATGGCCTCCCCAAATCCAGATAGAATGGAAATCGCCATCATTTCCCTTGAAAGGCCCACCATGTTAGTTATTTGGAGTTACTTGTCAGAGATATAATACATATTGAACGCTAAAAAAGTTTTTTAGAAGATCTGGGGTACTTTTTTAGGAACGTTTTCTACTTAGACAAAAGGACTTGGGTTTAGTTTTGTTTCTGCCACAATCTGGCTTATAAGTGTTGGCAACCTCTCTCTCCTCCAGTTCTCTCACCTGCAAAATGAGGAGTCTGAGCTGAACCACGGAAGCTCAACTCACCTGGCTTCACATTCCAGTGGCATAGAGAACTCAGTCTCTGGGATGACACCTGCCAATAATTCAGTACAAGTGATGCATAGGAATAGCACTAAAATCCAAAAAATCTGAAGCAAGGGAGCATGTGTCTATGAAAATAAATTATTTTTAAAAATTTTCTGGCATATTAAGTTCTAGGGTATATATGAGACTCAGTCTCTAAGATACCTTGGTTTCAGGAGGGCTGTAATATTTAGAGTTTAAAAATCCCGAGGGTGCTAGTTCAAGCTGTGTGAGAGAACCCCAGCTCCTGGATCCTGACAGGACCTCCTCTCTGAATTGACCATGTTCAGGCACTAATTGCCCAAGCCACTATAGTGGCTGATGTGAAATGCGTTCAAATTCCACACAGCAGCTGTGAGTCCTGGAGACACGAAGAGTGACTATTTAATAGGCAAAGTTGACAAGCCTCCAGTTCCATGGAGGGAACCTGAGCTTTTACACAATATGCAAGCTATACTATGAGATAAGAGATGAAGAATAAAAAACAAATCAAAACATTAAAAAAACCAACCCCCAGAGATTGGGTGATCACAGGGTCAGCAGAATCAGGCAGGGAATCCTGTGGGAAGTGCACTGGATCACAGACTGCAGTCCTGCGGGGGAGTTTCACAAGAGAAACCTGTGGAGGCACTGCAGCCTCTTGGAGGATTGCCAAGTGCTAGAACCTGAGATGTTTGCATACTTTGCTGACATTAAAAACCAAAAAAGGCAAAAACAAGCAAATAAACAAACAAAAACCCTGGGACAAACACACAAAGCCAGACTGACTTGCAGCACTCCCCGCCACCAAATCCTCAGGCTCACACTGCCCTGTAAGCCCCCTTTCTGAACCATGAGATTGCTAATGCATAGGTTACTTTCAAAGTATCCTCCTGAATTAGAAATAGCTTCCTGGATTCACCCCATAGGATTTAAGGGTTTGTTCTCTCTGTTGGTAGATTTCTCATGAGGGGAGGAAGGATGAGAAAATTAGTCCAGTGTTTGAAATCAGGGGATCAAGTTGCCTTTTTAAAATTTTAATTTCATTTATTTAAATTTCCAATTACAGTTGACATACAATATTATATTAGTTTCAGGTGTACAACATAGTGATTTGGCATTTATATCACTATGTAAGTTATAGTACCCACCTGGCATCACACAGTTATTACAATACTAGTGGCCTGGTGCACGAATTTGTGCACATTGAAAGGAAATTAATTAGAAGAAATATTTTAATATCACTATTTGCCCTTTATAATAGAAGTGTCAAGCAAATTCACGATTGACAATAACAGATCAATACACCTCTGTGCGATTGGTGCGAGCGAGAGCTTTATATGTATTATGCATATAAGAGTCAACTTAGCCTTTTATATATATGGAATAAACTTGCTTAATTAGACCTGCTTTCTGATGTAGCTAAACTTTTTCCAGCCCAGTGAAGCACCCGAACATCTCTTCAGGTAATTGTCAGCAACACAGCAGTAAATATCAACACGAAGCAGATTATTATTGTAGATCATTCAGGGAGAACAAAGGGTAAAATATTTAACTGCAGCAGTGTTTGACTATATTCTGCACAGTGAGAAAACCTGAAGTTATTTTCAAGGTCCACCATTTCTTACTTCTTTTCAGTTGGGTCAAGTTTCTAAGCTTTCTAAATCTCCGTTTTCCAGCTAATGAAAAGAAAATAGGATTCCACTGAGTCTCCTACCTACCTACTTCAGGACTTCTGTGAGGATCAAATGAGATAAAGCACGAGAAAATGCTTCACAGATATTTGGTTACAGTGTAAAGTGTTTCCACCTGGCTATAAAGCAAGTCGTATTCCTGGGCTGAAGAAACTGCAAGGAGGCTAGTCACTAGGGAGAGGAAGCCAGGTGTTGCTATGTGACGTCATTACCTAGACAGACACTTAGCATATTAGCCTTATATATATATATATACAGATTACTGACTATATTCTCCATGCTGTACTTTACACAGGGGATAAAGTTTTTATCCCAGGTTGAGTATCAACTAGCTCTGTGTCAGCCTCCTATACTCCTTAGCATTCTCTACTACAAAATGAAAATTATGTCTTGAATGGGTTTAGAGCTCAGTTATTCTTGGTTTGAAATCATTCATTCCCTATGTTCATCTGGCAAAGTTACTTAACATTTCCAAGCTTGCAATTGCTTGTGGCAAACTGGGTAAAACAGCACAAATTAAAAATTTTCTTCTAAGGATTAGAAGTAGTGTATGTAGGTGCCAAGTACATTGTGGGCTCACTCACTTAAAAAGAATGTGTTGGGAATCTACTATGTTCCAGACAGTATGCTAGATCCTGGTTTATTTCTCATTCTTAGAATTGTTTTTTAGAATAAATGAAGATATATGAAAAGTAACCAGAGTCATACAATGCAATGTGATGACGTAAGACAAATGGAGGTTGATGGTGCGGACTCAGCCTGGATTTTACCTGTGCTCTGCAGAAATCTGTCACCTGGCTAGTGTGTGAGCTGAGCCCATTGTCCAGCACTCAGGACAGCTTTGCTCTGACCTCCTGCTGTGGACAGCTACTAGTTTTGCCTGCCCAGCAGTCCTTCGCCCTTTCCCCTGGAAATAGAGCTCTAATAGTTTCTTTGTGTAACTATCCTTCCCTCATCCTCAGTCTGTGTAGTTGTGATAGACTTAACCCTACCCCCTAGCTGACATATGGGCATGTAACCGAGGCTACACCAATAAGCCCCATTACCTTTTAAGCATAATGATTGTTTTTCAAGTGAGCAAATGACCCAAACCAGCTGATCAGAGCCATAAGAATTGAGGAGTAGGATCTTTCCTCCATCTATTGTGAAAGCTGTTTTCTTTCCTTGGGATTGTTAAATTGGTAGGAATTGCACCTGGAGCTGATCACATCATTAGTGCCACAATCTCAGGAGCTTTAACTTAACTGGGGAGCTCACACAGAGGACAGGAGGGCTGTGAGAGAAAAAGAGATACACAGATTTCTGAAGGCATCACCAGAGCATCTGGATTCAGCTCTACTTGATGCCATACCCCCTAGACTTTTCAGTTACGTGCACCAATCTATGATGTTCTTTTGAGGGAATGGAGGAATGATTAAGCAATTTGGTTTGGTTTCTTTCGCCAACAAGAGGACTTCTAAGAAACCTTGTGCAGAACCACTGCCTTCATCAGGTATGCATAGGTGGGTCTATGGTGTGTGTGTGTGTGTGTGTGTGTGTGTGTGTGTGTGTGTGAGAGAGAGAGAGAGAGAGAGAGAGAGAGAGAGAGAGAGAGAGAGAGAGAGAGAGAGAATTACAAGGGACAGCAGCTTCTTTTGTCAAGAAGAGTTTTAAAGAGTTGAAAGAGTCCTTATTAACATAGTGTGTGTTCATTACTGGGTACGTAACCACTCAACAACTCTTATTCAAGAAGACCTAGAAAAATCCCTCAAAGATGACAAGGTTTTCTAAATTCATACTGCATGCCAATAGAAGGGACCCACACAAACTGACCCAAATAAATCCAAATCTCCACAAATCCTTTATATACCTATGCTTTGTTATTGCTTTCTTGCACACTCCAATCATTAATCTCATCAGAGTAATAATTATTTGTTTAATGTCTGTCTATTCTGCTAGATTGGAGGGGCAGGACTGTGTCATCTGGTTTGTTCATTAGGACCCAGCACCGTGCTTGGCAGATGGTAAGTGCTCAAGAATTATTTGCTGAATTGATTATTATAAAGAGCAGACCCTTGTAAGAGAGAAAGGTGTTATCCCTTTAGCAAGAGCCATACCTGAACGAAGACATGCCAAGAGAAGTCTCCACCATGGCCAAAGGGATACCTGTCATGGGGGACAGGCCACTTGCCTCACTGGGGAGATCCCCCTGATCTCTTAGCCAATCAAGAGTGATGGGATAAGGTAACCAATCTGGCTCACATCTCCCTCGCTAGGTATATGTGGCTCCCCCAGGAGAGGAAAGGCATACACTCCTTCTGGACCCACCATTGCAAGTGGAAAGAGAGAACTGGGGATGGGGAGTGAGGAATAAAGGAAGTGAGCATCCTTTCAAGAGAACCACATGCAAAAAAGCAACTAACGATATGTGGACAGGGGAATCTGTCAGTGAACATTTAGTAACACAGGACAGGCAATCTGATAGGTAGTTAACATTTAGTAACATACCTACTATGTACCAAGCCCTTACTACAGGTCAGTTCACTGCCTTCTCCCAGTAAAGCCTTCGTTTGTACAGGTGGGAAAACAAAGGTCAGGAGAGGGTACCTTGCACAAGCTTCCATAGATCCCAAGTGGCTGGCCAGCCCTTGAGTTCTACTCAGCCTATGCTCCTTCACCACACTCTGCTGCACCCTTTTAATTATTTTTCAGAGTCAAATGGTTTATTTCCTTTCAGGATTTTTTTGTGCCTAGGTCCCTTAGTACTGTCATACAACCTGGCAATGCTGATGTTCCTCACAGATGTCTGCACATAAGAAGAAAAAGGAATTGTCTGGAACAATATGAAGAAATGGCAAATGACAAATGTAAACTTACTGCAGAAATAGACATTTTAAAAACATTCCATGCACGTGGTTAAATGCACCAGGTTCAACAATACAAAGGATACAGCAAGAAATGGGTGACTCTCATGCTATTGCAACCACATTAATAGGAGTGCACATTCCCATTTCGGATATCAGTGTTTACCCCCCTTTGTCTACATGGATGATAAGCTGATACTACATAAACATTGTTAAAGCTATAGTTCCATGCTACAGTAATTCACTTAACTTTAACATGATTTACGGTTCTGTCGATAGGAAAGGTTGAAAACCCTGCACTGAAGCTTAAATGTGAGCTTCATATTTAAAACAACAATTTTGTGTGTCTGTGTGTGATAGAAGAAAACATTCTGCATAAAGAGGAGAATACAAGTCTACGATGGACTTTTTCTACCCCAAAAAAGGAAAATAAAGACTGAGTCTAAACATGGACTCAACATTTATGAAGCTAAATCAGAAAAAAAAAGGAATTTCTAGAGATTTATCTGATTATGTGATTTGTGGTACAAGTGATATCCAAAAGTCTTATCAACAAGAGGACTTCTAAGAAACCTTGTGCAGAACCACTGCCTTCATCGGGTATGCATAGGTGGGTCTATGGTGTGTGTGTGTGTGTGTGTGTGTGTGTGTGTGTGTGTGAGAGAGAGAGAGAGAGAGAGAGAGAGAGAGAGAGAGAGAGAGAGAGAGGATTACAAGGGACAGCAGCTTCTTTTGTCAAGAAGAGTTTAAATGTAGGTCCACATGGTTAATCACCCTATTCTCTCTGGCTATCACCCTGGGGGCATTGTGCCTCGCCAATGGGTTTTACTGCTCTAACCTGTCTTTGGGACAACATATTAACATGATACCACTACAGAAGAGCACTCTAGAAGTTTGCTGTGGGGATGACAAATTAACCCAGCAGGGTGTCCTCCACATCTATCTCAGTACAAATTATTAGAGTAATAGAGCTTTTAGTTATGCATTTATCTAGTAATTATTGAACGGTCACACAAAACCAAGCTGAGCAGTCATGGCCCTTTATGAGGTTTGCTCGGTGGGTGGCCTTCCAGTTAATTTAGGGTAGTTCTCCACGAAGCAGTTCACTTGCAGACAAATTAGCTAAACAGCCTTCTCCTTTAAATATTTTCCATGTCACAGTGAAACTCTTTACAATACAATAAAGGTACAGTTTTAATTACATGCTTCCTGACTTTTGTTTAGTTGTAAAACATTTGCTGGTATTGTGTGTGTGTGTGTGTGTGTGTGTGTGTGTGTGTGTGTGTGTATTTTATTTTTTTTCATTTGGCTGGACAGTAATAGTTGGTTGTAAGTATCTGGTTAATAAATTTAATAATTTCCTGAACGGAGCCTTAAAGGGCCTTTGCCGAAAAGCTGCTTTTCCTCTTTACTATCCAGTTCCTTCAAATCCCATGGACAGTGTTTCCCATTAGGCTGGGCACTGGCACTTGTGCTAACCTTGACCAATTTCACAGGCCCCATTGCTTCTCTTTCCAATGCTCCTCAAAGGTGGTACTTGTTAGGACTATGATGCCTGAATTTAAAAATCAATTCTGGCAACTCTTTGTATAGAAAGACAACTAGTGTTTTCTCAAATGACGTACTCCAATAATAAATAAACACCTTGCGTCTGTTGGCAGATTGTTTCAGCACCTTGTTAGCAACAGGTACTTAATTGCTTCTCATTTTCCAGAGATGATTCAATTGCATTAAACCAGGAGAGACAAATTAGATTCAGCTCTACTGAAAGGAGCACCAGCAGGCTCTACAACTAAGGTAAAGGCTCTCCAAAAAGGCAAAGAAGTTTGCAATAGGGCATAAGAAAGCTAAACAAATTTACCACTTGGGTATGGGAGCCTATGCCAAGGGAGAGGTACCGCGGTTATGGTAGCAATGAAGTGCCAGGGAATATTTCTTCTGAAGGGTCCTTAGTTTGGACAGAAAAATGTATAATACCCAGCAAATGTTCTACAAAAAAGGGAACAAATCATTTTGAACTCAGCATTTTTCTTAATACCTATCAAGATAGAAATTCTTAGTTAAAGCCAAGCAAATATATATCGGGTACTTATCCAACATGCTTTGTACCTCCCTCAATGCTGCTAAAAATACATGCACTTGAATATTATTATTTCACACAGGGGATGAAAAGATTTCCCTATTATTTCCCCACTTTTTCTCTGTTTGCTTTCAATCAAATCCATGCACTCATTCATTTATTCACCGAATATTTATTGAGTGCTTTCCTTATGCCCATCAAGAGGCTGAGGGATACGAAAAGAATAAAGACGTGGTTCCTGCTCTAATGGGCCCTGCCATCCAGTGATAACTGTTTTTCCTCTTCTTCCTTGCTCCTCTGTTATTGTCTATGAATCTACACTCCTCCAACTTTCCTGGTGACCTCAACTTCCTGGAAGGTGATCTTCAATCTCATAACTCTCTGCAGTTTGTTTTTCTTGGCCCAGCTGGGAGATACTGTTAGCTGCAGACCCTCCGATGTGTCACCACTAAGAGCAGGATCCTTGTTTGGGCCATGAGAATCATGGACTTAGAGAGGTTTACAGAGCATATAAACTTTTGACTACCCCTCCAAACAAAACCTGGCATGATTCTTCGAAGGCTGCACAATAAATCTTTGGTTTATATGGATATTGTCTTAGTGTATCTTACCCATATTTTCAGAATTAGGGCAATTTTACTTCTAAACTTCCCGTGTGTGTGTGTGTGTGTGTGTAGAGAAGTGGAGGTTTAGCTTCACGCTCACATTCTGTATGTTTTAATTCCTCACTACTTAGTTATCTAAAGGTATGACTTGTTTGCTGTGGCTTTGTTTTGCATGCTTATAATTAGAAAGTACTCTGTTTTGGAATAGGGGTTAAGTCTTATGCCTGCTTGGACTCTCACAGTGTCAAATGACACAGTCATTCTCTATCAGAATGCCCTTGTCCCTGACAGCAACCTGTGCTCTCCTATCATGACAATACAACTGCTGGTTTTCCTGTCCTGTCATTCACCAGGAGGTAAGCACTCTGAGGCCAGAATCCAAGCTCCCCTGTTTACTCTATTTAGCAGGAAATACAGACCTTGTATATTGTAAGTGCTGGACAGATGTTTGTGGAAAAGATTAATGGGTCCCTAGACAGCAATTGGAGTCTGCAAGCTAATTTCAATATTTAAAAAAGCCAAACTGACCTCAAAAATTGTTTGCTGAAGTGACTTGCACCTAACAGAAACCCTGCATTACAAATAGGCAAGGATTCATGGGGCTAATAAAAAAAGGTCAAGTGATTTGTTTATGGCTGCTACTTAAAAAACAACAACAGTATAATAACATGGTTATGTTATGCTTTTCAAATGATCTAAATGGCTATGTTTTGTCTTTGACGAATAAAAAATGTAAAAACAAGCTAATTGTTTAAATAAGTACATTTCATTTCTCCCAATAGGGTAGAAAAAGATAGAAACTACTGATATGGTAGAAAAGGCACTGCAATGGAGACTTATTTCTAGTTGTGGCTCTGGCCAGCTGAGATTTCTCACCTGTAAGAGCAATGTGGAATACTTGCTAACTGCTAACCATCATACTGCTCTTCTATTTATCTACTTATAAAGCCCAAATTTCATAGAGTGGCAATATGCTCACGGAAAAACAATCTAGATTCCCAGCCTCCCTTGCAGCTAGAGGTGATCACGTGGCACAGTTCTGACCATGATGCATTAGATTCTATACAAGGTGGCAGAATGAGCTGGTAAGCACTTTTTTTGCTCTCGCTGTGTTCCATCTTTCTGCTTGAAATATAGGTGTAAGGCAGGAGTCCAGTGGCTATGTTGTAACCATAGTTCACAGCATGAGGATAAAAACAACCCACTAAAGCATGGCTAAGAGAAGAAATCTCAGTCCTCGATGGCATTATACTGCCACCGTAACATAGTCCTGAATCACATACTTGTTTTTATATAAGAAAAATATGACCTGTTTATTTATAATTTTCTTTTACTTGCAGCCAAACACATTCTTGGCTAATATAGGGAATGAATTAGACCAGAAGATTCCCAGACCACTACTCTGAAATTCTATGGTTCTAGATGAAGCTCAGTAAGTGCTTATTTGCCAATTACTTTCAACTTCTGCTTTACCTTGTGCATAGTGCAAGCTCCTCCCCACTTCTACTAGTAAATCCCTAAAGCACAGAGTTGCTCTACTCAGTGCAGGGCATTTAAATTAAGGATCATTCATTATCTTCTTGTTTTTGAAAAGAGCAAAGACAGGCAAAAACATAACTTTTAAGAAGAAAAACTTTCAAGAAACTCTAAAATATCACTGATGTTTACTCCAAATAATTCTCAAAAGGAGTTAGATCCTTTAAATCATCAGGCAAACTTTAAATTCTTGAAAAGGCAAAGGGAAGAACAAAGATTTTTCCCCAGGTATCATGAATAAGATAAGTTTTCATGATCAAATATTTTATTATGTTTGAAATTTTAAGCACTGGTAAAAGAGAGTCTTTAAAAGCCCAAACTTTCAGCTTAAAGTACACAGTAATTGTAATAACGTAAAATGACATACAAATGCCTTTATGGAAAGCTAATAGCTTCCCTACTCCCCAAGACATTCCAAAATACTTTAATCCCTTTACCTTGTTTTAACTACATAGCTTGCAAAGTATTATCCCCGTGATCCAGATGGCCAAACTGAGGCCAGAAGGTTAAGTGATTTATTGAAGCCACAAAAAAATCCACTATCAGAGAAAAGATTCATTTTAAGAAACCACACATCTCTACCTTCACAACAATGAAAATAGGAAAGTGATTAGAATAGCAAAATATTTTTTAAAGCATAGCTTTTTCATAGCATATCAAAGCTTTACTTATATAACCTTGCAAAAGTCTTCTTTGGATGAAAGGCCATTGTTCTTCCTCCCCATCTTGGACATTCATTGTAAAGAAGTACTCCATAAACTAGACATGTGTCACCCTTAGCTCCTCTGAAGCAATGAGAACCTATCAGTTTCAGGGAGGGGATGAATGGCTTCTGTGTCCACTTGTGTGCCATTTGATTACTTTTTATTTATTCAACAAATATTGTGCATAAAACCCACTGTGTGAGACACAATGTCAGTGGAGGAAATGCCAGGCACAAAAGGCCCCAGGAGTTTAAGGAGTGTGAGATGATCGCAGCCTGGGTGGAGCTGAGGAGGTTTCATGTGGAAAGTAGTACTTGAGCTGGTCTTGGGATGGCTAAAATGTTGACAGGCGAGGGCAGGATGGACAGCATGAGATTTTCAAAGCCTGAATGAAAACGAGTGATGAAATTGTTTACATGACTTCTGTACATACTCTATTTTCAGGCACAGTGTGAATGACTACAAATGCATGATTTCATCTACTCTTCAGATAACACAATTATCCTGAAGTAGAGATTGCAATCTCCAATTGATAGATGAGGAACCTTTGGCTTAGAGGAGCAAGGTGGCTGTTGGTAAAGTGGTGGACACAGGATTCAAACACGAGCCCATCTGACCTCTGAGCTTTTGTGCTTGACCACTATGCTATGCTGCCTCCCATCAAGGCCCTACTTTTCTGCCTTTGCTTTGCAATCTTCAAAGAGAGGTTTCTTTTGTAAAGGGTGGCCACCAGATTTCCACATACAGCTTAGGTTTGCAGTAAAAAATAGGGCCACTGTTAAAATATCATTGAGATATGTTACATAGTTATTGCTTACAAATTGGTATTTGTCTAGTCAAGGTAGTCCCATGATAAATTTTAATATCTTAATTTTAAGGAAGGCAGTGGAGGACTTGCAACCTGTGTGCTATCCAAAGGTGAATGTACCATGTGACTCTGAGCAAAAGTGCAGTAAAGACCTGTCCCCCACTCCACCCCACCTCTTGCCTCAGGACCCTGATAAAGGATACACTTTTCTCTTCTTCCAGCCCTTTGAAAGTAAGTTTGTAAGGCTGAATTCTTCTTAATGTACATGTCACATTTATTCCACCCTGGTTTCCTCGGAAAGACTCTCCCTCCTTAAATCTGTACTCATCTTCCTGAAACATCAACTCTTAGTCCTGGTTGTGATGTCATCCCAAGCATTAGCTTTCCAACTGGCTCAGAAAAGAATAGAAGAGACTGTAGTACCTGCAGCAAATAGTTCTTAAATAATGAGAGGCTAAATACCAACCCTTTAAAAATATCTTAGCCCAAGAATGTCTCATGTTAGCCTATCTGGACTCTGACTCCTATCCACAAAGATACCACTGAAGAGTTTCATCTCAACTACTCCAAATTCCCTTCACCAGACCACTAAGGGGGGGCAGGGTGCAATAAGAATGGGTACCTGAGCAGATATTCCAGAAAGGAGAACCGAGGATGCTGGGAACCATCTTGAATTCTGGTGAAAACAAAGAATCTTTGGTATTCCATAATTCTTAAACTAGGCATTTTTCTCTTTTCCTCAAAAAACAATTTCATGAATATGCTTGGAGATCCAAACTCATTATTTTGTAGGCTAAAGAGGTCTACTCTGGTTCAACACGGTGTGGATCATTTGAGAAAATGTGCTTGACTGTCTAGCATGAAGAAGCTCCCAATCATGACACCCATGAGTAAATGCTAGAATTATTATAATAATTTCTAGAACTGTGGTTTTAAAGCAAGACTCATAGATGGTGCTCTTAATATTTATTGTATAAATGATGATACATATGCACATTGCTTTATGTTCCTCAAAGAGTCTCTAGAAATATTATTTTATGGTAATTTCTGCATGAGAATATGAGGTTGGGAGGAAAAGTTTATTCGGCAGTATTATTGACCTTATGTTATTGGGGAGGACATTAAAAATCCAGAAGGTAAGTGGAAAGCAAAGAGGCAGCATACCCAGCTACCCAGGCTGCCAGCATATTGTTCTTCCCAATCCTTACTACATGGCTACATCATGAATCTTTTCTTTGCCTGGAATTCCCCCCATTCACGTAAGCAACCTTTAAGATTTGACTTTGAGCCAAAACCGGTTTGGCTCAGTGGATAGAGCGTCGGCCTGCGGACTGAAGGGTCCCGGGTTCGATACTGGTCAGGGGCATGTGCCTTGGTTGCGGGCACATCCTCGGTAGGGGGTGTGCAGGAGGCAGCTGGTCGATGTTTCTAGCTTTCTACCCCTCTCCCTTCCTCTCTGTAAAAAATCAATAAAATATATTAAAAAAAAAAGATTTGACTTTGAGTTATCTACACTTTGAAGTCTTTTTATTAGATACAAAGTGGTAAGTAACAGCACATTCCATATCATCTTCTACATGTTTATTTTCTTGTGTCTGTCTCCTGAACTCGACTGTTCGCTCTATGAGGACAGGAACCACTGAATTCCCAGTAACAGGCTCTCAGGTGAACCTCCAGAGTCCCCACCTCTGAGCTCCTGCAGAAATTTCTGCTTTGAACTTTCATTTAGCATTTAGAATATGTGAACCTGACAATAAAAAGATGAGAAACATCACATGCCTTGTCTCCTTGAGACCAAAAATCTTCTTTCTGACGAAAAGGGCTTCACATTTCTTATTTTCCACCACAGTTTAGATGTTTAATGAATACTGAATATGAGGATAATATCATAATACTACCCCATTTCAAGAAACTCATTCTGAATTTGGGGACTGCATAATCCAATTCAGGTACAAAATTTTAAAATTAGGAAACACATACATATTCCCTCTCTGATTATATCACACACACAGACAAGTGGCATAGTAAGTTGAGAAAGCTCTCTCAATGATAACAAAATGTTTAAAGATGGAGCAAGTAAGTTTCATAACTGTGTATTTAGAAATTGCTTCGCACAATAGTCAGAATATTTATTTCCTTCAGTGTGATTTCTGTGTGAGTGCATGAGCAGCCCTCTCACCGCCATTTTTCCCTGATATGCAAACAGGTTATTTATAAAAGAATTCAGATTTGTGGGACTAACAGTGAGATTATTGCAAGAAATATCAGTTTTTCCAGGCATATGTCAAAGTAGATGAGAGACCGTTACTTTCTAGGATGTTTTATGATACCAGCTGACAGATCACAGACCCACCTAAACGAAAATCTGATGGAAGAAAGCAAATGTGGTTACAATTATTCATACTCCTACTGTGGGAGTTTCATAAACAAACTAATAAATATTTTTGTCTTGCAATAAGATCAAGTTAAGTGACTTGCTGACATTCTCTTGAGGTTTAAAGCTTGTCTTTAATGTGAAATACAAATCATATTTCTTGTGGACACATTTTAATAATAAACTTAAAAGCACACAAGACAAAAATAATGAAAACATTGCAATGAAAACCAGACCAACTATCTACCACTTCAAAAGGAGTGAATGAAGACTGCTCGTCAACAGTCAACACCGTGATGCAGACAACCTCAATGCAAAATGTTTCAAGGAAAGGGGAGCATCAGGGATGTGAGAATGAAAAAGAAGCTATTACTGTTGACCCTTGAACAAAGTCGGGCCTAGGGGCACTAACCCACCACACAGTCGAAAACTCACATATAACTTAAGTCAGCCCTCCACATATGCCCATTCCCAATTGCTTATTGAAAATACAGTTGACCTCTAAACAACTCAGATTTTAACCCTGTGGGTCTGTTTATATGCAGATTTTTAAAAATCCTGCATTGCTCAAGGGTCAACTGTACTTGCTCATCTCAAACACACACACACACACACACACACACACACACACACACACACACCACTCTTGTGTAATTTACAGAATGAATTTGATTTTGCTTCAATTAAAATGATCTCCCACCACTTTGCAACATCACACTGGCAAAGAAAGTGGTTTGGTCCCTTGTTTGCCTTAGGTTAATGATCAAGGGACTGATGCCAAATCTCTTTGGTCCCTAACACTCCAAAACTGTCCACAATGATAAGAAAGTGGAACACTCACTGCCTTCAGGAGCATTCTGGGGGAGTCCCATTGTCTCTCATTTGGCTACTCTGGCCCGAAGGCCATGATCTAAGCAAAACCCAGGGCGCCTATGGAGTGGCTCACCTCTGGGTCCTGTAATGACAGGCCGGTGGTGCTGTGTGAATGCTGTTCCCAGGGAGGAGGTCTGCGAAGGGGAGGGGCTGCTGAAACCAGACTTCTCCGACTTCTTCAGTGTTGTTGGAGATGGCATTCCTGGCAAGAAGGATGGATTGATAAGCACACTGTAATTCATGGAACAACAGCTTGTGCAACCTAAAAGATAAAACTTAAAGAATTAAAAAAATAAATCTACCGGTGAATGAAAAATTTGTTTTCAGTTGCTTTGAATTTGTCACAGGGACAAACAGGTGACAAAATGGTCCCCTGATAAGTCTGTAGATAATGATTTCACCTTCTACTAAATCACAGTCCATTTTGGCATCATTGATCTTCTCTAATTACAGGGTGCCACTTTCCCAGTGTTTCCTGAAAGTTGCAAGTCCCCTGCGGCCTCTGGGACCCTTCAATAAAGAGGCTATGGAAGCACAAGAAGACCTCCTTGCCATCATTTCATCTTCCCAGGTACCGCGCACCAAAGGCACTTTAAATGACTCTAAATAATTTAGCTATTTTTAACATTTAAAAACCTCCAACAATAGCAACTCGGTTGCTCATTCAATAAATTATTTATAATAGAAACAAAGAAAAGATAAAAGTAAAAAAATACCTTAAATGCCCAACAACTGTCATTTGATAGAACCAAATGCAAATAATACTGTAAAAGAATAATGACACGGAAAGATATTTGTTCAGTGACATAGAATAAAGACATGGAAAGCAATTACAAAATAGGATGTTACACCATGATGCCACTTAAAAATACCATTCTGTGTATAGAGAAAGAAAACAGGCCGAACTTAACAGTGGTTCTCTCAGAGTGTTGGATTCGGGTGATTTTCATTGCCTCTTTTTGCTTACTTGTCTTTTCCATGATGAACATATATTACTTTTATGTTAAGAAAATACAATAAAAGCTTGTTTTTAAAAATAGTATTTTTACTACAATTTCGAAGGTTTTTCATAGCATTTCCAGCATAGGGAATGTTTTAGGGAGACAATAATAGGAAAATAGTCCCTCCTTATTACTGGATTTGTAATGTTCTCAGCAACCACACTAACATACACAACTGGAGACATCTATCAGTTTGGTAGGGTGCCAATTAAAACAATGAAACCTTGGATATAAAAATAAAGAAAACGATTCCTAGTATCCACATTACAGGACCAATTTGGGCTCTCTTAAGTTAGCAGCACAAACTTGGTCTGCACTTTTGTCAAAAGAACCTAATCTTATTTTATTTGTTCATGTCCACATGTGTTGTGTTCTGCCTATAACCAGAGAATTATTTGGGTGAACTGGAAAAATAAATAATAAAGGTAATAATGGTATAAACATGTAGCTGTTATTGAGTAGATGATAACTACCACGCACTGTGCCAAGCACGTTATAGGTGTAGTCTGTTCTGAAATTTAGTTAGTCTGGCCTATGTCTAACTATGTCCTTGCTATATCTGATCATAGATTTCCTTAATGAGACTTACAACACAAGCTTCTAGTGTGATTACAGATTCTATAAGGAGGAGACCTTTCTGCTTTGCCCCCTCTATTTTCAGAATCTAACAAAGGGCCTGGAACACAGCATGCGGCCTGAAAAGGTATTTAAGCTAATTGCATAGGCCTCAGCTTTATCTGTGGCTTTACTAATAGAGGCTTGGATATAGCAAAACTTGGGGTTTAGGCCCCAAGGAAAAAAGATTGCAAATTGGTAAGGACATTTCCATAGACAGACGTAAGGACAATATGAAGTTATGTGTGATTTCCATTAATTTCATAGCTCTAGATCAGATCCATTCTAA